>NC_045736.1:18460965-18778465 GCF_008692095.1 Etheostoma spectabile
TGTGTAAACATGAATCAGATATGGTACAGTAGTTGTTTGGCTGACAGCAGTGTGACCTAATGGACTGTGTGGGCCTGATGAAAAGGGGGAAGGGGAAAAAGGAGCGAGAGGGAGGGTTTTCTCCTCAGCAGATTGTTCTTCACACTGGCTTTAAACTATGATCATTGCTTACCAAACAATATAACCCTAATTTATTTTGTAAGCAAGGCATACAGAAATAGCTGTGTCATGTGTGTGCAGTGTGTAGATTGTCCATTGCTACAGGAATACTGACATTCTCCATGTATATTAATATCCCATTTCTCTTCTGATGTGTTCTATATTGATCTTACAAGCAGTGGTGTAAATTAATTAATACAAATTGCTCAATAATGTGCAAACAGCTGATAGGGTCATTCATCTGCACTGTACGTGCATGTTCTTTCACTCTGTTCCTTTACCCTTAGAGTTCACAGTGTGTGATAAGCGAATAGAGAGGATATGTGCTTTGTAAATAGATCTCAGGTTAGATTCCTGACATTCCAGCAGCCTGACTCATCCCATAGATGACCAAGAGCTCCTCTGCTGGTTGGCTAGCTGAAGCTAAACAAAGCATCCAAAGCACAGCATAGGAGTTTGTTTGAGTCTGTGTGTGCAGCTTGGTTTGTGTATTTCTAGATGTCTGCCCATCCTCAGGAAATGTAAGTCTTTGTTTATTGTAAGTGGAGTAAAAGCCCTCCTCATCTAGTCAACCAACCGGTGAGCAAAACCTCCTCTAATGCCTCACAACCCCCAAATCCCCATTCCAGTCAACACCTCCCCCACACGTACTTTCATCTAATTAACCCCTAATTACTCATCGTGACCATGCAGTGGACCACGAGTCAGGCTAACCTCCACTGACACAAAGAAAACACCCATGACTTGCATAATTGAATGAGAAAATCATTTGATGAATTTGTTACATATCCTATCAATATCTTATCTCATTAAGTAGTGATGGTTAGCGAACTAAAACTGATTTTAGTGGAGGTTGTTGACACCTTGATATAGAGTTGAAAAATTACACTCAGCGCATCTCTTTATTGAATGGATCAGGCAGGCTCCTGTTTACAAGCACCCTAGTCCCTGATACACACACACACACACACACACCACACACACACACACACACACACACACACACACACACACACACACTTCATATTTTGCTGTTCGGTAAACCCTTGGGCTATGTAGCATCCATGCATAGGTCTTGATAAGGAGAAGAGCTAGGTGACTGGGATGTGTCTGCATGATTGGTCTGCTTGGGATATTAGTATTTCCCTCAAACCTTGTTTTGTTTGATCCCCTCTTGCCTCAACACGTCCCACGCTCTAACAGGCCATCTCCTCTTCTGATGTTATCTTGCTCTTCTCAATAATGCTACACAAATTGGTTATTTTTCATCTAACAAAGCCATTTTGAAGGGTAAACATTCTTTTCATCACAACTTTTAGTGGTCTATGTGAAGAAGTGAATGTGAGAGTACATAACTCAACTACATTTAGATTCAGAATAAATGCATTTTAGCAAACGTTCACTTCACTATGTGATTCAAGCTTCACTCATTACATACTCCAGTATCAAAGCTGTCAGGCAGCTAGCAGACAAGCGATGTGGCTGCTCAGATTATCATTCAGAGCTATTGCGGTGGACAAACAGTTCCATCTTTTAGTTAGTAACTTTTGGGTAATGAACAGAGACTTGAGTTTGGTTTATCCATCTCCATCAAAGTATCACCTCATCTAAGCTAAATGTCAGGTTTCTAAGTTATCTGCAAAGATACAAATGAGTAGGCATTCTCATTAATTTCAATAAGAAAGAAAATCCCACCCGCAAAGGACTCTGGCTTGAAAAGGTAGGGTACACAGTGTTTTTTAAAGACATGAGCTAACATGTCAACTGTATCTCTGTATGTGAAAGTGGCATTTCAATAAAGTGTGTTATTAAATTCATGGTGCCTGATCACTAAACATTAGAAGTTTACAACTCTGTACAGAAATGAACAGTTGGAGCCCACATAGAATTAAAAATAACTTGGAGTAACATAGGCGCACATTCAAAACAGTGTACTGTAGCATGGCATACATATTTCTTTTAATACAAACCAACTGGTCTTTTATGTTGCTGTTTCTATGTTTTTAATCATACCTGTGAGGGTCCCCTTCATCTGATGTGTCCAGTAGACAAACAAAGACAAAGAGGAAACACTGGTGCTTGTCAACAGTATGATAATCACAATGATTAAGAAAAGCTGTCATAGTACCAAGCCGGCTTAGTACTCATCTTTGTCTCTTGGTAAGCCAAGCAAGGACAGGAATGAAGGGGTGTTTCCAGGCCCCGAGCCAACATGAGGTGCTAAATTAGGGTTAAGTATTCCCTCACTAAGAGGGATGACACTCTTAATACGCAAACCCTGTTCCCTAACATACTCACTTTAACACATATGTCCGATGTTACAGCACTCGTGAAAAGTGAGAGGTTACAGGACTGTTGTACAAATCAGCAATGTAACGTTGGCGGTTAGTGGTTAGCGTTAGCATAGCAAGTTAAGGGTTTTTAAAAAGTTTCAATTAAGAACATGGTTGCAAGTATATATGTACAGGACTGTGTAGAGGAAAAAACAAGACTCTCCTAATTTTTAAATCAATTATTTAAGCCGAAAATACTAACATTTTTTGGAACTCTCAGGTCAATCTGGCAGCTGTTGTTGCCTGTTGCGCAATGTATATGGATACCCATCGGTTTCAAGTGAACTCGCGTCTTCCCTTGGTTTTAAGGGCTGTGCACCCTTTCGTCTTACCCCTAGCCCTCGATAAAAATGAGTATTGGGACAGCCCTTACTCTTGCATGAACGCACAAAACTAAGGGGAAGGGGTTAAGGGAAAGTAAGACAGAGAAATTAGATTCAGCCTAAGACTATCTTTTTGTGTGCAAAGAGTGACATTTTGAAAGAACTTTTGCTACAAGGAATATAATGTGGACATAACTAAATGTATAATATTGGTCAGCTGATAAAGAGAGCAGTTACAGTAGTTTTCCTCATTTTGAGATGTCTCAGTAATTTTACCAATTAGTGTTTTATTATTGTGGTATTTCCTTTAATAAGTAGATCCACTGTATGTACTTATATCTAGAGTTGCATCTGTCTCTATGTAAGAATTAACAGTTTTGTCCATAAAATAGATATCATTGGACATTTGACACTAGACTCATTACCAGCCTTTCTGCACAGGTCACTATTTTGTAGCCATATATTGATTTAATATATAAAATCATCATAATTTTGTGTTATTGCACACAATAATGACCAAGTGAGTAAGTACGTAAAATGTATTTGCATAGCTCTTTTCACAGACACAAAGTGCTTTACAAAGAGCATAAAACAACGTACAAGAAACAAATCATAGACGGTGAAGTGACCACCCGAGCCATGTGTTTATAAAGTGTAAAGCTCAGAATACAGTACATAATGAAATTACCAATAATACATCAAACGCAAGCTAATTTAAGTGCTACAGCCTCAAAGCTCGAACACCATGGGTCTTAAAGGAACACACCAACTTATTGGGACTTTAGTTTATTCACCGTTACCCCCAGAGTTAGACAAGTCAATACATACCCTTCTGATCTCCGTGCGTGCTGCAACTCTCCGTGACGCCCCCAGCATTAGCTTAGCCTAGCAAAGTTCCTGTAGGTAATTGGTTCCAACTAGCTACTTCTCCCAAAAAGTGACAAAATAACGCCAACATGTTGCTATTTACAGTACATGTTGTGATTGGTATGAGACACAGCCGTATTCTAACCGCATACTAACTGGGAACTATATTCTCAGAAAGGCGAAGCACTGATGCTTCTGCTACTTGGGCGCAGCACCTGAGAAACCTGGTCACAGACCAGAGAGTTTGCCTGGAGTTTGGTCAAAGTACTACTACTAGTACTACTAGTAGTAGATACTAAAAGGATATTTTACAATCATGGGTGTTCGCTGCGACAATTAACAGGGGAGACCAGTGTGATGTTTCACAGAATTCCAACCAAAAACGCTAGCCGCTGAATCTATGGCTGTACTTTCTCTGGATCCAAATACACCTGTAAAAGATTAAGAACCACCGTGTTTACTCAGAACATTTCACTGAGGATTATTATTATGAAAAAATGGAATTAGCCACACGGACCATAAAACGTGTGCTGAAGGATACGGCCATCCCATCAATAGTACAGACCGGACAAAGTGGATCCCCTGGAGCTACGGTAAGTGTCCCGTTATGTTTTCAGAGGAATAACGACTGTAACAATGGTAACGTTAATAACACTATTACCTGAATAGAATGGTCACTACTAATGCAGTTGTTCTTGGACTACATTTATCCCCTGTAAATGTTATTTTGTCACTTATTGGGACCAGTAGCTAGTTGGAACCAGTTACCTGCAGGATCTTTGCTAGGCTAAGCTAATGTTGGGGGCATCACGAGAAGGGTATGGATTGACTTGTCTAACTCTGGGGGATATGGTGGATAACCCTTGTGTTGTCTTCCCGTCAAAATTGAAAATCAACACTTTTGTTGACACTTTTTATTGATGTTTTTAACTTTTTCTTAGGTTTTTTGTAATTTTTTTGACATTTAACACTTTGTAACACTAACTTATCAACTTTAGTTTTACAGTTATATTTGGAATTTATGGTCAATAAACCTAGATTTTTGGAATTTATACCTAATGTTTGAGTTAGAAAAGCAAAAATTAGTTATTATTTAGAATAAAATTAAAGGAATGTATGTTGATGGATAATCACAGACTGGAATACTGTATGTCAACTTTTACTCAATACTATTTTTTTTTTTATATGCTATAAAATTGAATAAGACACCCGAAAATTCATGAAAGTAGAGATTTGTACTTGCCAAAGAGCGTTGTGTAGAATCAATCATGTTATTTTGGGAAATTACAATTGGGTACTCAAGAAGAACATTGATATAGAAAAACGGCTCAGACTCCCTTTAAAAAAGCAATACATATAGCATGTATAGAGACAACATATTTTCAAATGCAAACCTGTAAACTGTGTTTAATTTAACCAAAACTAGAGTTGTGATGGTTTGAAAAGTGGAAAGAAGACCCAAAACGGCTTTTCATAGTTTTATTTTGTTTCTGTCGACTTTGAATGAAGTGTATTTTACAATGCTAAAATGACAGTGGGTTTAGCAAACAATCGTGGATGTTTTTATGTTTAAAAAAAGGATCTTACACTTTAACAGAGAGTTCGAACTCCTTAGAAATTCTTTCCATAATGTTGGCAGACACTTAAAAGATTAATCTGAGCCTGTCAGTGGCAAGAACTAATACTTTTGTGAAGGTAAATAAATATAAGCTGGACAGTTGCCCTAACTTACATTGTAGCTTGTGTTTGCCTTCTTGCTTAATACTGGACACATTTCAAAGATTGTTGTTCTCATCAGTCACTTAGACACAAAAACATAGGAAAGTAGGGTTAAAAAAGGTTGAAAAAAATGGTAGTTACTAAGCAAACCAGAATAATGGATTAGAGCACACAAGACTTATAGGAGTGGCACTGCTCTGTGACAATCTGACAGTCGTGTACAAGAATTAAAGAAGCATCACTACTGAAGAGTTTTCTCCTTGTGTTGGCTTTAAGCCTTTAACTTTGATGGGGGCTTAATTCCAAGGCAATGCAACACAACTAATACAGAGGATTGCACAGTCAGGTTCCCGCAAACATGGCAGAAACTACTTCACCCTTACTCATCATCTCTCTCTCTTAGGTCAAATATGCTAAATTTGCTGTCTGCCACACACATCCACCTTAAAGGAACACAGTGACTTATTCAGACTTTAGCTTAACCCTCATGTTGTCCTCTGGTCAAATTGGTGGGTTTAGCGCTAGCAACTTGAGAGCTGTTTCTGGTTGAACAGAAAGATTTTAAATAGCATTGTGCCGGACAATATCATCTTCCATTGTGATGGCTGACCGACATCACGATGGAGAGCCACTATTGTGATGCCACGCCCCCCACCCTGTCAGACACACATTAATCCTAGTTGAGGGCACTGGCCGGAATTTGACAACTGCATCAGTCTCAAACTAGCAAAGACACTTGCGTCAGGCTTTGCGCTGAGCTGTGCAGGGTGCAAGATAGGGCCCCTTAAATGGGAGCTACTCTTTCCCCTTACATGCAACCTATTTGTGAAAAAGACAATCGCTTTGAGCAGACTGGATTGGCTGTAGTCCCCAACCCCACCCGGTAACAATATCATTGTCCATTGTGATGTTTTACTGTAAACATCATCAACTGCCAATTTAGGGGACATCCCCCAACCCTAGTCCCAAAGGGGTGACGGGATCCTTTCCATGATGTTGTCAGACGCATAGAATATTTGTTTCACCGCTGCCGACTTAAGTGATCTTGTTTAACACTGGATTCACTTCAAAGACTGTTGTTCCTATCAGTCACTTGGACACAAAAACATGGGAAAATAGGGTCCACATTGAAAAAATGGTAGTTAGCCTTTAACCCATCCAGACCCTCCAGTTTACTCTTCCATCATCTGATCTGAATGATCCTCAGTTTTAACATTCCTCCTCTGCATTTTGATGAGGATTCCAGCATTTATCAGATCCCTCGGTACCTAAAATCGGGTTTCCTTTACCTTTTCATTGTTGTAGGTTACATTCAGCCTCCTTTGCTCGTCAAGTGCAAGGTCAATCGGAGATTTACCTAAGGTTTTCAGCATAATTTGACTGACGACTTTTCATGCTTGGTTACAGTCTGACTCATTGAAAAAAGCAGGCAGCAATAGCAGTACAGCCGCTGACTGTTAGCACAGCCACATAGTCAATCTTTTCTTCCATACCAGTCTGTTTGAAACGATCGGACAATTTTTGAGAAATTCCTCAACATTGTGATATCGGCGCACGTCATATGCATTTATATATTTTATAGTTATTTTATGTTCACTTTGGTGGTGCAGAGGTAGATGTTCTTATCTGTGTAGTACTTAGGTCTGTTTGCAATACATATTTGTATACAAACACATGGTGTGTTGTATAAAACACATGGTGTGTTGTATATTTGTTTCAGTTATCACTGTTTTGAATGACATTGATGTTCAGAAAAACATTTTAACAAAAATCTCTTTATTGCCCAATAAATTAAACATAACAGGCAAAAACATTACATAAAATATATTATGTAAAAGAACCATTATCAACTATTAGAACCTTAACTTACATGTCACACACATAAAGAGGCACTCAAATGTGTAAAACTAAAAAAAAGACATTCAAGACCACAAACAAACAAATTAACTACAGCTATTCTGATATTCCACACCAGTCTGATGCCTGCTGGCCAGTAACCCTTCCCTCACATTTCATCAGTGTCCCATATCATAACCAACTACAATATACAAGTGCATGAACAGGAATTAATTACAAATGATTACAATAATGCAGTACCAGTGCAATAATGAATGGGTACAACATGACCACATGATTTAAGAAACTTGTGTCGAAAGTGGATCAGCTGCTTTGTCCTCCTGTGTCCCTGTGTGATACAGGGCGGTATATGTAAAGCACGTAGAAATGTTTGTTAATTTGTTTGTTTGTGGTCTTGTGTGTCTTTTTTTAGTTTTACACATTTGAGTGCCATTTTATGTGTGTGACATGTAAGTTATGGTTCTAATAGTAGTAGATAATAGTTCTGAAATATAATATATTTCATGTAATGTTTTTGCCTGTTATGTTTAATTTATTGGGCAATAAAGACTGATTTTTGTTAACATGTTTTTCTGAACATTAATGACATTCAAAAAAAAAATAATTCATTGACACAGACAGAGACGGCATCTTGGAAGTTTGTGATCAATGCTGTTTGGTGATGTAACCAAGTGGTGTCCCATTTTATAGAGGATGTGTTTTCACCCCTAGCCCTTACCACTTGGTTTCAAAGGGTAGGGGTAAGATGGAGAAAGGAGATTTAGCCTTTGGGTGAAGTGCTTTACTGGGTCATGATATGCAGTAATTTTGATTCTAACCTCAGTGTACAGAAGTATCTCTCATATTCCTTCCTGTTGAGCATTTTTTTGTGCTGCTATGTTTACCCAGGTATGAATGTGTGCTGGTGGTGATATAAGATTTTTTTTTGCTCTGTGCCTTTAATGTTTTTGTTCCCGGGATAAGCACCATGACCAGTCAGAATAGGGATTTCCTCAAATCCGGGGTGGAGCTTGTGCTGGTCTAGAGCGCTGCGATCCCTGGATTGGATGAGTGGGATTATTGGGCTGAAGGATCATTTCATTTAGGGATCAACATGTGGACCATTTGAGGCCCATCTGGTGGTCCTGGTGGACATGTGACACAACCTGCCATAATCCACATGTAGACAGTTCCAGACCAGACGTATGAGTGAGTAAGTGTGTATGTGTAAACACATACCACTGCTGCAATTATTTCCTGATTCTTTGCATTTCTCCAAATAAAATCTTCATAAACAGACTGGGCCAAAAATGTAGAATATCTAGATGAATAGGGGCTTGAATAGAGCTGAAACAATTTGTTGATTACTAGATGGGGAGAAAATTTATAAGCAATTATTTTTAACATTCTCATTTTTAAGCAAAAATACCAAACATTTTCTGGTTCCAGAACTGAAACAGTTTATTTATTCGTTCTGAATCGTCGCAATATGGGGGTCACGCTTGGCCCTAACTTCACAACTGCAAGTTCCACTTGGTAACCTTTAGTTATATGTCATTCACATCAAACAGTGTGCAAATCAGTCACAATATGGAGGGTGTAAATGAAACGCAGGATCTGGAAGACCTATCTGCGGTTTCCAGGTCAAGTACAATGGCAACAGAGAGAGAGTTGTGTATAAGATGAGGACAGCGTGTGTCAGTGTTGCTCCACTGTTGGTTATGTGATGGAAACACATGCTAACGCACATTCAATGGCATCAGCTAGATGTGCCAATCACTGGGATGGTAAATGTGTTGGTACTTTGAATGTGTAAATATAGCCAAGGTGGAACTAACTGAAACACTCCTCCTTATGCACAAGTTGTAAAAGGGTTTGTTCAGTTTAATACAGAAATGTTTAAAGTGTTCCTTATTTTTATTATAATAATAGTATACCAAAGTTGCCTCAGTCCCCAGCAAGAGGATTTGACATTTGCCTGACTGCGTAAAATAAATTAAAAGAAATGTATTCTTATGCATTTGTTTTTTATTTTTCCACTATACAGGACTCACATCAAACCGTGACTCCTAAACCAGGGTATAAACCAAATCTTAACTTTTCTATACCATTACATCTCTATCTGGTTCCACATAATATTTAATTGTAAATTGAATATCTTTTGGTTTCAGACTGGTCTTTAAGTTTCACTGGTCATCTTCCACTATTTTCTCTAGTTCTATTGAGAAAACAATGTATCAGCCAAAAGAATTACAAGCAGATTAATCAACAATGAAAATAATTGTTAGATGCAACCCTAGTCTTAAATTAAACTGTAACTCACAAAACAATCACAACACGATGCACATGGTTGCAAGACTATCATTTATGGTATATAATGTTATCTTTCAGAAAGATAGAAACATTCCCCAAAATGAAAAGATTATTTTCGAAAAGAAAGATTGAATATAGAAAATTTGTTCAAGTCATTGCGTATTTTTTAGCATATTTTTTATTGTGCACCACTAAGATGACAGTTTGTTAATAACTGCAGTCTGATCCATTGAAGGCAAAATGCCAGACAGCACTAAGGACAGTTACTAAGGAGAGATACATTTATGCCCTAATATTGCAAGAGAACATATCCCAATATTGGTGCCAATTAATTGATAATACATTAAAAACTTATACTGACATAGGAATTATTTGTCCCCCTTGTTGGTGAAACTGAGGCAGTAACTACGTCCACGGTCCAGTGCTGTTGTAGGGAATCCCCTCTGGCTAAGGCCTGGGTTCAGGACAGTTAAATAATACTCTGCAATGCCTGGAATGTCAGCCTAATGCCCGTTCAAAAAGACAAGGCCCGCAAAAGCCAATCAAGCCCACGACCACTAAACAAGCGGATTACTCTCTTTGTGTAAATGTGCATGTATGATCACACATGGGACATGAAAATAAAAAAATTGTATTGCTCAAACAAGCGGTGCACTTGCAACAGTGTTAGATAGATGTACCGATCCAGTCTCTCTATGTAGTATGATGAAAAACTACTCCGATCCCCCTTCCAAACACTGAACCCCCTACCTCCTATTCCCCCTGTCCAACAGACCCCCGAGGTTTGGACCGAATTAGATCACATGCTCAGTGGGGGTGGCTTTGTGGACTAAGAAAGTCACAGAGAGACAACAATGGCCCTAATGTGAGAGTGGCAAAGGCAGAGGGCAGCGTGTGGGCTGATAGAAGCTTATCACCGTGGAGACCAGGCTGGGGGCTATGTTGCCGGCTTCACATAAAGATTAGAACAGTTGTCCCCTGCCTGGATGAAACTGTGTTTAAGAGCACAGGGTAAGCATTGACTATTCTGGAAAAGGGTCAGCTAGCCAATGTGATTAAGAGGGCAGGTATTCATGAAGCTGCCAGACTCTTAGCATGCTTATGAGTTGAAAGACACAGGAGGCAAAATACCTCAAATATCTGGTCAAGACAAAATGTCTACTCATGATACAACATCTGATACATCCCTTCACAACTGTGTGGACTCATCCAGCTTTGGTCTTGTTTCTGTCAGGTCTGTTGAAGATGCACTGGTCCCCGGAGCACGCCGCCCCCTTATCTCAGTGGCCTGAGCAGCACCTAGATGTCACCTCTACTACCTCACCGCCGTCTGCCCACAAACACGACCCTTATGCTACGGCTGGTCGCCGTAGCTATGCCCCTGCAGGTTACCCTTGGGCAAGTGATGACATATCAGCCCTTACTGCTTCTTCTCTCCTCAAACGCTATGCTGAGAAGTACTCAGGCTTGGAGCTGTCTTATGATCGCCCTCCTACAGGGGCCTACTCAGAACCTGGAGCATTCCTGAAAACTGAATCTGAGCCATGGGCATTGGGTCAGGGCATGGAGTGTTATCCTGGACTGGAGGCATTAACTGGCACCAAGGTGGGCTCTGCATCTGTGGGCATCCCAACCACAGGAAGTGTGACAGTAGTGAGCAGTAACTTGGCCTCTGAGCCAGGCTACAGTGGCGCTGGCTCCTGCAGTGCCCCGTCATCTCAGGAATACCCTCCTGCCTACAACAGCACCTACCTGTCCTCAGGATACTGCCCTCAGCCCAGCGCAGCACTTCCCCCTGCCCCTCTACACTCCTTGCAGGCCGCACCCACTCTGGTGCCCAGCTACAGCGCCAGCACTCCTGTCTACAACTACCCTCCAGGGTGCTACCCCCAAACAAGCCTGTCTTCTGGATACAGCCACCCCAGTGCCTCCTACCTGCCCCCTGGGATTAGTGCCCCCACTCCTCTGGCCCCTAGACCCACCATGGTGGGGGGCAATTACAGCTACCCATCTCACAGCCTTGGAGGGAGCTCCGAGGGAGGAGTGCCACTGAAACGCAAGGCCTTTGAGATGGCAGATGAAGGACAGGAGGGAGGAGAGGTGGACGGATCACGCTACAGAAAGTATGGCAACGGCCATGGAAACAGTCACAGCAAAGGTCACGGCAATGGCTACGATATGAGCAGCTCAACCTCAGACCCACAGTCCTACAAACCTGGAAAGCGCATGATGTCACCCCCTTATGGCGGGGCAGGGGACTACAGCCCACCATCAGGCCAAGCAGGAGAGAGTGTGTCAGGGGAGCACAACTTTCCTCAACAACAAAGAATGTCTATGAAGTTACCTGCATCACACACACGATCTGAGGACCCCACTGCAGGGCGCTGACAACACTGGTTGGCATTTGAGAGGATTCTCTTACTCTTTGAAACCAACCAGAGTTCTTAATACAAACAGATTAAGGCAACAAAAAAGGTTTAATTTTAGTAGAAAACAACAAGAGGGCACAAGACTGGTATTTCTTGTGCATCCTTAACATTTTCATTATTCATGTTTTTCCAAAGATTCAAAGGGGCATTTTACCCTGTAAGGTTGAGGTAAGTCTTAGGGGTGAGGTAAGAATTCTCTACATAGATAGCGTTAAGACAGTCTAAACGTATGACTGTCTGTTTCTCTCAGGATCCTATTTATTTTCTTTCTGCTACTGCGGCAGCAGCACTGCAACGTTGCTGTTTTAGAAGTTGGTGTAATTATTTTTGGCCATTATGTATGTAAAAGGCCTTTGACTGCAATACGTTCTACCACACCACAAAAATCATTACCGACCAAAAAGTAAGGAGAGCAACAACTGAAATGGTGAGATTGCCATACTACTTCAGCACAATCACTGCTACTTTACACAGCTTACTCACCGGCTAGGTGTGGCCTCGAGAAATGGATGTTTCCCTGCTCATCCCTTGCTTTCCCCAACTTTTACTCATTCTTGACTTTGTTCAGTTTCCTTTACCCCTCCTTTTCATGTTTCATGTGAACAACTTTTGTTTTTGTCCAGTGTATACAAGCTGCTTATCAAATGACTACATTATATATACTGTACATGAAGCCGCCCTTTGGAATTGTTTTGAGAAAAACTGGGAAAATAATGTAAGATTTTAAGTTCATTTAAAAATGTATTTAGCATTTACACAATGACAACATTTGAGTATTTGCAGATCATCTTCAAAGCGTGTTGTTTACTTGCAGATTTTTACTGATCCTGAAACTAACATGTATATTTTCTCAAGAATTTGCGAATAATGGTGCAGCTTACACCTATAAAAGTCAAACTATTACAATGAATAATGACTATACAGATCTACAAAACAAACAACCAAGCTTAGGTCTGCATACTGCTAAAATTAATTTAGAGCAGACAATTTAAAGTCGCATTAGCCTGTTTGTTACTTCTGTTTGGATGCACAGCCCAGACTGAGAGGCATGCAGGTCTCAGTAGAGGATAAATGCTTCTGAGTGACTGCCCCAAACAACTTTTGCTCAACATTACATTCTTAAAGATCTACCCGCTTGTGTGCTATAGGATTGACTAGTATTTTTTTTTATATGCATACTCTTTACTTTTGGCTCTCAAAAGGATGATTTACAGTTGTGTTATTGAATACTCAGGAAGAATATTGTTACCTCAGAACGATAAAATAAGAATGTATGTTATTGTCTAGGTTGTTGGTAAGGAGCTTTATGGAGCAAAATGAAAATGGAGCCATGGCTTTCATTAAGAGCAAAACATACTCTGAACACTTCAGGGAAACAATGAACTTACAAGGCCTTTGATACTAACAGTAGAAAATGTCCACACACACACACACACACACACACACACACACACACACACACACACACACACACACACACACACACACACACACACACACACACACAACAGCTTCTTAGCTCTGAGAAATTTAAACTTGAGGTTTTTGTACCAAGGCCTGAAATGTTGAATGTAATTCAGATTTTTTTTTTTAAAGGACAATACATGCCATTTTGTACATCAATGATGTTTTTAGATATATAAAACATATTTTCTTCATGTATAGATGTAATTCATTTATAGGTTTTGGTGGAGAAATGAATGACATGTTAAGTGTTAGTGTAGTTAGCAGTGGGAAAACGTTATTTGTGGACAAACTGTCAAAATAAAGCACTCCTGTTAAACAACTTTTAAAAATATCAGCATACACATACAGTATTACGTTATATGCTCTATAATGAGTATGTTTATTAAATGTCTTAATAAAGTGTCCTATCGCAATTTTCCTATATCAGTATTCAAAAACAGCTTCACACAGTGTCACAAGTCAATCAGCTTGATTTGAGCTTTAACATGAATTGACACCATGAAGGGAGAAGTTAAATATTTACTAAGTATGTGCACTGTCAGAAAATATGTACAGTTAAATCTTTTTTTTCACCGAGTTGCAGCTTTGTTGCTCCACTTTGCCATCCCTTTAGAAGTTGTGCCATACACATTTTTTTGTTGCAAAAAGCTTTAAATAAAGCCAAACGCTTACCTAAAAGCATGGCCAGAGAGTTGATCCCCTTTAATAGTAAGATTTAGACTGAAATGCAGCTTCAGATTTAGTCTGAAATTCAATGTGATGAAAAAGTATTTACATTTGGAAATACAAGCAAATTTATAAAATTGAACTTTCTGAACAAAAAAAATCATCACACAAATATTTAGCTTCAAAATATGATGGAGAAAGAAAATAGATAAATAAAAAGGTGTTATGCAAATAATTATGTATTCTTACCCCCAGATTTTAAAGTTATTTAAGCGCTTAGCTACAACAATTGAATGCTCTTCAATGCCACAAAACAAATTTGTTCTTTGTTACCTACACACTTCAACAAACAACAGAATGTTTTTTGATGTTACTCTGATTCATTGAAGTGGAGTTGAATTTGTACAACTGATGGAAAATGGCATTTCAGTGTTAGCTTTGTGATTCAGTTGTACTTTTATTGTATCTTGTACATTCTCTGTAACCATTTCTACCTCATTTTAAAGGCATTGTACATGGAAATCATGTCGTTTCACATGCCAGTTTAAGGAGCAATGTTTCTAATTCTTGACCTGTTATAGTCTACCTCACTAAAGACTGTTATGTCATGGAAATGAAGATATCACACCAAAAAATGATTTTGTCTTTTTGTCTATGACTATTGAAGGTTTATCATTCACTTATATATACTAATGATTTATATTTACAAATGTATCCAGGGTTCAATGCTACGATTTGTTTTCACTTTTTTTTACACCAGATGAAGTAAAGTAGTAAATTACATTTTTTACTGGCTCCTATACAACTTTGTTTTTCTCGAGAAAAAAAGGAAACAAAGTTTGAAGAAAAAAAAAAACATCAAAAAATCATTAGAAGTGTAACAAAAAAAACTACTTAAAAAAGCATCAAGCGCCAAAGCAATTCCTGATTGTCCAATGGCACATTTAAATCAAATTATTATGATACGATGATGCTTCTAAACGGGCCGGTGGGTTGTTATATTTACTTGCCCAACATGGCGTTTTACTTGCCCGGGGCCATCGGGCAATCCTGAACCCTGAAGTCCAATTTCATATTGCAGCATGATAATAACATATTGCTACCTTTACCCAGTATTGTAACATCTATATGACACTGACCAAACTGTTTGCCGTACCCTAAATGTCCTGTCAACAAAGGCATTATTTTGTTTTTAGTTGGATTTTGTTCCACTATTTGCATTTACTTTGCTTCATTCAACCAGTGTTGATCCTAAGGTACAAATGTTGATGGCTAATTTCAAATCTTGGTAATGCTATTTTACTGGTCCATATGTTCATCACAATTTCCCAAAAAATTTTCTATGGAGTTATTTGGCACTAATTATATTCAGATGGTACAATTAATTTTATTAATTAATCTAGAGTATTCTAGTAAATAGACAGTGGATCAGCTGTGTCCATTGAAAACAGCATGTAGTTTTCTTTTTAGCATCTCACATCACACTTTCAGGCACCATGACCATTACGGTCAGAAACGTGCCAGAATATGAACAAAAAGGTTGTTGTCGACGGGCTTATCTGCTAGTGTTAGCTATCGAATGTTACCTTGAAACCATCCAGCAAACAGACAGTACCGTAGGGATGTTATCTGAAACCGGCGATTTAACATCACCGCTCATTTTACACACAGTTTAACAAAACAAAATGCAGAGTGAACATTACCAGCTACATTTTCCATGTTTGTTTAGAGCGGTATGCACTCACGCTAACTTTGAAAACGGTTTCAAAACAGTAGCTAACGTTAAAACAGCGTGTTGGGCGAATACAGCGTCTCCTGCAACGGGGAGGCAGAGGGACCGCAGCGTTCGCTAATGTTAGCTTCTTGTCTCATCTGGGGTCTGATAAACAGTAAATTCAACAAATTCAGTGTCCACAATGCTATTTTCCAATAAACTGTAGAGGCGGGAATGCAGATTTCATGGTGTGGCTTTTGTTGCTGTTTGTCCCTTTGCCCAAGTCTTACCTACTGCATCTTTAAGGGAGGAGACAAGAGGCTTAGCAAAAGGTGGTTGGATGAATGCCTGCAGCCAGTCCCATGAATATGGTTTGAGGTTTGTTTAAGATGCAGGGACTTAAGGTGGTGGATGATAATGACCATTATAGTAAAAAAATAAGATTTATATAAAACGGTTTCGGGCAAAAAGGGTTTTGCTGTGATATACTTTGACGTTGCAGCAAGGTTACATTCATTGTGAATGAAAGGACAAAAGTTTTGGACATCTGTCACACGTCAGCGCTTGCCCTCTGCCCTCCAGACAATAAAGCTGTGGATAGGGCTGGTGTTCAAGGGAAGAGGGTCAGGATCTTCTCCACTTTTCCTGTCCTTTTATTCTATGCGCTCTTGAGCTTCTTATGGGCTCTTCACATAACACAAATGGCCCTGTGGTTTTGCACCAGTTTTAGAATTTGAACTAGGTAATATTGTAGAAATTATAGGGAAACAGGACAATGTTCTGAGACTGGTAGTTCAATTTAGTTTACCTAGTTGAGTTTAAAAGCAGTTTTTTCTTTCCAAATGAATTTCTTGAAAGAATTTAAATTCAAGTAATAATGCACAGTGTTTCTTCTATGTTGATGTGTTGATGGCTGCCGCCATGGTATAAAAAATAGGGCAGACGAACAACAGGGTTTTCGCTATGTACACCGCACACCGCCGCTCCTTCAGTTGTTTATGAAAAGTCATAAAGTCGTAATTACACGACTGCAGAGCCGTCTGCTCTACTGAACTCAAACAAACTGGCATTTGCTCTCTTTCCCCTTTGAGGGTGAGCAACTGGAACAGTGATAGGACTTCATCGCTCATAAAGTCATGGCAACCAAGTAAACCTACAGGGTGAGTACGACAGTCTTATGAAACTAACTTTCTGTCATATGTGCTGAAACTAGGGATATAACGGTGTGAAAATTTACCTCACGGTTATAGTAACCAAAATTATCTTGGTTTTCGGTATTATCACGGTATTTTTAAGTGTGTTCAATTGGGGAGTCACGTGAGCATGCTGAAGAACATGGACGCTTAGAACGGAGCTCCCAACAAAATAACCCAAAACCTTGTACTGTGATAGATAGAGGTTACTCTAAAGTGGTAAAAGTGTGATTAAGAACTTTCCTTTGGCACGGTGTAGCACAGATAAGTTTTAGATGGCAATGGGGCAAAGTCAACGGCCCCCTAAAACGCTGCGAAGTAACGCTAACAACATGACGGACATACAGGACGGCAACGAACAAGAAGAAGAAACTACCTCAGCTGGTCCAGGTGGTGATAAATGAAGCATGGATACAAGCGTCCTATCTGCTGTGCAAAAATTGCTCAGAAAAGCTATGGACGAGCTTGGGCATGTTAGTAAGTTACTACTGGTATTGCAAGCTGATATTGACCAAGTTAAAAAGGACAATGCAGGCCTCAGCACGGATGTTAATGCCATCATACAGAGTCTGGAGGCAGCTGAAAGTAGGATATCTGATTTGGAAGATGAAAACATTGGCCTTCAGCAAAAAGTGGAGAGAACTGTCAAGAAGTGCTCAGAACTTGGGGCGGCCCAGCAAGATGCCAACTTTCGGAACAGATGCCAGAATCTGGTTCTGGTTGGTCTGAAAGAGAAGTTGGAAGAGGGCTCTGTTTTCTACCTGAGACATAAGGGAAGGACGTTTTTTTGCATCTATGGTTTTTAAGTGTTTTTTTTCCCACCCATGGATGTTTTTTATAGTTTTTTTTGGTTTGCTTGGTTTTGTGGAAGAGTGTTTTGTGTGCAAAATGTGGGGCACATTACATGTCGTTGTTTCATTTTTGTTTGGTAAGGCTAGCAGTTGGAAACACCCAAAATGGTTAGTATTAAAGGATGTGATGGATCTTGTAATGTGTAGGTATTGGTTAACTCAATATGCTGGAATATAAATGGGCTTAAAATATGGTTAATTTGGTAAGGTTTATTAGTTCCATATAAATGGATCACATAACTCAGCAAAAAGAAAAAAATGTCTGACCTTTCTTATATCTCAACAAGCAGATGTGGCCCTGTTACAGAAGACACATCTGGTTGATTCTGAAATAGCTGAATTTAAGACAGGATGGGTGGGACAGGTAAACCATAGCTCTTATACTAGCAATAAATGTGGGGATGCAATACTTAAACATAAAAATTAGAATTTTGGTATATTGAGACAACATAAAGATAATGAAGGGAGGATAATATGTGTTGATGCTAAAATAAATGGAGTTAATATATGTAATATACAGTATATGCCCCAAATAAAGAAGAGCCTGCCTTTTGTCATAAAATGATGGGGGAAATAGTGGAGGACCACACTATAATTTCTGGCAACTATAACCAGGTACAAGAAGACAAAACCCCTTCCACAAATAGTGTGCAGAGACAGAAGAGCCATACATCTAATGATGAGAGACCTGGGCCTGGTGGATATTTGGAGGCTAGTACATCCCAGAGATAGAGAATATACATTTTATTCAAATATGCATAAAAGTCACAGCCGCTTAGATTATTTCCTGATATCTAAATACCTGGTTTAAGGGACTGTAGACTGTACAATTGGACCCTTTTCATTAACAGACCATGCTACTCTGCAATGGGGGGCACATTTGGGTTTAGACGTTATAAAATCTAATAGATGGAGGATGAATGTGTCATTACTTCAGGATGAAACGTTTGCCAAATTATTAGGGGAAGATCTTAAAATATTTTTTGACAATATCATTGGATCAATTGAGAGATTAGGCCCAGTGTGGGAGGTCTCTAAGACTTATATAAGAGGCAAAATAATAATTCACTCAAGTAAGAAGAAAAAAGACAGTAAAAACCAAGTGATGGGATTGGAGAAAAAGAACTGACGGATATTCATACTGAGGACCGTCTGAGACGAGTATGTGAATTAAAATTCCAGTTAAATTAGTTATACAGTAAAAAGGTAGAATATGCTATTTTTAGAATGAAAAGTAAGTAGAGTGGGGAAAAGGCCAGTAAATTATTGGCTAGGCAATTAAAAAAACAAGATGCTAGCTTTATAATACAGGCAATTAAAAATACAAAATGGGGAACTAGTAACAAGTCCAAAGGACATTAATGAGGTATTTAAAGACTTTTATGTGAAGCTGTAGAAATCAGAAGTAGATCCATCAGAAGAACAATTGGAAGCCTTTTTCGCTAATATAAATATCACAAAAACTGTCAGAAGGACAAGTAGCACAGATTGAGGGAGATATTACCAAAGGAGAAATTAGAGATGCAATAGTGTCACTGAAAACAGGAAAGTCACTAGGGCGGGGCTAGACAGGCTACCAGTTGAATATTAGAGGAAATATATTGACTTATTGGCACCCATACTGACAAAAGTATATAAAGAGTCATTTGATATAAGCAAATAACAGATATTGTACGTTTAACGAGGCTTTAATTACTTTGATCCTGTAGAAAGACAGTGACCCTACAGACCTGGGGAGTTATAGACCCATAAGTTTAATAGACATTGATGGCAAAATTCTTAATAAAGTGCTTGCCCCAAAAATATAAAGATCTATGCCTTATATAGTGCATGCAGTTCAAGTGGGTTTTGTTAAAGGGCGCTCTTCATCAGATAATGTTATTACACCTTATGTGGGCAAGACGTGGTACAGACAAGCCCACCACAGCGCTCTCATTGGACAGAAAAAGCACATAATAGAGTACAACTGGCTTACCTCTTTTTTACATTGAGGTTGCTTGGATTTGGAGGGGATTTCATTATATGGATTAAGATTACTTGTCCCCTAAGGCATCTGTTCTAACTGATGGCTTGAAATCTCCCTTCTCTGGCCTCATGAGAGGCCAGAAACAGGGGGATCCATTGAGTCTGCTGCTTTTCACCATATTTCTGGAACCATTAGCTGTAGCTCTAAGAGCGGATAGAGGTATTAAAGGGGTGTGGGGTGGTGGGACGGAATATAAATTGATTTTATACGTGGATGATATTTTGCTGCTTATTTCGGACCCAGCTAATTCTATTCCCATAATCCTAAATAAGATTGAAACCTTTTCTTGAATATCTGGATATAAAATTAAATCTGAGGTGATGCCTGTATCTAGATCTTGCTCTCAATCAGAGATCACTAACTTTCAATTAGATGGATCCCAGTGGGAATGAAATACCTACAAATAAAGTTAACTGCTGATCTGTCTGATATAATAGAAATGAATTAATGCCATTACTTCAAGAGATGGAAAATAATCTGGAGAGATCAAAGATAATTAATCTGTGGGGCAAAATTAATACTATTAAGATTGTGATAGCACCACAATTTAATTATATATCAATGATGCTGCCAGTAATTGTTCCTAGTGGCATATACAAACATTATAATCAAATAATTAAAGACTTAAAAATCAAAGAGTATTTGTTGAATGGAAAAAGCCCAGGATTAATATGAAAAACCAAGTACTAATAAGGAAAAGGGGGGCTTGGCCCTCCAAAATGTAGAAATATATAATTAATCTTTCGAATTGGCTAAACTGGTGAAGCATTGGGCTGACTATGGTTCTCAACCAGATTGGATAAAGATAAAAATGGCCATGGTGGCTCCCTCCAGAACCAGAGAGGTTCTTTCTCAGATAAAGGTGGTAGAGGAGGGGAAATCCCATTCTGAAGCACTCGCAATGGGTGTGGTCTAAGGTGCATAGGTTAATAGGGAAATCACAATACAAGCAGGGGTATTCTTCCATATGGGATAATCCACATATCGTGATAGGAAAACACTCATTTTGTTGGGATTCTTGGCAAAGGAACGGTGTGATATGTGTGATTGATGATTTATACACTACCGGTCAAAAGTTTGGGGTCACTTACAAATTTCCATGCCACTCCATTATAGACATAATACCAGCTGATCTGAGTGGGTGGCTGATCTTTAATGCAATATCTACATTGCCTATTATCAGCAACCATTGATCCAATGTTCCAGAGGCACATTCTGTTTACTAATCTGATATCATTTAAAAAAAACTAACTTAGAAAACATTGGAGAACCCTTTTGCAATTATGTAAACACATAATGTAATTTGAAAACTGCTGACCGGGTTAAAAAAAACAATGCAACTGACCTCAGCTGGTATTCTGTTTATAATGGGAGTGCAATGGAAATTTCTAAGTGACCACAAACTTTTGACCGGTAGTGTATATGGATGCAGTTTTGAAGTCATATCAGGAGCTAGTAGATCAATTTCTTTTGGAGGGAAGGGGTGAATTTTGGAAATATCTACAACTAAGGAGTAGTGTGCGAAGTGTGTTCCCACTTAAGAGAAGTATAGAGAAATCTATACTTATGTTAATGTGTTGCAAAACCTTTTTAATTCGCCAAGTACAATGCACAATGCTTCAACATTTTATAAAAAATATCATGGAATAACAAAGTGTGAGCAATGACAATCTTGGATTAATATGGCAAAGAGATTTAGAATGTGAAATATGTAAAGAGAAATGGAGTAATATAGTTTACAGATTACACATTACAAAATCATAAGTACTGTAATACTCCTATAATGCTTTTCAGAATGGGCTTAGTAGAAGACAAAAGGTGTAGGAAGTGTAACATTGTAACAGTGTACATTGGTACACTGTTGCATGCCTTTTGGGAATGTCCTGTGGTCTTACCTTTCTGAAAATAAGTATTAAGGAAACTGGGAGATTGGCTGAGAGAAAGGTTACCGGAATCTCCACTGTTCTGTCTCCTGAGAGATAGCACACTTTTACCACAAGGAGTCAACAAAGGACAGCATGTGCTAATAACTGCTGGACTCATCACTGCAGCAAGGCTGATATTGAGGAACTGGAAGAGCACATACACGCCGGGGCTCACAGATTTTACTCAACTGATGACGGAGACGGCATCCTACAAATATTTGATTGCCAGGAAGAACAATGTTAAAAGAAAGTTCCATTTAGTATGGGACTATTTCTTTTCATATATTAAGGGCTTGATACATTAGGCATGTGTTGAAACACATTGTAGTTGATATAATCACAAACAGTATAGTGGTACAAAGGGGTGTTGAGGGGTGTTGCCCTTTAAGTTTGGTTTTGACTACTTTAGTTGTAATTTGTAAGTTGTTTTGTATTATTTGTTGAAAAATAAATAAATACTTTAATGACAAAAAAAGTGTGTTCAATATGTTCAGAAAGCACTGATAGGCCTTACACAAGCTGAAATAGTTTCGAAAAGTGTAACAGTGTTTATTATGTTACAAAAATATAGGTAATAGGCTTGTAAAAACTATTGAAAACTGGCTACTGAAACACTGGCCCGCTGTAGGGTGTCCAGTAACAACTTGAACCAGATGTCTGACTTTGAGATCCAGGAAGATTTATTTACAACGCAAACATTAAGTTAACTATGAAGTATGAAGTATTTGACGTTACATGTGAAGTTGGATGTGGTTTCTGAAATATAAGCAAATAATAATGCAGATTAATAAGCACCTGGTAACACGGGAAAGAAAAGAAAAAGATTTTAGTCTAAAAAAAAGAAGTCTTGGATAAAGCTGGGAAGGATTAAACACAGGGTTTCCACACCGTGGTGATCCAATGCGATAAAAAGGATATTTTAAATTACAACGGAAACTGACCCCATACTCTAGTAGAAAATGCAGCACCTCTGTGTGCCTAACATTAATATCAATTTCTTCTCCAATTTAGACAATAGCAGCTACAGCAGCTCCCCAGTGCCAGATAACAAGTATAACAGTGACACCTACAGGGTCTTATTAAGAAGTACCTCATAAAAACTGTGTTGCAAATTCATTCACAAAACATAGTGAAGATGTAAATAAATATGAACACATAAATTTAAGGACCTACTGATGGAGTATGAATACATTTTACAAACGGTCTGCACTGATGCCGGTTAAAAGACTTAGGCCTAAGCAAATGAACAACACATGACTTACAGCTTTCAGGCTTCTAGGCTCAGTTTGTGTCTTTACTTTGCAATTTCAAGACGCTGTCTTTCTCCCTTCTGCTCTGTTGGCTTTCTGTCCACTTTTAACAGAGTGATATCTTTCCCAAATTGCTCTTGCTCTCCAAAGGTAGGCACAGGTTGCACTGTAGGTGTTAATAAAAAGGCATAACACAATTGGTATCTAGTAAATATACTGTGCACTCAACAATGTCACCCACATGTTTCAGGATCTTACCCAGTAGTGATACCATACAGTTGCTGCCTGGTCTCCAGAACCCCTCCTTTAGGCTGAGAGGAAATCAGTCTGTCCCGCACTGGGGTGGATGGGACTGCAAAGTCTGTAAAATGCAGTAGTATTTGTTTCCATGTGTTCTCTAGTCAAATATGGACACACCAACTGAGGTTTGAACTGAGGGAGAGGTGGTGGTGGAAGAAGTATTCAGATCCTTTAATTAATTTAAATATACAAAAACAAATGCTGTGAATAATACCCCATTACCAAAAAATGTTAAAGTATTGTCAGAAAAATGTACTTCCACCTCCTCCACTTTACATTGGTTGGTCATGCATTTTAGAAACAGTTAACAGCCGTAACTTAACCCTCCTGTGTTCGTCGGACAATTGAAATGGTGTCAAATCAGCATCCTGCCCAAACTAATCCACTCAACATATGCTCTTCTGTTCTTAGTCAAAATAATTCACAATTTCTGCTTCATTGGCTCAAATATTAGATATAATTCTATACAAATGAGGGTTATTGACCATGGATTTCAAAAAGTAGACTAGTGGTAGTATGGTGGTGGTAGTGAAATAAATAAAGAAATAACGCGTTGAAAATGTAAAAACTAAAAAAAACTAAAAAAACTAAAACAAGAGTAAATCTAAGTTAAGTTAATCTTTTTGACCGGGGAGGATAACACAAGGGTTAACCTAGTTCCATTTTGAGGTTGGCTTTAGTTGCAAGTATTAACTTTTAACATTTGCATTAGCTGAAATGCTCCTCTTGACTAGACTTGGGGTACCTTTATTCCTCACCGTATCTGACCCTCAATCTTCATAACTCCCAGTTAATCATAATGTACGCATTTCTGGTAGCTAGGCTAACGTTACCACATCGGGCAACCGACTTACTGTCGAGAGGGGATTGCTAGCTAACACCAGAGGCGAACTGGAAGAACCTGTGGCAATAACCAAATGTTGGGTAAGAATTAGCTTTGAACATATTTGTAATATTTTAACTGGAAATTATGTTACCAGTTGACGCGGTCATTTCAAACCCCTCAAGGCCAGAGTTGGGCTGTTGCATCGGGTACTTGAGGACCAGGAGACGGCGGTGAACCGCGAACGTGCCTCAGAAACCGACCAGCAGGTGAACTTTGAGGGTAAAGTATTGAAAATCTAAGTATGTCCATTTGAAGTTAGCCTATTTGTAATATAAAACTACTGTTGATTAAATCTAGCAGAGTTTTTTACTGAAACCAGAACAGAAAGCGAGCAGCTACAGAGCCCTCTGCTTTAACAACACACCGTGGTTGTGGGCCCTTAAATTTGTCTTACAGGCTAACCAGTAAAGAAGGTTTCACCTTCTGTACATTTTTTTACACGTAGGTTATGTTTTTAATTGTAATAAACACATTTTATTTTAAATTTTTGAGCATGAAATTAACTGTTTTGTCAACTATGTGTTGTAGGTGTGTTGCTGCGTTAAGAGTTTGGGAAAGTATTGAAAAGAATTGTCATACCAATCGTAAAAAAAGAACTGCTCTCTCTCTCCTCCTCTCACTCTGCTTCTATGTTTACATGCGGCAGGTTAAAAAGTCTTCTGCGAGGATACATCAGCATCACTCCTCGATGTGCATTTTAGGAATTGGGACGTCCTTAAACATGGCGCGCTGAGAACTCACAAGCCGGAGTATAGAGTTTCGAGGAGTCGAGGAGATACAAATTGTACAGGATACAGATACCACGTTCAGGCTTAAAGCTAGGCCTATAGTGCATAGTTCTGTCTCCCCCGTGAGGAAATCTAAGTAATGACCACAACACTGTTGGCCCGTCCACATGATACAAGCCTTCAGTGGTCGTGCACAGCCCCCACCCTCCTCCACAAAGTTGCTCGTAGCCAAGGAGGACACGGAGGATTAAAAAAACATGATGGACTCTTCAGAAATGGTAATTGTCTTCACTCGAGTTCAATCTGAACATAGCCATACTTACAAATACAGAGAGTTTTATGGAGCCGATAGTCAGCTTGGGATCAACTCATTTGGCAATGGCTTGAATGTAACGGACATTCATTAATATCAAAAAGTTATACGCTAAAGCTTTAATAATATTAAAAATAAATGTGTTACATTTGGATGATTGTGTGTTAAATAGGCCCTATTTGCTAAAAAGCTGCTGGCTTGCTGTTATTTCTGACCACAGAATTAACAGACAGGAGCAAATATTCAAATACCATCCCACCACCTCCACACCAGCGAATAAGTCATACTACCATATGTCTACAAACAAAAAACTATCCTTTTAATCTTTGGAAGTGACACAGCAGTTGTCTTGAGATATTTCATTCAAGTCCCACTAGAGCATGGGTCTCAAACTCGCGGCCCGGGGGCCAATTGCGGCCCGTGGGATGATATTTTGTGGCCCCCTACTTGACATCAAAGTTAAGTGTTAGTGCGGCCCGCGCGTTCTGAAACGTTTTCTCATTGCGCTTGTCACTTATGGGCTACCGTAGTAGTCTCCTGACAGAGGCGTAACGGTTGTCAAGCTAGCTAAGTACTCTTAGCGGCAAATGCCTGAGGTTTGACAATGTGATGTCTGTTGTTGTGAAATTCACCAACCATATCAGATCTAGGGGCTTAAAGCACCGGCAGTTCCGCGCCCTGTTTGGAGGATCTAGTTGTTGTTTTTTTGGAATACTTGATGCGGCCCAGCCAAACCCAGACTCTACTTCCAGCGGCCCCCAAGTAAGTTGAGTTTGAGACCCCTGCACTAGAGGGTGCTAGATAGCTGTAAGAAGTCATTAGAGGTACTTCACTAGTAGCTACTGGAGGGGTTACAGCAATAAACACAGTAGAGAAAGGCTGTGATCTCTGTAGACACACTCAGGGGCAAGGATGAAAAACATAAATCCCAATCCAACAGGGGTAGAGAGGGCTATGATTTATGATGGATGGGGCAGTGACAGAGGGCCAAACCAGGAATAAATCAGCGTAAATCTATCAAATCTTTTATTCCATTTTGGCTATGTGGAATTAATTTAAATTACTTTCTCAGATGGGTAATCTAAACTATGTGAAAACTGTTGAATTCAAGACAATAATGTCAGGCCCTTTATCTCATGCACCTCCTCTGCACAATGATTGAACTTAGTGAAACTGGGTCGGTGTGTGTGTGTGTGTGGGTTGGGGGAATATTTATATACTATATACATACATGTATATATGTATAGATACATAATCTATGCACCCTCTGCCTTCCACTCATCTTCTGCATGGTGGAGCCGACCTGACACAGAAAAAGAAAAACTATAAGTGAACAACCACTCCATCACCAAGAAACTTGATCACGGCAATACTGCACATTACGTGTTATTGATTTCAGACATGTACAACCTCCCTCTCTGTGTATCCCTTACACACACTTCCTTCCCTGTCTCCCTCACTCCCTCGTTCACACAGACTTGCTCAGACAGCCCGGCAGATCACACTAACGTCCTACTTAATCCATGTCCCACCTCTGCAACCAAGTCCTGCTGTTTAGATAGAAGCAAGGAGGATAGAAACCTAAAGGGAAAAAAGGCATAGGTATAGAGCAGCATATATGATATACCTAATATTTAAATGGGGCCTATAGAGGAGAGACACACATCTAGAAATAGAGTATAGAAATCAACAATACCAACACATAAATAATGTAAAATAATCAGTTAAATGTTTCATAATCACCTAAAATGGATTTTTTTAAAGCACTAGTGATGAAGAGTTGGGCACTCATCAATATTTCAGACTCCTGTGTTTTCCAATAACCCAGTGTAAGATATAGCATCAAACTGTACAAAATAATGTGATGCACTCCAAACACATGTAGCACTGCAGGTAGAAGTTGCAGGGTATATCCCTAGCAACAGACTAGCTCTTCACTGTGTGTGCCTCTGTTCATTGTTCTCATTTACTTTTTATCTTCCTGCTGTAGCTTGCTCTCCCTCTGCTTGCTTGCTGTGGGTAAGGAGGTGCTATACAGTGCACTGTACAGTCTGAGCCTATTGGGAACATGCTGCTGACTCAGCCCAGGCCACTGCATTCATCTATCTGCACTGCAGTGCTGTCTCTGCTTACTCCACCCTCCCTTCCCTGCTCCTTCCCTTATTCAGTGCTGCACCTTACACACACGCATGCATGCACGCACGAACACACGCACGCACGCATGCACACACGCAGGCACACACGCGCGCATACACACAGAAGAGGGGGAAGGAAGGAAAGAAACGTGCATGCACGCACACACCTGATTTTATAGTCATTTCGGTGCTGATGCACCATGACACACCCAACCACATCAACTCAAGCACTAATCGTATTCAGGTCTTGTTAAAACACAAACAAAAGACAATGTGAGTTAGGCATTTCTGAAGTGTATTGTGTTGTTTCTTAACCTAAACAGACTGTAGCTTTCTCTTGTTGGTCTGTCTCTGTCCCTCCCTGTTCTGTATAGCATTCAAACATTTTCGCTGCCATGTTTGCATTGTATACAAAGTTTTAGTGAATATTAGAAGAAGAAAAATCACCTTCTTTAGAGCTTCACTGTGTACCATATTGCTTAATAATCTTAAACCTTTAAATTCTCACAGTTATCACAGTAATTGAGGTGGTTAAACAGCAACAAAAGCATCCATACGCAGGCATTATGGAACATATTCTTCATGATAAAGTGTCATTAATGTTATATCCAAAAATGACACCAGCCAGAGGTGTAACTGGAAGGCTGCTTTATTGTTTGGAAATAGATTCGTGCTCAAATGAAGATATTCTTTCGCTGATTCTCGTTTAACCGTCCCATGTGGTTGTGCAACACACGTCCTCTCTCTGACTGTATTAGTGGCAAGAGATAATGACAGTCAAAAGATTTTTTTTTTCAGTTAGCCTATTTTCAGGAAAGAAAATAAAAGTATCTCAGTCATGCTACAAAAGAATGGCCTCATATACCGATTGGTAAACCAACATTTGGAAATGAACAGAAGTGTAAAACAGCTGTTCCCTTTACTAGCCCAAGAGCCGGTAAACAGAACACACAGAGAGAGCACTTGTACTACATGACTCTACAAGATGTTAGTCCAGACAGTCTAATCTAGGTGGTGAGTTTTCAGTTTACAAGTTAATTTTGAACTCAATACATCGTTTCTATCGTGCTCCGTTTTGATTCACTCCCATGAGTTTTGAGATCCTCATTGCTGATTTTATTGACAGACTAAATAGGAAGCTAAAAAGGCACGTGCCGTTAAGAGATATTGCACCATAAACAAACACACAGACAGTTAAGACAGCTAACCCTTAAATCATTAGATATATCATATTGAAAGTGACAGCAAAATTAAAGATCAACTCCAAACTGCAGCAGTGTGTTAAGGGGAAACATGGACATGGGTTAGAGCTGAAACTAGCAAAACATTGTCACACAAAGTGAGCTGTGGCTCATACTGGGCCAAACTGGTTAACCAGCAGTTACCTGTAAAAGGCTGAGTGTGTGCATGTAAGTGTGCGTGACTGTTTGTATTATCTTTGTGTGTACAATATAGGAAACTAGGGGCAAGACATCTCCACACACGTATAAAAGGGTATGCTGGTAGTGCAATCCTCTCACCAAGGCAGGCTCCACAATTTTCAGCAAGCAGCCAGTACAACACCATGCATTGCACGCTGGTACCCAGTATGCAGACGTCCTGGGCAGACCAGAGTTTTGGTTATTCTCTGAACATACCACGCAAAGAAAGAAGCATGATCAGTTAACACTCTGTGGTTCTGGTATCACCTCAATGCAAGGAGTGGACAGGAGAGTATATATATAGATATATATATATATATATATATCTATATATATATATCTATCTATATAGATAGATATATAGATATATGTATGTTATATAGCTTTGTATATGTATGTATTGATTTATACAATTTTAAATACAATTTCTGCTTTTTAATATAGATTCTTTTAACTTACTGCCCTCTTTTTTGTGAAAAGTGACTCAAAAAAATCTACTCCATCTAACAAATATGTCACAGCCTAACAAGTGTGACAAGGGGTGTCAGCTGGAAGCCATTCTATTTACGGTTATTAATATTTAGTGTTAGATTAATAGCTGTAGTTTTTTAAGTAATCCTGTATTTACAAAAAACTACACATGCCGTTAAAGTAAAATATATTACATTATTTATAGTTTCTTAAAAAGTCCATTCATAGCTTTTGCAGTTTGTGCCCTATAGAACATAGCCTGAACTGTATTTATTTTATTTTTTTCTCAAATGGATGTATGTGTGTCTATTTTTTAGGTTTCTTTCTGTAATATGCGTCTGTATTTCCATGGTGATCTTGGAGAAAATGGACGGCGGTTGCTTTTATGCTTATCATTCAGAGTTTTATTTGGTTCAAGGAAACACCCACACTGATTTTGGAGATCTCATGCAGCAACTGGACCATAGAACTTGAGAACGGATGAGGGAGTTATTCATAAACAGGAAGTGACATCACTGCACAACAGGAAGTGCAAAAGCTGTGGTGTGGTGCTTAGGCTCACAGTACCATTAGAATGCATCCAGTGCTCTGTTGGTTATTTGGTATTTGTTATGCAATAGAGCAATATGACGAAAAATAGCAAATGACTTAGAATGGTTTAGAGCACTTGTTAAATACTTAAATCTGGGGCCTATTCTCCGTGCATGCCACTTTTTTTTCTGGAAAAGTTAAGTGTGCTGCTCAAACTACCATATCCCAATTCACTCTCATGACATCTCCTCACAGTGTTTCCTATATCTGTGATTGCTATCGGGGGTAAACATTATTTTTTGTTTATCTAAATTAATAGACACCAGACTACAGTTCATGACGTAACCACAAATGTAATCTGCTATCAATATAAACGCCGCCATTACAAGCAAGCGACATGTTGCTGTTCCACTGAGATGCTTCTAGCCCTATAATTATTAGTTATAAGCAGGAAGCGACACATTGGCCCCTGACTGGGCTGCTGCCGAGTTAAGGCAGCCAGCCGAGATCATTGTCCATCAACATGGCATAAAACAAAAAAGAGTAAGACATGATTTCATAAATACTCCCATCACATTCACTTGCATTTTGTTGCAGAGCTCATAATAGTACATCTATAATAACTCCTGAGAAAAAGGGATGAATTTTTCAAGCATTGCATACATTTCTAGGGTCTCTCTGTCTAATAATGACAGTGAAAAAACTGAATGGGCAGGGCATACTTCACCCAACTCCATGGACAAAGGGCAACAAGGGATAACAAGGCAGATCTCTTTGGCTTCTCCACACACAATGTTCTCATCACTAGTTCATTATTTTCTTATCTCATTAAGATGAGACTTACACCTGACAAATATGCTCCAGCACAAGACCGTTTCACTTAATATCATCTTAGATGTGGCTTATAAAAGTGTGTAAAATAAGACTGATTACCCACCAAAACATGAATATTACTTCAGGGTTGGTAAAATGATTTAAACTGAAAATGATCACAACACTTCTCAGCTCTTCCAGAAAGGTCTAACCACCCAAAGAGAAACATCAGAATAGATAGGAGTTTGCCATAGCTGTGAAATCCCCAGAAATCACTTATAACCGACAGTAGGACTACCCTTAATGCCCGCTCACACAAAACTAAAGGCAGATGGTATGGAACATTACATAGGTGCATACAAATAATAAATATAAGCATTTTAGTTTAAACGTGTTGTGCCCCTTGAAAACATTTCAATTCAAATTAACAAACATGTCAGTCCCATGAAACACACAGACATCCTTTTTCACATCTTACACACTCAAAATCTCCAGAGCAGCAAATAAATTGTTTGGATGTCCCCACTGATCCACTATGGTGGTTTTATTCACCAACATATTCCATTCTCCTCTCTATAGAGGCAACAATTTAAACATTTGAAATGTGTGGAATAATGAGATAAAAATGCAGATCCATTTTAGATTATCATCCCCAATATCACTTATCTTTCTTAAACAAATTACTCTGAACTCTGAGCTTTCAAATTTTGACAATGTCTCAATCTTACAGTCGAGCCACTGTCATGGTCTGAGTATTAGTGTCTTGTGGACTATGATAATTCATGCAAGATTTCTGATCAAAACATGCCATCATGCAAGTCATTTCTATGCATTGAACAAGCACAATTATTTATGTATTTGTTTGGAAATCTTTCTGAGTAAATGTTAAGCCCTTGGCCCGAGTTGGCCCCATAATAAACAGACCCTTAACCAATTGGTGTGAAAGCCCATGTAAAAAAAGCATTTTGATGTGGGTATAACAAAGATAAAATGAGTAGAAGAGTTAAGTGACATGGGCAAAATCTTGAATATTGTTCTTTTTGTCTGTTTGCATTTTTGCTGCTCAAATGAACAATTTCTAGCTTTAATAAAACAGAAAAGTACTTCCAACGCTCTCTGTCATTTGTGTCTTTCATTCACCAGTCATCCTTCGGTTTGCTCTTATAGAGTGAGTGGTCATTTTTCTCCTCTATATATTTCAGTATTAAATGACACAGAAGCACTCATTGGCTGCTTTTAGAGGACAATTCTTCAGCATCAAGCAGCATCCTTGTTTTTCCTTCACAACACTCTTCCATAGGAATCCATTAGTTTCATCCAGGCGCTGAATTCCTTTAGTGTTTTTTTATTCTATCTCTTGGTGTAGAGTTACTTGTAGACCAGTGGTAAAGTGAGACTTTCAGCAGTCACAGACATTCCCTTGTCTGTTTTTCATTCCCTTTTGTTAAGATCAGTAGTCTAGATATAACAATGTCACACAGTATGCTGATTATGTTTGGTTTGACTGAAGTTCAAGAGTCTTCAAGCTGTAACAGACCAAGCTGCTTCCCTCTGCATCAATATAAGAATGAAGTCTGTAAACAAAATTATTGAGTATTATTTTTTTTTCTGACTTGCAAATGAAATAATCTGTACATCTGTGTGGGTGAGTTTCCTCTCGCTTTGCTTGAAGTTACACTATTATAATTTTTATTGTTATTACTGTGATTATTATTCCAACACTCTAACATTTAGATTCCCTGATGTCTTTTTGGTTTCTTCCTTTCTCTTTCCTCCCTCCCTTGCCCTCATTGTTGTCATCCTGTTTCTCCTTGTCAGGTTTGGTTACACTGTCATAAGAAGGCAGGGAGGCAGTTGAGGGAGTGCCCTCCTTCTTTTCTTGTTCCTGATTGTTCCCGCCATTCTCCACTTTGTTATTGGCTGGTTTGCGCTTACAGACAAAACCCCGCCTAGCCAGGTAGGAACGGTAGGCCCTTTGAATTATTCTGGATGACACATCCTCCTGCTTGCGCCTCAGAGTGGTGGTGATTGGCTCGTAAGAGACCTTGGAGGGATTGGCAGCCACAAAACGCTCCTCCATTTGTTGCCTCAACATGTCCAACTCGCCACTGTCACCCAGCACACGCTTAGTGAAGGCAAAAAGGATGTCCAGGCAGTGGATGCGGTCACCACTCACCATAGGCATGTCCATGGCGATCAGTTCAATGGTGTTGGGCTTGGGGACTCGGAGTGGGTGTTCAAGTGAATCAGCAAAGTCCGAAAGCTTGGCATAGGTGATGAACTGGCACGCATCAGGGTCAAACTTCTCCCAAATCTCATAAAAGGTCTCAAAGTCATCCTCACTGAGTGGGTCGGCACTCTCCTCTGTGGCCACACTGAAGTTCTCCAAGATGATGGCGATGTACATGTTGACCACAATAAGGAAAGAAATAATGATATACATAACAAAGAAGAAGATGCCCACAGAAGGGTTGCCACAGTCTCCTGTGGCAGGGGTGCCAGGATTTTCTAGTAAGGGGTCGCAGTCTGGAGCGTAGTTAAGAATGGGCAGCAGCAGGCCGTCCCAGCCAGCTGACGTGGTGATCATAAACAGGATGATCATACTGTTGCCAAAGGTCTCAAAGTTGTACATATCATCAATTCCAGCCCCGTGTTTCACATAGCCAAAGTTGGACATGCCAAAGATGGAGAAAATGAACATAACCAGGAAAAGTAGTAAGCCAATGTTGAACAAGGCAGGAAGTGACATCATTAGGGCAAACAGTAGAGTTCTGATTCCTTTGGCCCCCTTGATGAGACGCAGGATCCTGCCGATACGAGCCAGACGAATCACCCTGAAGAGTGTTGGTGACACAAAGTACTTCTCAATCAGGTCAGCCAGAAACATTCCTAAAGTAGAACAGGGAGCAAATAGAGACACAACATACATGTGGTCAAAATACAGGGAATGTTATTACTGAAACACTTACTGATTTACTTAATACACAATACACAAGCAAGATCTCTGCAGCACGTTCATAGTTTCATGCAATTGTGGAGGAAATCAGGTGAACCAAAAAACACACTATCAATAGTTTATATAAGTAATAGTTCATCTCTGCAACGTAGTTGAAATAAAAACTATTCACAGATTTATTACTGAGAATAATGGAAGACATTATTTCTGGATAGACAATCATGCAGTGAATAAAGTTATCAGACAAGTCAATAGGAGGACCAGCTGAAACTTAAAGTAAAATATCTCAAAACCAAAATTAATTGAACGGCTTTATACCACTCGAGGAAAATGACAAAATATCTTTTTTACTTTTGGGGAAGTGACCCTTCAAACCAGCTTTGTGTGCTGGGCCTTTGAGCCCCATTTATATGGGCAATATCTGAGCTACAGTATATCCAAGTAAGCAGCTTCCCACTTCTTTTACCATTCATAAATAACCCTTTTTAAATACTTGCCTACAATTGAAAGGATGACCACAACAACATCGAAGATGTTCCAACCATTGGTGAAGTAGTAGTGGCGCAGCGCAAAGAGCTTCAATACAAACTCGCAAGTGAAGACCACAATGAAGATGAAGTTGACCCAGTAAAGCACAACCTCAGTGTCCTCGGTCTGATCGTCTGTCTCCACCATCATGGTGACCATGTTAAGGCAGATTAGGATCATGATGGAGATGTCAAACACCTGCTGCGTCACAAAGTCAAACACCATGCCCTGGATCTGGTTCTAAGGAGAAAGGAAAGGAATTGAAGGAGGGTTATTTTCTTAATCTTTGGAAATTTACAAATACAAACCTGCACGCCAGTTAAGATGAAGAGTGCAAAACAATATTTACCTGCGGCCTGGGTATTGGTTTTTGTGGCTTCTTTGACCCTAGTTTCTTCATGGCATTGTAGTATTTCTTCTGTTCCTCCGTCATGAAAATATCCTGACCTCCAAAGTGAAGGGACAAAAACAATTTGGTTACAATTTGCAAAGATTTAGGCCGCTCATTCCAGTACTAATCCAAATATAGTACATTTAATTTGACTGTGTTGACAAGTGCCATACAAAAAGGCTTCTTATATTTGTTTACAATGTTGAGATTCTTAGCTTAAAGTACTAATTCAACATTTTGGGAAAATATGCTTAATTGCTTTTTTGTTAATAGTTACACCATTCACCTCTATCATGTATGTACAGAAAATGTGGAGCTTTATCCAGCAACCAGGTAGTTAGCTTAGTTTAGACTGGAAAAAGGGGCGCTAGCCTGGCTTGTTCTAAAAGTTACAAAATCCTCTTACCAGCTTATCTAAAATTAGAAGAAGAAAAAAGTTAATTAATTAACACCTCCACTTGTTTCCAGCCTTTATACTAAGCTAAGCTACCTGGCTGCTGGCAGTAACTTCCTATTCAATGGACAAAAATGAGAGTAATTTCCTTTCATTATTCTTCAAAGCAGCTTGTTCTCAGAAAACTTAAAGTGAGGAAAATAAATCTTATCTTTTTCTTTTGTTGGTTGAAGTTATCAATGATGACACCAATGAAGAGGTTTAGAGTGAAGAACGAGCCAAAGATGATGAAGATGACAAAGTAGATGTACATGTATAAGTTGTCCTCGTAGATAGGCTGGTCCTCCACCTGTAAGGTTGCAAAAGTAAAAACATTGCACAAAACTGCACTACAACACACTAATCTGGAAGTCCAAAAACTGCTAAAAGCATACCTTTCGAGAATCTATTGCTGCATACATAATGTCCATCCAACCTTTGAATGTTGCCTGTCAATTGAGCAGAAACATTGCATGAGAAAACATGTTAAACATATGATATCAGAGGAGAGAAACAAATGGGAAGTGACAGCAAAGATTTCTCACCACTTGCAGAAGTGCCAGGTATCCTGCACCGACATTGTCAAAATTGATCTTGACATTTTTCCATCTGACTTCAGAGAAGTTTGCATTAATGAGTGCAAAACACTCTGTTTTGTTGTTGACGACATCAGGGAGGAAGTTCTCCTCGGCTGTCTCATTGAAACAGTAGTAATACTTTCCAGCAAACAGGTTGACACCCATGATGCTGAAGATGAGCCAGAAGATGAGACACACCAGCAGCACATTCATGATGGAGGGAATTGCACCCACCAAGGCGTTTACCACAACCTGAAGAGAATAGCAAGGAAACAGAGCCCGCAATAACTTAGCAATCACACACCAACTGCATGGAGATGTTCACAAATAAGAACATCAACACACACATGCACAGAAATGCACATTATTTCCCTCCAGTAGAAGCTCAAGCTGTTTAATCTGATATCTTGACACAACATTAAGCACATCCCAAAAAAATACTAGGGTTGTAGCAAAACTATCAGTTTATGCTCCGGCACAACACAATTCAGAGTCATGGTTTGATTCCCCCATGATATGTTTAACAAAGTTGTAGTGTAAACTAAAGGTCGAGTCCACACAGCATTTTGGAATGGGAAGAAAACGTGCTCTGGTTTATTGGCATTTCTTTAAACCAATCACAATTGTCTAGCGTCAGGTGGAGCAAATGTTTTGGTGGAATGTGTACGTTCAAAGGTTGTTTGACTCGTGCAACAGAAAACTCAGATTCGACAGAGAGCTGTGTCTAGCTAGTTGTTTGGATTTACCCTGCAGAGATCTGAGGAGCAGTTAACAATAGTCCTCATAAATCCACCGGAGTATATAATGCCAACACAAAGAAAGCGGAAGGTGACAGAGACATATTGTTACATCCCTATAAAATACAATGAGTGTTTACCTACATATCAAAATATTGTACCTAAGATTGTATGGATGTATGATTCCAACACAATCATGTCGGCTAACAGTAGCAAAGAATGTTTTTTTGCTCAGTTAGATCTGCAAATCTGTGACTAACATTGCACTTGATGACAAGTGAACTTTCATTTAATGTAAAGAAAACATATTGATGAGTATTCCCAAACAATGACGTAAAACAGTGTGTAACTGCTGCACTAAAGCAGTGTCAGCATATTGGAGGAGATAAAGCTATTAACTATTAGCTATTAGCCTGAGGAGGAAACCATATGAATGTGCATTTCCAAACACAGAGGTGCCATGGTAACAGAAAGCCAAATAAACCAAAACTGTACAGGCAAACATCAAAACTTTTTTTTCATTTTAGAGTTCTGCCTAATAATATAGAGACAACGCATCCATAAAATCCGTTACTATTACTACTGTAAAATGGTGATCATGAAAATTATGGTAATGACATTCACTGAGGAGTGGTGAGCAAGGATGGCAGGAGGGGGGGAGGGGGGGAGGGGGGTATGCAACCAGAAGTTTGTTGATCTTCCAGTGTGACAATGCCAAAGCCAAATTGTGATAAGATTAGATAACAGGACACTTGAGGCAGAGCAACAGTCAGAGGATGCTGATCTGACAAAATTTATTTGTTCTGCCCAGCAACAACCAGAGGCTGATCCAACCAATCGCACATCGAAATATTAAAATGCAAATTATCATTGTACAAAGAAAATGTGTTTTTCTCAGGCAAAGCTCAGTACAGAGCTCTCCTGGAGTCGCATGGAATCAAAATGATTGACATGGAAACTGTGCACTTTAAGGTCAATTGTTAATCAAGTGCGTGCATACTGTAAAACTTTAAAATAAACATGCACACACACAGTTTAATTGACCATCTGCACCCATTTCGATATCAATTTGTTTGTCTATCTCATGACAACTGGGGGTCTCTGTAGCTCAAAAACACTTGAACAGACATCGGTTAGCTTACTCAGATTGTACAACTTCAGTCTACATTAACCCTGTCCTGTGACTAAGTTAAAACAGGTTTTGTGTGAAAGGTTCATACTAACCTCTAGTTGTTCTCTCAGCTGGTACTGAACACTACAGAGCTGAGTAATTATTATAACGTGTTGCATCATTCAGGTCAAAATCCCTGTTATGGTCTAATGTTTCATATGGCATGGGACATATTTTTAAGGTGTTTTGTTACACTTTTGTTATCTTTAATGCACAAATCACTGCTAATTGCCTTAACATAGCACTAAATTTATAAGATATGAAATGAAATATGATAAATCAAATCAGATGTATTATGGCCATCTGAGATGATCTGCATCCATGCAAAAAGCTTCTCATTGATAAAAGCTTTTACCTAAAAAATGTCCCTCAGCAAAAACAATTTAATTTCTACATTGCCATCACTAGCATGCGTTGATGCTTTTATTTAATCGGCATGCAGAAGGACCAGCTGCCTGGTATCTTAGGTCTTACCCTCATCCCTTCAAAACGTGACAGGGCCCTGAGGGGTCTCAAGGCCCTCAGTGTCCTGAGTGATTTAATCGGGCCTAGATCGGAGTAGCCCAACGCATTAGCTATAAGGCTGACTATAGACACCTACACAGATAGGGACAGAAGGAGAGGGAAAGACAGAGGCACAGGAAGAGAGGACCCACATAGTTAGAGGGGAAATAGAAAGAAAGGTGGGCCTATATATGTACTGAAAGGTTGGCTGAATGGTTATATACAGATATATATAAGTACATATATAGTTTCTATATGTGTAAGTATATGTATCTATATAACATAAGGTTAAACAGGGTTATTACAAGGTCAATGAAGTGCACATGACCCAAGTTTTTTTTATGTGTTTGTTTGCTTGTGTTTGGTTTAGTTTGGCAAGCCAGTCTAGCATGATAACCAGCTTAACAGCACAAAAGCACACCTGGAAAGAAACTTGTGGTTGACACAGTGAGAGGGAGAGAAGATAAAGAGTCAAACAAAGGGAAAAAATTAGAGGAAAGATGTATTCACAAACACTAAATCAATGTGACACAATAATATACACACAGTACACAGTACAAAACAGTACAGTTTCCACACCAGAGAGCATCTTTAAAGAGGGGGAGAGAAAAACGCAGAAGGTTGAGGACAACTTTCAGGGTTAGAAGAGAGAGGATAACCTGTGAAAGTACGAGTCCCAACACAGCACACAAACCTTACCCTGAACCCTCAAACACCGACCCCTCAGTCCCTCTCGACAGCTGCACATTGTCTCTCTTAACCTAAAGAGAGACACAGTTATAGGCACCTGCTGTGAGAGAGAGGACAGGTCAATATAAGGGTAGAGATTTGCATGACAAGTCAGGATAAGTTATCTGCACAACACATAGGCCGATTTAAAATATATTGAAATTTCTGCATATTTGAGATTTACAACTGAAGAATCAATAAGAGGTTTGACAAGCACTGGATCCCACCACATAACCTGGAGAACTTGACTTGTCTCTCCTGTATCACAAGCTATATCCATAAATTACGCTCCTAACAATAAATGGGAGAAGTATAATGCTGTCTTAATTTCTACTTCAGAAGAAGGGGAAGCCATCTCACACAGGTAGAAGGTTAATTATTTGATGTCTATTGGTATTTGTGATCTTATATAGTGGGCTAGTCTGGGCCAAAATGCCAGGGCCGATTTTTGGTCCCAGTCCATCCCTGTAGGCCAGTGTTAAATGTTATACACAATGGGTGGGTGGACAAATCAACAGAAACACAATACAATATAATGCATTCCAATACAACAAAACCATAGACTAAAATGTAAAGGAATCACCACAAAGTTGGATCAACACCTCTACTATCACAATATCAACATTACTACACTTTATGTATGAGTAATATATATTGGAGGGCTATTGTTTTGAATTACATTATATATGTTTTCTTATGTTCTGTCTTTAAATTTGAATTTCAGTCTTGAATATTTGTATATGCACAGACATGCATCTTCTAGCAAGAATCAATACAACTTATCATTCGACCTGTAGTAACAGTGGACACCTTCAGCTCCTACAAGACATTGTATGGAACAGAAATGGTAACTCTCTGGGATCTGGCTCATTATCCAATCTTCTTAATAAACTACAACTGATGAAACAGGGACAAATACACACATACATTTTTACCCTGCTAGTGCCAGGGTCTGAGGCATCAGGATCAGCCCCCTTGTCTGTCCAAAACCTTGATCCAGAACCAGATTTCTCGAGATCTTCTATTGGCCAGGCAGCTCTGAAATTTGGTATCCATCAATATCCAGTCCTGAACAATAAATCCAAACAATTTGTGTTGATCACCTGACCTTTTTGTTTAGCACCCCTATCAGGTGAAAATTTACATTTGGCCATGAAAGGTATCTGGAAAACTAATTCAGATTCTAAACTAAGCCAGATTCTCATGGAAGTTTATATTCATTCATAATATTCATGGTCCCCTGAAGATGAATCCAGATGTTTTTGAGACAGCCTGACCATTCCTATAGTGCTTCTTGCAAGCAATAGTTGTCACTTGTTCATAACAAATACAAAACTCTACCAGGCAGTTATGGTCAAATTTAATGAGTACATTCACACTCCATTTTGGAGCTGTCATTAGGTTTTCTGTTGTGCTGCCACCTTTAGGCCACAAAGTCCACCAAACAACCTCATATTCTAACTGCTGGAATCCATTTCATTTTCGAAAACACTCTCAAGGAGATAAACCGTTTTTCTTTTTAATGACCCAATATAATTTTTAGGTCTAGGTAGTGGGCAAGTATGTCCTATGTTTGAAAAACCCAGACTTGATCCACTCTTCTTCTAGCTCCACTTTGGTGTATCCCACAGTTCATCATGGTTTACTGTGCAATATCAGTCCAGTTGTTGGTGGTAATGCGCCTATAAGATTGTTTTGACAGACAATATATCAGCATAAAGACATGAAGTAGAAGTTTGACATGCTGGACATTCTTATTCATGTACTCAAATACTGCACAATTATGGCAGAAACTCCATAGTTTAACAAAGTTTATCACCGCTTATAATTTAGAATGAACAATCTATTTTTCACAATGAGTCTGATAAAATATTATTGACTAATTGAACTTTCAAAATAAATATTAAACAGGCTATCATATCCTTTCATCAATATATTTTTGAGAAATGTAAAACTGTTATCAGACAAAATATTCAATATAGTACAATGTTATGTCTCTTTTCTGCAAATTATATCTTCAATAATCAAGTGTATCCGGGTGAGCTCTGATAAACTCCCACAAGCTTGTGGTCTTAACTGGCACTGTGCACAGTGGGAGTCACTGGAAACACAACACACAATCAGGCACTTGAGTCGACTACTTCCAAATACCACAACTGTGGGTATTGGGGCAGACCCAAAGGCAAGTTCAGAACAGGAAACACTTCATCCATTAGTGCTTCCTTATCATGTGACAAAGGATGTTAATATTGAATCACGGACAGGTTGGCGCCTCACAGTCAAGGTCAGTGAAAAATTGGTGGTCTAGCGATAATGGAGAACTTACCAACCGATACATGACTTAGAGCAACATAGAACACATAATCAAATACATGTAAAGGAAACAATATGAGTTAAAAGGAAAAAAAGTCAGAGCCTGTATTTAAATTGGTTCACTAATTACTTAAACTGTATCTGGCAATTGTATATGCAGATATGAAAATTATATAATTTGAGTACACTACATAGTAGCACACAATTATTTTCCTTTGGGAATTCAGAAAACAGTACAAAATGGCACACACACAAAAATATGACTAGGCTGTATAATCAATAGTCAATTATTTATGACACCAAAAGAATATTTACGTCAAATTTAGACTTTTTTTTCTGAATTCTGAGATAGATAGATAGATAGGTCTCTGAACTGAAATCATTGTTTACATTGTCCTATCCTTTTTCAGTCTCTGGCAATACACAACATTTAAAGACAACTTGAAATTTTCGTAAAATTGTGACTGGAAAGCATCGAATATTTCACAGTGACCTCTTTGTGCACTGGCAGGTAGGTGTTTATCAACTGCATTTCTCTTCTTAACTGATATCCCCTTGGCTATCATTATCATTAATAGTATAATTATTATCATTATCTTACGCTGTTTTATGCCCCACCTTAACTTCCTGTTTTAACAGGAAATACATCACATTAAGGGCACAGCCAGGCAGAACTTTGCGAAGCTCGTAGGCACTACTAGCACTTCTGACAATCAGCTACTTGTGGAAAGATCAATCATGCTGTCAAACAAATGTAGTTCAGTGACTGCTTGCTAGTTGTAGGTGTTACGGTTTAGTTTCACAAATGGCACAAATCAGCACAGAAGCTACGCCATAAATGAGTTTTATGTCAGCAGCTGTATTCAATGAACGTCACATGTGATTGGTTGCCACATCATTGTATTTCCAACCCCTTCCAGGTCCCACGTAATTTTTAAGAACTAAGTCTGCCATATTTCCTGCCTCACACTTGCTTTTGTTATCCTGTCACACATGCAATTTCCTGCAATTTGCCAAGCATGCCATGTTCATTCTGGCTGTATTTTAAGGAAGAAGGGACATCATTTCATGTGGCCTTTAAGCATACAATGTTATGTATATTTTTCTTTTTCAAATAAAGACACAGGAAGAAATTTAAGTGTGAAACTAATCATACACAACTAACAGAAAAGGACAAACCAGGGCGCATGGAAGCTCAGGTGGTAGAGCGTGCGCCCATATGCATCGCTTCAGTCCTTGACGCAGCGCCCGCGGGTTTGGTTCTGACATGCGGCGCTTTGCTGCATGTCTTTCAGCCTCTCTCTCCCCTTTCATGTCTAAGCTGTCCCATCACAAATAAAGGCCTAAAATGCCACAAAAAATCTTTTAAAAATAAATAAATAAATAAATAAAGGGCAACCCATATGTGCTCAATTGTAATTGTCAGGTGAGAAACCACTCAATGACCAGTCCAGAGCTATACAACAGCTCTGATACCAGGGTTTACACATATTTACTGTGTCTGGGCTGTTGTTGTGCTGCTGTCATGGAGCCCAGAAAGGCTATGACACTGACACAGAGCACTGGGAGAAAAACATTGCACTCTTATCAACTTACCTGTAATTACACGTAAACATCACATTTTATGTCCACTTTTACTGTCTACATTTCTGTGAACTCTGAAATATTTCCATCATTTTGACTCCATACCAATGCCCACCATTTATAACAGTAACATTTAAAGTTGCAGCAATTTTTCTGCCTGCAACTGTGGCCCACAAAGCACTGCAACAAAGCCTGGATATCACATAGGAAAATTAAAGGTGTCTCTCAAGCTGTGACCCAATAATTCTTTGTTACGTAAGATACATTAACCTAATATTGACTCAAAACTTACAGAGGAAAGTACACATTAGGTTATCAGAACTACTTATAACTCCAAGGTTTAGTTCAAGGAATTTGTTTTTGAGATCCATTTGCTAATTTGCTTCTTCTTTTTTTTTTTTTTTAACAAAAGCAAAGAAGCCCTTTGAAACAATGGTCTATTTAAAAAATCAAAAGAATCTGTGTTTTACCTACCGTATTTTTTGCACTATAGAGCGCACTACATTATAAGGCGCACTGTCAATGAATGGTCTATTTTCGATCTTTTTTCATATATAAAGCGCACCGGACTATAACGCGCATTAAGCGGAAAAAAACTGTCAGATGCGGATAGAGAGATTACGTCTTTTCATAAAACGAAAGCACCAAGAAGGACCGACTCGAAAGTCATTAATATTCATGTCCCGTGCTAACGCTGTTGCCTTCAGTCAAATAGAGACTGTAGAGACGTTTCTACCTGCTGCTCTCTGTTCAATAACCAACTGTTCAATTTTGTCCTCTAACTGTGGCCATCTCGCTTTGTTCCCGCGGAAACTCTGTGTGGTCTTCTTTACTTGGCGCAGGTCATCTTCTTGCTTCCTCCACTTCCGTACCATTGATTCATTAATGTTGAATTCTCTCGCAGCTGCTCTATTCCCATGTTCAACTGCGTGACTGATAGCCTTGAGTTTGAAGTCCGCGTCGTAAGCGTGTCTTTTGACAGGTGCCATTTTGGGGTCATTATACACACACACACTGTAATATTATGGTGAAGCACAGCATGTATTACTCCGCGACGCTCCTGGCTACGGTAGCCGTAATGCTGCAAGCGGTGCGGCTTTGGAGTTTACCAAAGTCGTACTAAAGCATTTTGACTTAGCGCCGTGAGCGCCTTGTACCACACAAAATCGCTTAGAGGTCAGTAAGCAAAACCAGAATTAATCCATATATACGGCGCTTCGGATTATAAAGCGCACTGTCGTTTTTAAAGAAAAATAAAAGGCTTTTAAGTGCGCCCTATAGTGCAAAAAATACGGTACATTAAAACATCTTTAACCTTTCTACCACTAATTCTAACTCCATGTACGGTCAGCCTTAACAGTTATGTTGACCAGTGAGCCAATCACTCCATTCCATGCCTTCCTGTGATGTTGCAATCATCATATATCACAATAGGGAGTTGAATCAAAGGACTTGTATTGTTGCACATTAGTTAATTATACAACAAAATGGTATGCAAATGTACTTACATCCACAATGAAGAAGTCTAACCAACACCAGGCATTAGTGAAGTACTTGACAAAGCCGTAGGCCACCCATTTCAGCAACATCTCCAGGATGAAGATGTAGGTGAAAACCCGATCAGCATACTCCAGAATGATGCGGATTGTCTTCCTTTGCTCAATGTACACATCCTCAAAAGCCTAAAGAGCAGCAGAGAATCATCAAATGGACAATGGCTTAACTCTTTCAATATTAACCATTGATACATTCCACATGTTGCTAAAAATTAGTAAACTGTGAGGTAAGACTCACTTTACAGCATTTTGTTTAATATTTGATTTCTACAAAACTGATTTAAAAAATGGCAAGAAATCCTAATCAACCAATACTTTTGTCTCTAAAGGGTGTTTCTGAATTTCCCTGAATTATGGCAGACCTGAATTTTTATTGTTCTAAAACATATTCCCATGTTATATTTTGTAAAGCAGCATTATTGCTTTGTTTACCTTTTCAGAGAATAAGTTGTTTACTGTGCATAGTCATGGAAAAGTAGTTGATAAAGGAAGTTTTCCGCCAAGTCAAATTAGACTCATTTCCACAGCTCTTCCATTCTTGATTGCCTGTATTCATTCTTTTGCCCCCCCCCCCCTCCTCGCCGCAAACCTAAGCTGAATTCTGCTGGTTGAACGGTTGGTGCATTACGGCACTTTGCTGTCCATTAGCAACAATTATATCAAGAGCAGTTGCAAAAGAAAAGCAGCAGTAAAGCTCTGTTCATAGGTTCATTTACTTTAAATGAATGCCACATTCTTGTTTCATTTATTTTGTGAATGTATCTTCTTTGGTCACATAATTTCCTACATGTTTCATAATGCTGTAAAGCACTATTTGTTTGTTTTTGTATTTGTATTTGTGTTTGTGGGTGTGTGTGTGTGTGTGTGTGTGTGTGTGTGTGTGTGTGTGTGTGTGTGTGTGCTCTTACCAGGGCTCCACTGCTGAGCAGGATCATGAAGATGATGAGGGTTTCAAACCAGTTGTGTTCTACAATCAGGTAGCAGGTCTTCCTCAGGAACCACCAGTGTTTTCCCCAGCCGTGAGTGATAGGAACATCACAGCACTTGTATTTTGCCACACACTCTGTATGACAAAAAAACCACAACTGCTGATACCCACAGAAAAGACGGATGCATAATACTACCAAGGACACAATGCAAAATATATCACGTCATTAATATAGTATATACAATGTTAATCCTAATAATTCCTGTCTGTTTATTGGTGTAATAACATAGTCAGATAATAAATACCACCTACCATCTGTCCAGCAAGCTTCTGGGTCAACATACTCCTCCACTACCTCCACCACTGCAACGTCCTCCACATCAGGCTTGATGTCTATTGTGCTGCCCTCAGACGAACTAGTGTCATCCAGCTAGGACAAACAGAGGACCAAAGAGATCAGTTCAACCTCTGACTATCTCTCTGAACATTACAGGCTCAGCAGTGAGATGCTGAAAGCATATCGATACGGCCCAGTGCCAGTACAGCCATTACAATAAAGCCCCTTTGGATTTATATGCATGACATGATTTATTGCAAGAGATATACATGTTGTAGCCATGTAGTGTAGCTAGGTCTCCTTCTGCTACTGCCTACTTTGCAGATATTAACAGATTCACAAGGAAGTAATTATACTGGACCCGTAATTGATTACACTGGCAACGAGGGTCATTGTTATACATGCATGAAAATAGATTCTTCAGTGATGAAAGGATTCATTCATTTGTATTAAATACTTGTACAAGCACTTCCAAACAAAAGAGTACATTTTGCCTGTATTCCTATATAAGTAGTATATTTTGGATGTCTATAACTGTTAATTCTCATTCTACTAATATGTTAGGTATAGTAAAGAGCAATGTGAAATCTCTTATTTTCAGGCATTAAAACCATGGCTTGATAAAGTTCACCTGTGCCAATAAATCATGTCATATCTCAACAATAGGTCAAGGTGAGGCAGGGCAAACTAGTAAAACACCAGCAAGTGTACACAAGTGTAAGTGTACACATACTTGTGCACATGCAGACACTCAGCCAATTTAATTCACTAGAAGATGATACTGCACTTTATAATCTTAAATCGTAAGCAAAGGACCACATTCACACTCTCTCCTGCTCCCTCTCTTTTATATTTCTCTCTAGTTTACCAAACAGCCAGATGGATCCATGTTTTTCTGATTGGCTGATAGCAGCTCAGTCTGTGTAAACTCCCTCCCACACAAGATTGTTGTGGGGTTGGTTGAGGGAGCCCTGCGGAATATGAACCTGGTGCAGGTACAGTAGTGATGCTGCCGCATTATCATCTTTCTTCCTACTACAAACCAGGTCAAAGTCACCCACGCGTCAGACTTCTCTACAAGTTTTGGGTCTGGCTTACCCTTCTCCCACATTCATATTATACAATAGACAGTATGTTTCTCTGTCTGTTGTCTTGCCTGGACTGCCTGCAGGTCTGCTGGGTCAGCACTCAGGCTCAGTGTTAGAGCTTTCATGTCTAAATGGATGTTCTAAAATGTCAAGTGAACTAAATGTCTTCAGTGTGGCAGCTCAGACCAGTTCTGCTTAATGGATCAAAAAAATGCCACATGGGCACAAAACCCCCCCAAAAAACACACATTCACACACACATGCACTCCGACTTATTACATCCCCTTGAAACCTTATATTACATCATGATTAGGTCACATTTAGGTAAACATAACTGTATTGTAGCATTTGTTTAGACCATGTTAAATTAAAAATTTAGGAGCTAAATTACTAAAATTGACACAAAATTAATTAAACTCAAGGAATATTACAGCTATAGAGTATCTCTGAATTGGGCCAGATCAGTGTCCAAAGTAAAACCATCACATGATGTCCCTCCACCAAGCAATACTTTAACCAAAATATCAATAAACTCTTAAAGGGCATCACCACTGCCATCCCTCTTACATCTCTCCTCCTTCTCATACTCTTACCAGTCCTTCCTACTCACATCTTTACTGTTCTCCACATCCGATTCACTGCTAAAGTCTTCCGTGTTTAGGTTTTCGAAGTCTGACTCGCCAACAGCGATGGGAACACAGACAGTGAGGTTGGGGTTGTGGATGAAAGACATGTAGTCCTCGTCAATCATATACTTTCCCACACTGCTCCCAATCCCGCTGGTGGTGCCATTGCCATTTTTAGCATAGTCCAGTTCACGGTTAATGTCCACTGTGTGGTTTGCAATGCAGTTGAGCTTCTTCTCGTACATTTCATCCAAAGGCTTCTGTTCATCCTCTATAGGCTGCTCGCAGAGTGAGAAAATAGAACAAACAAAAAAGGTTACTAGAAAACAAGAATGCCATCATATAACTCTGACAAAAATAGACATTTATATAAAAAGGTATAGTTCAAGTTATTCAACAATGAAAAATCGGTCATGCATATAGATGTTTTATTATATGGTACCTTTTTCAGCACTGTGGCTACTACGATCCGCATGTTAACCTTGAACCAGGCAATCCCTATCTTAATGCGGGCAACTGCAAGTTGGAGGTTGTTGGGTTCACCATCGTCATCTGTGGCAGCGAGGTTGTCTGCACTGAATGAGCTCAGCAGCAAGGCCAGGAACAGGTTCAGCACCTCAGAAACAAACACCATAAAAGCTGGAACCCATGCCCTCACAGTAAATGGATGGTTCACAACTGGAAAACTACAGCGGGCTACTATCATCAAATAGCATCTACACTATGTTATCTTTGGTTTTTTCTTACCACCAGGTTTCCGATGACCATGACCATCATGAAGACGGTGAGGCACATGGTCTGTCCTGCCACCTCCATACAGTCCCACATGGTTTCAATCCACTCCCCACACAACACTCTGAACACAATCAGGAAGGAGTGGAAGAAGTCATGCATGTGCCAGCGAGGCAGTTCACAGGTCGGGGCGATCTTACACACACAGTCCTTGTAGTTTTTGCCAAACAGCTGCATGCCCACCACGGCAAAGATGAAAACGATGATGGCCAGCACCAGGGTCAGATTACCCAGAGCTCCCACTGAGTTACCAATGATCTTGATCAGCATGTTGAGGGTGGGCCACGATTTTGCTAGTTTGAACACTCTTAACTACAAGAGAAACAGGACACAGGATTATTCCACAGTTATTCATTTTAGGACAATGATCTAAAAGTGGTTGGATTTTAACTGACTCATGTTTTTTATTTGATTTTAACCCGTGTTTGGCATTTGGTCCGGCACAAGCGCAAGATGTAAATATTAGGAGGGTGAACAGTTTTACACAAAATAATGATGTTTTACTAGTTATAAAAGCTCTTATGAGAATTAAAGTCAGCCTTGATGTGGAGCTTCAAATAGAAAAAGTTTGATGATGATGTAGATGACGATGATAATAATAATCAGCACTATGCAAAGTGTGACAGTTAAAAGATTAATATGTGTATAGTTAATCATTTCAGCCTGCACAACCAGAAGAGATAAACAAATGCAGACATCCCTGTCTCTACTCTCTTCCACTTACCAATCGGAATGACCTGAGCACTGACAGACCTTCCACATCAGCCAGTCCCAGCTCAACTAAACTCAGAGTCACAATGAAGCCGTCAAAGCAGTTCCAGCCTTCCTGGAAGTAGTAGTAGGGATCCATGGCAATCAGCTTGGCAAACATCTCCCCAGCAAAGATGCCTGTGAAAACCTGTGGATCCACACAAATACCGCATAAAGTTAATGACAGGATGAACATCCCAGGCATAGCTATAAATTTGGGATTGAATTTATAATCTCCCCACAAAATCAAATATAAATACATTCCATGAAATGTGATGTGATGTATTTTCTGGTGAAACAGGATAATACATGTGTACACAGAGAACAATGAAAATTAAATTTAAACCAATTGGATTTCAGTGGGATTTATGACTGCTTTATTCGTTGGACATTTGAGGTACACCTACTATATTGATGCAGCATGACGTTACCACACTACTTACTACACTGAGCACAAAACAAAAAATCTAAATTCCTGCCGTACATTTGGTTAATATGTACTCTGTCAAATGAGTCCTGGGCCGATAGGTGGCAAGCCTTATTACTATAACTGCTATTGTGTGTGTGTGTGTTTGTGTGTTCGGTAAAGTTGAGGTAAGTATGATGCAACGGAAGCAGGAGAGTGACCTGAAACTGAACCTGCAATGATTCTGTAACTCCTGAGAGAGACAATGAGGTCCAGTGGCAGTGGTACAAAAAAGGACAAAATAAGAACTGCAGTTTCTCACCAGGTTGCCAACAGAAAGAACCCCCTGAAATTCGTCAGTCATGGGGTAATGCTCCATGGCCATGAAAAGGGTATTGAGGACAATACAGATGGTGATGGCCAGGTCAACAAATGGGTCCATGACAATCAAGTAAGTTATGTGCTTAATCTTCAGCCACAAAGGAAAGCACTCCCAGATGAGGAAGATGTTGGCAAACTTGTACCAACAAGGAGGGCACTTCCTCTGAGACTCCTCCAACTCTGCAGGAAGAGATGAAGAAGACAGAAACAAAAAAGGGTAAAAAAAAAAAAAAGTCTAATTTCCTCTCCCTTTATGAAAAAAAAACATGTAAATTTCAAACAATGTAACCATTACTGCCCACATACTTTCATGCATGCATTACATTGGCATGGTTGTTAAGCATTGCAGTCACATTTTTACATTTCTTCTTTGTGTCATATAGTTGTGTCTTGCAACTACTGGCTACATTGTCTACATTGCCCCTGCAGTTTGCAGTGGTACGGCTCTGTTTTTCCTGTATTCCTAAGACTTCAGAAAACATGCAGAAATATGGATGATATACGAACGCCAAGTACGCTCCCTCCCTAATATGGACAGAAGGTTCCATCCATATGGACAGAAGGTTCCATCCATATTAGGGCTTAGTCGACTAAAACCAAAACGATCTATTAGTCTAATATACGTATCTACCAATGAGTACAAATGAGATCTATGTCACCCAAGTAAAATGTTTCTTTTTCAATTTTATTGTGTCTTCCATAAACCTCCTGGTGGGTAACAGACACCATCTGTATCTGGATGCCTTGTATGCATCAGGAAAATATCAATATGAGATTTAATTGCAAATGGTATCTAGTGCAACATTTAGACCACAGTTGGCTTGAATTGGTATCATATCTCATTAAGGTGAAATGAAATGGAACTCACAAAATTCTTACTCACAAATGTTTGTGAGTAAGAATTTTCCCATGAATTGCAGACAACAGCTGACAGTTTTTTTTGTCTTTTCAGGCTACCTTCATACCTTTACTTGCAATTTCCATATCCAGATCTAATGCAGATAGTATGCATATGTATAACAATAACACATATTTATCTACACGTCTAAAATGCCAGGCTCATTAAATGTTTTAGTCTGAATAATACAAATTATATTTTGGTACAAGGTCTAAATTCAAAAAGTCAAAGGAAAAATGTTCACTGTCTGTACCCTCTAAGAGTGTGTTGGTGACTACGCTCATCTGACTGTTGGCACGGTCCTTTCCTTTGAAGGAAGAGTTGAGCTGATCCACAGATACCATGAGAGAGCCAGAGTGCTTCTTCTTAATCTCCACGTCAGTAGTCTGTACTCAGAGAAAGACACAATGTCTGTGAGAGGTAGTATACCAACAAACATTACATATTAAAAATCATGCTCTTAAGCTATCTTAACAATGAATTATGCCATAGGTTTGCTCAAAAGAATGAATGCAGCTTTTCACTTCAGATCATAAAATCTTTTTTACAACGTATGATTCCTCAAAATACCTGATTTGTTCAATGTAAGCATTTCCTGCAAAATATCATACAACACACTTCAAATTATACTGTCAATTCTCAAATAGTTGCCTTACTTAACCACAACTAAGGAGAGAACTAGGACTTTAATGCAACAAAACTATTATTGACTTTATACTTTTTTCCCTGCTTTCTATGCATTACATTTAAGTAAGCAACCATTATTGATGTACTGGCTTTTATTTGAGAATTTACCGTACAGTTTCTAAACAATTCATTGCTTACTGTACATAAGATAGCTACAACCCTAAGTAACCAACATTAAACTGCATGCAATGGCATGCATGTCAAGAACAGGGGGGAATTCAAGACATCATTTGCTGCTATACCATGCTACATTTTAAGAAGAAAAAAATGTGAAAGCAGGTACATTGAGAATAAAAGAGGAGTCCACCATGCTAGCTGGAATGATTATTATTATTATTATTATTATTATTATTATAGAAAAAGTTTCTGTTTGATCTTGCACCATCCAGTGGCTCAGGAATGAGGACAAGAAGGAAATAGAGGGAGGCAGAAAGACAGTAAAAGAAAGAAAGAAATAGAGGGTAGACAAAAGCAAGAATAAGAAACAGTGTGTGCATGGATGTGGAAAGCCCCTAAGAGGCAGAAATAGTTTTTTTCTTCCTGTAAAATGTTTTGATAGTTTTGTGTTTAATGAATGACAATGACTGTATATGCTTAGGTTTGATGAAAGAATTGTTAGGGTAACTACGGCGGTTGACATCATATTGCATTATTGTTAGATATTAATCAATAAAATGGTCATCATGATGCTGGTAAGTCATTGAGTTTGTGGATCATTTTTCAGCTGGTTAGTGTCTTTTGGAGCTGTCAAAAAAAGATGCAGTGGAAATAAGGGCATTAGATCAGAGTGGGAAACTAAATATCAGCATAACATGAAACAATAACAGAATTTAAATATTCAGGGGAGGAGAAAGGATCTACTGAGTTAGGGAAAAGACGATCAAGAGCCAAGGGAAAGAGGTTGTGAAGCTGCAGAGGCCAGGGCCACCACCATCATGCCTAAACTGTATTGGTGTCCCATGGACGTCCTTACACTGTCATCAGTGGCTGCCTTATCTATTTTCACCTCAGGCAGAAGCCGTCTGCCGGGCCCAGGGCCGGTGAGAGACACCACGCCATTGCAGTCCACTGTGCTGTTCCTCTTCCCTCCAGAGTGGGGTGCCAGCGGGTGAATGCGTGATGAGCCTTGGCTGTAGCCACTGTAGCTGTTGCGGCGGTAAGGAATAAACAGGGAGCCTCGGCGGTCTTCGCTCTCCTCTACTGTACTGTGCTCATCGTCGGCAAACTCGTTTTCTGAGCCCATGTCCTTGGAACGGCCTTTGAAGCTGAAGATGCTGCTGCGGCTGTTGTGGCGCGACATGAAGGGTGAACCTGGGATGCTCAGTAGTGACTGAAGAGGGAGATACAGATGCGGAGGGGAAGAGTTGAGGAGTTATTAAAAACAGCAGGAGTTACTTGATGTATAAATAAAAGGGACAGACGAGGTAAGAGGGTAAGTGGGGCACATACTGTAGTTAACAAGAAATAAACCAGAGGACAGAACAATATAAAAGGAAAATAAAGGATACAGGCACACCGAACAGATTTCTGGCTTTAATGTTACATATGGCGTTTTTCCACGGGTTGTTCCAAGCGAGCTGAGGCAATACCAAAAGGTGACGTGAAAGCTGCAGACTACCTATTGGTTGGAGAGAATCGTCACTATTCACTGAGTCATCATTGCTAGCAACAGACCGGGGGTGTCCTGAACAAACCCCTTGTGTTTAAGTAGTTTAGCCAACTTTTTTTTTTTTGCTGCCTCCAGCTTCTTTGGAAACTAATTTGTCTTCTGGCTGTGGTAACAGTCATATGCCAAGAATCAAAAATAACACCTTTGACGTTCTGTGTGTGTGTCGCGTTAGGTCACGGCAGTTTCCTGCTCTGACGACTAGCCACGGCTCGCCTCACGCATGAGGCGGTACTAATCTGCAATGAAAAAAGGAGGACGGGGCACCGCGGCCAAGTCGAGTCAAGCAGGTACCATTAATGGAAAAACGCCAATACAAATACCAAGGCTATCACAGAAGTTTCCTTGTACTTAACCATGTGTTTATCACAAAATGAGTGACACAACCATAATAAAAGAAGAATGAATAGCTTTTGTCTTAATCATGCTCAATCACTGTTATAACATGATAACCGCATTAATGTAAAATACTGTAAGGTGGGAATGAAATTATTAATTATTAATCAGTGAGTGTAGGCAAGGCGGTTGGACAGCAAGGTGCAGCGCAATCTCTAGCCAGAGCATAGAAAACGCCTCCGCATCTGGTGCGACACCATGGATCTTAAATCGTAATAGAATGGTCACTTATCCTACAGTAAAATACATTAAGACTGCTTATGACTACCAGTGGGAGGACATTATTTTATTCATCCTGGAATGTGAATGACCTGGGCTACTGGGACATCTGAAAACTAAAAAACAAGATGTAGTATTCTTCCAGGAAACACAATGTTGTCCCCCAGGAATCGGTTAAATTATGTAGGGAATGGGTAGGACACGTGTCCTTTAGTGCGGGATCATCTAAATGTCGAGGAGTAGCTGTATTCATTGGCAAAGGCTTACAGTTCAGGCTCAGGAGGGAGGTCAAAGATGAGGAGGGCAGAATAATTATAATACTAGTATGTGTTGCTTTAATTTTTTCATAGACTTAGAAAGGAAGTTGCATGAGAATTATTGGACAATGTTCCATAATTCTGGGAGGAGACATAAATATTGTCTTTGACATAATCCTTGATAGAAGCAAACCAACATTAAGTAGAATACCAGAATCTGTTTTGCTTGTTAAGAGAGTGTGTTTATCTATGGGCTTAACAGATCTGTGGAGGCTGAACCACCCAACAGACTGAGAGTATACTTACTACTCAGGAGCCCACAAAGTCTATTCAAGAATTGATTTTTTGTAATTTCTAGTTCCGTGTTGCCTGCCACACTGTCCTGTTTAATTGATAGTATTCTGTTAACAGACCATCCAATGGTCAGACTACAAATGACCCCATATCAGGAAACAGAAAGATCACAGATGTGGTGTTTTGATTTATCGTTATTACAAGATGTGGGATTTAAGGAAGAGCTTCAAACCCAAATTAGGCGGTATTTGGAGACCAATGTCCCCACATCTCCCTCTGCCAAAGTGGCCTGGGAGGCCAAAAAGGCCTTTCTAAGGGGATTTATTATTCAATATTCTTCTCATAAGAAGACGGTCAATGCTGCTAAACTCAGAGATCTAGAAAGGAGAATAAAGAACACTGAAGCTAAATTAAAAAGAAATATATTAGAATCTATTTTAAAAGAATTGACCCACCTTAAATATGAATAAAATGTTATAATACCCCCCAAAAAATGAATATCTTTTGTTCAGGGCCAGACAGACTATTATATAATTCTTCCAAATAGATTGGATAAAACACTTGGGTCACTTATCCATCCTGACCAAGTGGGCTTTATTAGACAAAGAAATTCAGAAATTGTGATAATGTGAGACGCCTTATAAATATTATGTGGTTGGTGCGGGACTCCAACGATCCAACAGCAGATCTCTCCCATGACACTGAGAAAGCGTTTTTTTAGGCTGGAATGGAGGTATGTGTTTCATACGCTTAAAACTTTTTGGATTTGGTCAAACATTTCTTAGATGGATAGATATTCTCTCTCTCGCGACAGCTATTCGCGATAATCAGGATATTCAGGGAGGTAAAATGAATGTCAGAAAGCAGAAGCTTATGTCTACACATAAGCTTCTGCTTTACGCGGAGGACATTTTCCAGGCTAGGCCCTTCCACTGACTTCATACTGCCCAAAAACTTTATTTCAGGCGGGGCTGTTTCACTGGCCTACTGAAGGCATAAAATATCTTGGCATTTTCTTCCTTCACCTATTTAATAAAATAAATGAAAAGAATTTGGACGCACTTTTTAATAAAATTTCATTAGATACGGATAGATGGTCAACACTGTTCTTATCATTATGAGGAAAGGTCAACGTCCTGAAGATGAACTGTATCCCGAGGTTGAATTGTTTGCTTTAATGTCTTCCTATTGCAATACCCCAAAAGTACTTTAAAAGGTTCAACCAAAGTTGCAAAAAGTTCTTTTGGAATGGTAAACATGCAAGAAGGCAGTAGCTCAGTCAGTAGGGAGTTATTATTATTAAGGATAAAATTAGAGAGGCTTCAGGTGCCAATCTATAAGGGTGGCAGGGGCTCCTGGGGAAAAGGGAATTATTACACTAGGAAACCTATATGTGAGGGATAATATAAAGTCATTTGAAAGGTTGACTGGTGAATACGATCTGCCCAGATATAATTTCTGGAAGTCTTTAAAATTATGCCATTTGTTAGTTACTGTCATAGGGAGAAAAATAGAGCTTCAGCAATCAAACCTTCTCTCTCAAACCACAAGAATAATGGTTTTGGGGCACGAGGCTGCGATCTTTTATGCCATGTTGTTTCCAAAGACTGTTACCCTATCTCATGCATCAATGTTAACTTGGTTGGCAGATTTGAACATTGATGTCACACATAAAGAGTGGGATCGTATTTTGAAAACACTAAGAGGGTTTCAAGAGACATTCAAATTAGATTAATCCAGTTTAAGATTTTTTGGCTGTTTAGGCTGAAGCTGAGGGATAAGGCAGACTGCTGGAAGTGCTGCAGCTTGGAATGGACTCTTCTTCCCCTGCTCTGGGAATGTCCAATGATTCAGAACTACTGGCTAAAGATTCACGATCGCATTGAAAACATTACCCGGACTGACTTGGAGTTCTGCCTGAGAATGTATGTTTTGAATGATCCACAAATGACATCAAACTGTGGAGCAGTGGACTTTTCCAGGAGTGGAGCATGGAGTTGGCAAACGTGTCTTTCAACATCAATGACAGGGCAGAAAAGTATTTGCAATATATTGCTACCAGATGAGAGTGTGGTGCTTATAGTAAAACTGTACATTTGATCCATGTCTGTTTTTTATTTTCTGTTTCTGATTTCTGTTTTTTTTAATTTCTATTACCTCTTTTGTCTTAATCCTTAATTTTATTTTATTTTTACTCACACTATCATCACTATGGGATATAGGTAAAGATGTCAATTGTAATGCAGACTACAATATTGACAACAATGTGTCTAAGTTTTTTAACACAACTTAACAGTTGTGTTCAAAAACCTAATAAATTACTAATTATAAAAAAAAGAGAGCCAGGCAAGGAAGAGCCATCAGCAATACCACTGAAGCAGCAGAAAGAGCATCAAGATGCCATTAGAAGGCAAGCTGAGGCCAAACTACCTCAGCTGTGTCACATGGGGAAGGTATTGCTGAGTGACTTAAAACACCCAATAATTCTTTCAACATCAGTAGAAATGTGTGTATAGCATTAGTAGATGTATATGCATAAGTCAAACAGCAGTCTGCCTTTACTGTATAGTTTTTCTTGCTATCTTTACCTGGTTCATAATGGATGTCTTCCTCCCCAGCCGGCTTCCTGGGAAACGAATGGTGCTTTTCTTGCTGCCATCGTCTGACTCAGACTTAACAACCTTCTCACTGTCTCCCTTCTCTTTCTCCTGCTCTTTCTGACGCCATTTCTTCTTGCGATTTCGACGCTCCTTGGCACTCTTGGAGCTAAGCTTGGACACCTCAGAAGAGCTGCGGGACAAGTGCCCTCCTCCTTCATCCTCTAACGCAGCCTCTGACACAGTGCCTGCAGATGTGGCCATGGCGGCAGCCTGAGAAGAAAAAAAAGACATATGATAACCATAAACTATGAAAAACAGGTAAAAGTGTATGTGTGTTGGAGAAAGTAAGACCAACCTGTGTTTCATCCTGCTGCCTCTTAAGCTGTTCCAGCATGGCCTTGAATTCTGCCTCTTTCTGCTCCGCCTCCTCAATAGTGGCCTGGTTCTGCTCCTCATAAGCCATGGCCACCACAGCCAAGATGAGATTCACCAGGTAGAAAGAGCCCACAAAGATGACCAGCACAAAGAAGATCATATATGTTTTCCCTGCAGCTCGTAGAGTCTACACACAGATAAAGCAGGGAACAAATCAGAGACTTAGAATTATTTAACATGGAAATCACACACATATTGTCAAATTGATCAAATATATCTGGTCCAAGGCTTTCTTCAAGAAAAACCTCCACACAGTAAAGAATCAGAGTGCAGGAGGTCCCGGTTTTACACACAAACACACACACATACGCGCACACACACACGCGCACACACACCACACACCACACACACACACACACACACACACACACACACACACACACGCACAAACAGTGACAGGCCTATTTGCCAAATGCAGTGAATCTATTATGGCTGCCTGGAGGAGGAACAGGTAAGAAAAACTAGTGAAAGGTCATGGTAGTGCAATTTTGAAGCTATCATTTGTTATAAGACTAAAAAAGCAGAGATGTACTACTGGTTCAGTGGTATCTTAAGAAGATTGGCAAAGAAATTGACTGTCATTTAACAAAAACAATCCACTTTTGTTTATTGCTTTATTACAAATTCAAATAACTAAAATTATTCTTTTCCTGCATGTAAGACAAACACAATTACAATATATAGGCTAGTCCCCTTCCTTTTTTATTTAGAGGGCAACTGAACTGATGGGCAAGAGTTGCTGAGAGACACCTTTGCTGAATCATTCAGGTATTAGGATGATGATATATTTTTTTTATGATGAACTAAGGACAACAGCATTAATACCGCTTAGGGGTTGTTTTTCTCCTCTGGGTAGAACTACAGAGGCTTTAATAAAGGTCTCTCAAGCAGGTGCAAGAAGGGTCAAAGACTTTATATGTCATATTGTGACAAAATATGCAGTGCTGCTTTTTGCTTCTGTTGAACATGAACGTATCAATTTGAGACTAAGGATGACAGACAGAATCATTTAGGAAAACACTGCTTTACCAGCATGTAGAGATTTTCCCAGAAGTCTTGGGTCATGAGGCGAAAAAGGGTGAGGAAAGCCCATCCAAAGCTATCAAAGCTGGTGTACCCATAGTTAGGGTTCCTTCCGGCTTTCATACACATAAAGCCCTCTGGACATCGCCTAAAACACACAGGAAGAGAAAAATTGTAACTTAAGAAATTAATGAATGTGCCACTTCAGCATCAACACAGTTGGAAATATACAGGTAGATACAAGCACAACTGACAGTCTAAGATACAACAGGACCATGAAAATGGGCCTGAAAAAAGTCTTAATAATTTAATGTGTTTTTTTTGCTTGTGCATGCATGATTACATGTACACTGTTAGGAGAAAGATATTGATATAATTAACCTAAATATTTTATGATATAAGCAAGTCTGACTCATGAATTTTGAATACATGTTTAACTGCTTAGACTGTTTAAATAGTATGTCTACTTTTTTAGTGTCAGTAATATCAATTTATTGGTTAAATGCTAATAACATTCTCTTGTGTGTGCAAAAACCTATGTGGCTTGAACCTCCATCAGGCCCAAAAAAGTTGCTTGAGGAGGCGTGAGGGCCCTGTTAGATTAGTGATGATGTGTCAAACACAAGATGTGCGAAAGAACAACCGAAAAATGTAAGACAACTGCTGAAAACATTGCAGTATGAATATGGAGGCATGCATTTAGTGTGTGAAGCACTAACTTACCCTGAGTCAGAACTATTCCCACATAGCAGAGCATCAAGCTGACCAGGAAGGAAGTAGAAATTAGCTGTAAAAAAAGAAAGTCACTTGTATTAGCCACTGGGCAAATATGTGTGTTGGTTAAGTCACTGTGTCTGTTACTTTATATATTAGCAAGTTAAAAATAAAACATAAGAAATATAAAGGAAAAAGAAAGTTACCATGATGCACACACTTTTTGTTAAGTCCCATTAATGTACCGTAATCATGCCCAACTTAATCAAGTGTCAATGTAACCACTCACAGTCATTCATGATGTATTCCTTCCAGTCAAAGCCCCTGCTGCCATTTGCCAGGTATTGCTCAGTCATGTTGATTGGCCAGATTACACACTTCTGCCTTAAATTCCCCATAAAGAGCTGTAGTCCAATTAGAGCAAAGACACTGAGACAGAAGACGGTCAGGATCATCACATCCGACAGCTTCTTCACAGACTGGATCAGAGCACCCACAATGGTCTTCAGGCCTGTCAATTAATACACAATAAACACACACACACACACACACACACACACAGCCACAAACGCACAAATGCATATACATGAAAAGAGACAAACTCACATACACACACCAGCATACAAATTCAAATGCACACACACAAACAAACACATATAGACATAAATAAAAAGAATTGCAAATTATAGCACTGCAAGAGTGCGCACACTGAGTTTGGTTTTATAGCCGCAATTCAGAGCTGACTGAAGTCAAGCATGGAAAAAGTTAAGTTAGGTAACTGATATCTAATCCTGTATTTAACCCTGTGCTGGGCAGCCTCTTACATAACTCTAACCTTGGCAGGCATCAAAATTATTTCTCAAGCACCTACGCCAACATTGCCGACCCTCAAGACCAGAAATGGTGCATGTTGTTGTTCTTACAGTCATTCCTGCTTAGATGGAAATCTGTAGTTCAGCCTAAAATGATATCACAGATATGGTCAAATTTGCTGATATGTAACACAAAAAAAATCAATACAATTATAAAAAAGTAAAATGGTTGGGGTGTCCACAGGGATAAGAAGTTTATTGTTCAACTGTTAAAAGTAGCTCTTTATTTTGTAGCTTTACCTGAGAATTGTTTTGCACTCAGTCAAGATCAAGATCTGAGGACTTAAATCATGTATAAACATGTTATAATAAGTCTACCATATTATTACGTCTAACAAGGTAATTGCTACAAAATTGTTTAATTGCTCTGTATTGTAAACTACTGCACAGTAACAACACAATCAAACCCGCAGCAGTAATTTCAGAGAAGAACGCTGACAACCATATCTGGGTGTGAAAGACATTTAGCACAGATATTGGAATTCTCTGATATCCAAACATAAATAATGTAAGCTTAGTGCTGTAATAACACAGGTATTCCCATTAGGTAATTACAAAAATGTAGCTCCAGTCATTATCTGCAGGCACAACTTTTCAGCTCAAAGGTAGAAAAACAAGTTGTCCTGCATCGCCACGTCTCCTGGGAGGAGAAACCCTGTCTCATTTCCTGTGCTAATTTGTCTCGCTTGTTTCATTTCTTGCTCATTTTGATAGGCTTCAGGCTACTATTACTTATTATGAGTACTAACTAATTCAGATCCATATCATCGAACTGGATGTCATCTGTTTTAAAGTTTTAATAAGCAGTGGGATACATTTTAAGACGTGTGTTACACATATGTTTGTGTCATTAGAAAGTGAAGAATCTCCCTGTGAATACAAATAAAGTTATAAGAGTAAAATAGGCTATGTGGATTATTTGTAGCTTTTAGAACCTAAAAAACTTCACTCACTTTTCCACTGTTTTTTTACTTTTTTCTTGCTTACTTCCTTTGAAAGCACCACTTGACTGTTTTCAGTATCATTATAGGCTGAACTGCTTATGTGTAACATACTTATCAGCACTTTCTTTATGCACCAATCAGGTTTTACCAACATTTGACTTGGAATCTGATGACAGTTGTTGGGTAGCTTACTCATGTTGCAGGGCCACCGTTAATCAGAGGAGATCAAACCACACGGTTGAACTCTCTTAATTAATTATACCTGAGGATGTTTTTTTCCAAGCTCAAAATTTGATTTATACTTATTTTGTCATGACTATTTCATGTTCTAGAAAATCAGCTTAAATCTGCCAAGTTTTCAGAGGCATTAAAAAACACAAAACACTTATGTCCCAACTGCAAACATCTGGGCATTATATTTTAGAAAAACCTAATTTCTAAGAAAAGTCTACTGTAAAAAGAAGCCTGTTTTGGGAAAACTACTGTGCAAACTCGGTAGGAAATGTTATCCAAATTCTAACTGGTAGCTTGTTATCACCTGAGCAGATGTGCATATTATGTTACTACTTTTGAATTCTCTCTCAAATTTAAACTTTCAGTTTTTTTTTCTTCATAAAACACATAACACCACAACAAACCCTGCAGCTGTATGGGATGTTTCCATTAGAAAGACACATTTTCATTTTTACACTTTACCGGTAACTACCCCACGTAAGTGTTGTATAGACAAGCTGTCTGATGAATTTTCCACTGAGGAAAAACAGACAGCACTACAACTGGATTTAGGATCTTTATCTGGAGAAGAGACATTGTATTATTTATACTTTCCTTCACTACTTGTGTCCATCTATGGGAACATTCCTGACTAGCTGCAGTTAATTGTTATACTGCATCCAACAAATCAACTGAACGCAGCAGCACCACAAACGGCGCACAGAACCAGGCTCAGTCAACAAAGCAGGAAGTGAAAAGGAGAAAGAAAGGACAGGCGAGGAAGAGTTGGTGGCTGGGGGGATGGGCAATGAGAGGTGGCATGCAGGTCATTTAAACGCCAAGGCTGAAGGAATTGACTCGGTGTCATCACCTGTCTGAAACCTGTGATGGGGACCTTGCCCTAACCAAAGAACCGTTGCCATCCCAGGCCAATCTTTCTCCCACTCTTGTAGTTCTGGGCGAGCCCTCAGGCTGCTTAAGCCCAGAGCACAACTGAGTGCTATGCTGGAGGCTGAGCCTATTGTACTCTACTGAGTGTGTGTGTGTGTGTGTGTGTGTGTGTGTGTGTGTGTGTGTGTGTGTGTGCATGTACAGTTTATGTGCATCTTCTGAAATACAGTACTTCAGTGTCACATTATTATACCAGCATTTTGAGTGGATATCGTGTATGCGCAAACGTATAAACTTGTGTTATTGGAAATAAATCCCATTGAATCTGACACATATACATGGAATGTTGCCTATTTATGATATTTAGTATTTTTGTGCCCCTTTTACTCCCAGGATGGACAAAGATCTTCAAAGGAAATAAGAAAAAAATCTTAAGCCTTACTCAAATAATTCTTTAACTAAGAGATAACAAAATCCAAAAGAAAAGCCCCTTAAAGCCAAACTTGTGAAAGCATGTATCTCAAAGCTTCATGCAGCGCTGATATGTTGTCAAATTAGGCTTGGCAGTCTTAGCGAATCAAACAGTCTTTAGAAACAAGAAGTCAGATTGTGAAAATTTGGATCAATATATGAAATAAAACTGAAAACAAACCAGATGTGCAAAGAGATGACAGATTTACTCATGATCATGTTTTGCCCCCAAATTGGTTTGTTAATCTAACCCCTTCATAATGACATCCTGAAAGTCAACTCCTTGGAAACAATATCTAAAGACTTCCACTATATTATCACTTTATTTAGACCATAATTTCTATTTAACTTGAAGTAGAAATATACAAGACAGATAGGTGTCCTGATGTGCTGCATAAGCCCAACTGTCCACATGGGACATGTGAGCCCACAAGCCAGTAGACTGCTAAGCCTATCAAAAATGTATTGCTACCATTTTTGATTTTAAAAAAAAAAGTAAAAAGAGTAAAACAAGTACAACAAAAAAATGAAGAATTCTAAAACATCCTCTTTAAAAAATAAAGTAATAGAAATAAAGACAGGTAATAGGTAATAGGTAATAGATAATAAATAACGTAAGCTCAGCCTTAGTGTTTAAATGGGAGTCTCACCTGGAATGACAGAAATTGTTTTCAATGCTCGGAGAACCCTGAACGTTCTCAGCGCCGAGACATTCCCAAGGTCCACAAACTCTGTTATATATCTGTAACAAGGTAGGATGACACACAGAACAAAACCCCATGACACACAACACACACGATAACAACACACACGCACGCACGCACGCATGTACGCGCAAGAGCACGACACCAGCACCACCATCGAAGACCAGGAGGGGACACCACGGTGAGAGAGAGAACGCCTGTCCAACCAGTGGGAAGAGAACGAAGGAAGAAGAGGAGAGGGACTGAAACAAAACCACACCTAACATCAACCCCGTGACTCGCCCACCCGCAAACAAACACCTGGACTGTCTTACCTGGGATAACTGAAATTGTTTTCAAAGCCCTCAGAACCCTGAACGTACGCAGAGCTGACACATTGCCTAGGTTTACAAACTCTGTTATATACCTGCAAGGTGGATCAGATACAATTATTCAGCAGCCATCCCAAACAGAGGGGAAAAAAACAATAAATTGTTACACAATATTTTAATAAGCATTATCAATGTGGTATGATGGGCTGATGTTGATTAAAGATGCAGTGGGCAATTGTCTTTAGAACCGGTTTTGCAGTACTTAGCTAAATCCATCTTATATCCGAGCACAAATTATTTAAAACACACAGAAAAAATGTCTAAAAAACAGTTTTCAGCTACTGCAAGTCTTAATAACCAAGCAGGAGAGAATGCCAACTTTAGTTAGTCTAGTCTTTAAAAGCCAGGAAACAGCAGCAAAGAAACAAATCTATGATCACAGTGGAGGTGATGTGAAACGAAATACTGGCCCTGAATTAATTTTGGTTGATAAGTTTGGTAAGACCTACAGCTATATATATATATATATATATATATATATATATATATATATACAGTTACACCAAGTGTAACAAGTATGACATTTATAAAGGTGGTCTAATCTACAGTAAAACTTAAAGAGAAAGTTGCAATATCACAGTGTTTGTTTGTTGTTGCAATTGTTAAATGTGTTAACCAAAATGTTCAGGGATTTGTTCATACTGATTCTTGACTGTTTCTCCAAAGTTGCCCACAGTAGCTTTTAGATTGGGGAGGACTATCTTTGTCCATCTTCAACCCTCATCTGGGGTACAGGCAGATCCCAGAAGTATACTTTTTATCTCACATGTTTTATTTTATTATTACAATTGTTCATGACTTTGTCAATCAACTTGTTCTCAAATGCTTTTTTTTAATTTTTGTTTTTTGCTTTAGTTAGTGCTTTTTAAAAATTACCGATATATTGGGGTTCTAGGGGACCCCAGTCAAAAGCACCGAATTGCAGCCTATGCAATTTCAATACATGAAATAAAATAGATAGATAAAATGTTTGCCATGGGTCCTAATTTAAAGTAACACAATAATAATAATAATAATAATAACAATAATAATAATAATAATAATCCAATGTTTCTTTTCTTTGGATGACACAAATTACAGCTGATAATGTTTTGAGAAATAATAAATTAACATTTTGCAAAGATGTTTTATTTGTATTTATTTATTTGTTCTTAGGGTCCCCAGTTGGTAGTCCTTTTATGCTTAATATATTGGTAGTATCAGGGTTAAATATATTATTAAATTCATTATTATATTGTATAACCACTATAATGTTCATTTTAAAAAAACAGAAGTTTGTTGTTAAAAGTGTCTATGATCCACACACAATAATGGAATCTGTAAGTAAATTTTGAAAAGTTATTACTAAAATGTGTATTAGAAATGCTTGCGCCAACATTTTAAATGACTCAAGACATTTCTGAAAACATTTGACAAGTGAAAGTAAAGGAACAGGAGTCACCAATAACTTTAATATCTTATAAGCTAATATGCAATTTTATCCTGGTATTATCATGCCTGAATTGAAAGCAGTAGTTTTTAATGTGAATAGTTAAACCTGTGTTAAAGTAGCCGGACTGTCTGCGGAGAGAAAGTTCAGTTGCCAATTTGGATAGACTTGCTGTTATCTTGTGCTAAGTTGGTCTTATAAAAAAATCATATTTTACAACTTTCTCCTATCCACATGCAAAAATGCTAATATTGTTATTAGTCATGTTAAAATCCTGTTTTTGGTGTTTTGCTTTGATTGCAGTGCTTTTTCCTTTTTTACATTTGACCATTGTTATATTTAGCTTCCAATTATTTAAATTCTTATGAGTTTAAATACTTACGCCATTGAGATGACCATGAAATCCAGCCAGTTCCATGGGTCTCTGAGAAAGGTAAACCCATCTATAGCGAAGCCTCTGGCAACAATTTTTGTGAGTGATTCAAACGTATAGATACCTGTGAAGGTATACCTTGAAAACAAAGAAAGAAGAAAGTAAAATGGTGACACGCACATTAAACAAGGATATGATTGCTGAGGAAAAGTATGGACGTGTACTTACTCTACTTGTTTGGACCATTCTGGGGGGTCACTAAATGTCATAAATATACAGTTGGTCAAAATCGTACACATGATGATCATGCTGAATAACGTGAGAACACAAAAGTTAAGGAAAGTTTGAACAGTACTACCCATAACACCCTATACATGAGGGCCTAAATTCAAACTTTAGCAATGAAGTAAGCTTAAGGAAGGTGGCAGAATAGGGAGAAAACAGAGATTTAGAGTTTACAATGCATTAGCTTTCATTTCTATTTACAGATAACTTTTGACATATTCAGAAAAACCAAGCATGTTGAAAATACTAAAACATATGTTTTTTTTTCACTGTAAAGCAAAGGAAATGAATCGTTTGAAAGGATATGCATGTATCAAAATCTTAATAGCTATTCGCCTTAGTAGATTAAACGGGCTTATGATGTACAAGGAGGGCGTGGCACTGAAGCGGAAGATTGTTTTCCCTTTGTTGAGGACTATAAATGTCTGTGGAGAGAGAGGGACAAAGAAAGAGATAACAAGACAGTTAGAACATTTCCAGTAATTGCATGAATAATTATACAATTCAGCACATGGTCAGCAAACCTTTATACTATGTTTTTTTTTTCTTTTAAAGGAAGCTATGACTGTAGCTTGACTGAGTAGTCGATGTGTATCCTGAGCTCACGTCTAAGTCAGGGGGCACCACTGCATTGGTTTTCAATCTAACTACAGGGCTGATTCACACAATGCAGGTGATACCTTAATCTTTTTGAACATAGACTTTTGATGAGCATGCTCACTGTGTTGTTACTTTACCCGTTTGAAATCTTTACCCTACTAGCCGTGAGACAATAGTGAGGAAAGTACTTTAGGTTATAATGGCCTTACACTAAACAAAGCACAGGGGATAAAAACAGTATAGTAAAAAGATAAAGGAATAGAAAAAGGGCAGTCAGTAGGACAAGGACACAGGGCTGTGTTTTAGTCTGCTGACATCACCCCCTCTGTGGCCAGTCAGCCGAGAGTAGAGTTAACACCTCTGTTTGGGTTGCATCAAACCACGTATCTGTCCTGGCAAAATTTTCACCATGACGGTAGCACTTTGAGCAGCAGACAGGTGCATGGGCGGCTCTCCCCTTTTCGTGGCCAAATGACTCCCTTTGCCCCAACTTTAAAGCTCTTACTGGAAGAGAACCGCAAATGCTGTCATCGATCAGGGGCAGATCTGCTGACTCTAGGCTCTCAAGAACCACTCCCCACCCATAAACAGCACTAGGCCAAGTGGGGCTGTGCAATGGAGTGAGGCAGCAATGTGTGTTTGAGCAATATGTGTTTATTTTTGGATGTGTATGCCCAATTTTGGGGTCTGAGCGAGTATATGCATTATTTAAAAACAAATGGACTACTGGGATACTTTACAAATGTGTGGTTTGGTTGAGAATCCTATGAATGTGTAAACTGTTTTTCCTTCTTCACCACATCCCCTCATGTGTATTAATGATACCACTGACACGTTGCCTGCCAGTATTTACAGGTTACATACAGACATAGCACGTCCTGTAAGTAGCCAGTACTGAAGAATAATGGAGATATAAAATTATTATTTATTTACTATACTTCAATTTAAAAATAATGAAGTTGTCAAAATACTGTCCACCAGAGTGCATGCATTTAACCACAGCAGATCATGAAGTCACCTCTATATTACTTGCCCTTTACCTTTACAATCACTGCACTCAAAATGAAATGATAATGATATGATGATAACCCACTGGCGGAGAGCATACATGTATAATAGAAGCAAGTAGTCTTTAGTATGCATTTGGCACAAGCATAACAAAATACATAGTTACAAAATACATAGCTTGTGTTTCACACCACGGGAAACACTAGAAAGAAATAGGGAGGCGACCAGAAGTGTCCTGAGACAAGTGGTGCCCTGAAATCTAATTAAATTAAAAATAGCGTCCGCAGTCTGGGGAAAGACAAAATGTGTTCTCTGCATCAGAAGACTCCTCTTACCCTCCCTTACTCTCGCCTGTTCTTTTTTGTCTATAGAGCATCTGCACTACTTAAAATATCCTCTCACAATGTTTCCTGTCACATGAACAAAATAAGTAGCTATACGTAATCAACACAATACTAACGGGAACACAGGATTTACAGTCATGTTCAAAGGATACCATTTTTCTGTTAGAGGTCAAGTGGTTTGCTGACCAAGCAAATCTATTATGTGGATGGACCTGAAAACTTCAGGTTTGAAGACACAAGTATCTTATAGAAAAAACGTCTGCTTTGTCCTTATTTAGTCTGAGTTTCAATGTAGGGCATCCTCCACATGATATGGAAATTCAGAAATGTTCATAAAAAAGAAAATCACAACTCAACTACAAAGAGGCTTCTGCTGTGATCACCTAACAACAGACTTACATCTTACCTATTTAGATTTAAGAATATGAGCAAAACGATCAGAGATGAATTGTGTGGGCAGTGTATTATCTGGGAATCACTGGTGATAAAAACTGTTATATATTGGAAATAGGTGCAGGATCTTTACTGTGCTGTTCCTATTTTAAAGAAAATCACTATGTGCACGCATCGTGAGCTGTATGTGCATGTAGACCAACCACTAAAAACAATGTCCCAGAATGCATACCTCATACTGTTGGTTAATATATTCTTGATTGTTTAAATTCCTCACCATGATTCATTGATTAACTAGTCACTCACTCATTTCACTCAGTTTAATGTATTTCCAAGATAAACTCTGTGAAGACACTGAATTCATCTTCATTGGTTCAAAGGTTACAAATTTGAATAAGATCCACATATCAACCATGTAGTACACTTAGGAAACTGAGGATCTATACATGGACTAACATTGAGTGACTAGGCAGTGGACAAGCACCATGGCTTACTAAACACTGTCTTTGTAACACTATGCATGTTCAAATCCCACACGCACGCACGCACGCACGCACACACACACACACACACACACACACACACACACACACACACACACACACACACACACACACACACACACACACACACACACACACACACACACCACACAGAGACCCATATACCACTGATCTGCCTACCCAATTGCATAGTTAAATGTACATACATACGTACTTGGGCATACACACATGCATAAATACACTCAGCAGAACAAGATTCATGGTAAGGAAAAATATTTGCTGCAAAGCTGGTGAAATGTTTATAATTCTCTACAGAGAGTTAAAAAAGGCACATATGCAAGAATCAGGAGGCAGAATGCAGCTGCAAGGACTGACTGTGTGTGCGTGCGTGCGTGCGTTTGTGTGTGCACGTGCGTGCGTGCGTGCGTGTGTGTGTGTGTGTCTGTGTGTGTGTAGGAGGAATAGTGGAGCAGGGCTATGGAGAGGGATGTGCAGGGGTATGGGACAGCAGCAAAGAGAGCCAAAGAGAGAGAAAGGGAGAGAGATGAGGAGGTGGAGGGGGAGTGATGCAGAACAGAAAGCTGCAGCAGGGAGAAAGCCAAACCTGAGATGGATGGGTAGACAGAGGGAGGAGGAGGAGGACTGGGTAGGCATGCAGCAGAGAGAGAAACTGAGAATGAGACGAGGAGGGGGAGACAGAGAGAGCTGAGTGAGATCTAAGCAGGGAAACAATAGAGACTAAATCACGGGGAGGGAGTGTTTTACTTCTTTTAATCATCCCAGGACCCCAGCCCAACACAGACTGGTCTATTATGTCACAAAACTGACTGCAGATTTGGACTGTAGACCTAAAAGAAGATAGCAAAAAAACTCAGCGCCAGAATGATTATTAAAAAAAAATTAATTAATTAAATGTGTAACCGCCAACAATTTTGATAATCCATCAAACATTTAAGTCATTTATTAAACAAAACGGGCCAAACATTTGTTGTTTTTCCTTTGTAAATTTGATTTTTTTTTGCCATGTTTAATACCATTTGCAAATCATGTACCTTGGGGTTTATTTATTATTCAATTCAAAACATCATCTAGGACTCAGAGAAACTGTATTAATTACTGGTATTTAATACAAATATAAATGTAAATATTTAATAATTCAACAATTGATTGCAAAAAAAAATAGAAATAATCATTAGTTGGAGCCCTAAATTACTTTCATAACCAGTAACATACTGCAAATCAGTACTGATATGATTTTTGTTAGAACATTTATTCACTCACAAGACTCTTTGAAGACTGGAAAGAGAAAACATGACATTAATAGCTGGATTTTAGCCCATTCTGTAATGAGCACCTGAGTCCATCTTAATTTAATTTTTAGAGAAGCAAAAATATCAACAGTATGTCAGCTTCCATATTGTTCATCATGACACTTTGATGCTTTGTGATAAAACAGCAGAGATCTCATGGGGAACTTTAATATCTATTAGCATTATAGCATGAAATATAACTCAGATACTTCTGGTTAAGCCCACTGGAGTGAACACTCAGCCAGTAATGTCTCAAAATATGTATGAATGTACACTAATTTCCCTGCATGTTATACCATATCAAAAATGCGTCATCCCACTTATTTACTTCAATACTGTGCTGCAAAACCCCACTTTCCCCTCCTTACCACACCCTCCTTCTTTATACCAACCTGGCTAGCAGTGGAAGCACACTTAACACCCCCTCCCCCCACCCCATCCCTTCCACACTCAGCCCAGTACAGGAGGATGCTGTGTCATCAGAGACTGTGGGCTCAGACAGAGCACTAAAGCCTGGCCCTCCCTCTAATTTACTACACCCTGAAAGAAGAAGAGAGGAGGCAGTGGAAGAGAAAGGGAAAAGGAGAGTAATGGACAGAGACACACACAAAGACAGAGATGATGGGATAGGAACATAATGTAATGTTGTGTACAGTGCTACATGCCGAGTTCTAGAGGCTGCTGCTGCCTTAGCCATGAGCTGCCTTTGTGCTCTCACTAGTAGCTGCTTCCCTGCAGAAGCCTGCACTGAAATGACTGGTCTGCTGCACACTCCCATTATAAGACCAACAACAAACCTCTTAAACAACAAAAACCTGATAGCTGTTTGAACTGCTTAACTGATTTTTCATTTATATCGAAATCTCCACAATACCCTCCATCCATCCCGTCCTGCTTTTCTTGTATGGCCACAGCAGTTTTAACATTGCCTAATCCTTTCAGACATTTGAAAAGCCCAGGCAGTCCTCTCCCCATCACAGGGGAAAACAAGAACTGCAACGCTGCATTTCTCTTCCTCACCACTGCCCCCTCTTCCTCTCTTTGATGCATGAGTGCTGTGATCAGGTTTCCTGCAACTGACGGTAACACATACACACACACACACACACACACCACACACACACACACACACACACACACACACACACACAATCATTGACATACAGTGCAATGGTGAGCGATAGGGTGAATGTCGGTCAAGTAGAGGAGACAAGCAGCCTGGAAAGGTGAGAACAGGAACAGCAGAGGAAGAATGGACGCTTGCCGTTAATGAACTTAGAGGCACTTCCTTAGGTATGATAAAGGACAAATATATTAGTGGATAAGGAAATTGATTGATATGAAGGGGGAATATGAGTTCTTAACCTGGGACTCCAATTGAACTTGCTGACACAACGAATGGATGGTTACGATGAGGTCAGCAGATCTAAGCGGAATGAAGATAAGTCAGAAAGATCTGTGAGATCTGACTGGTTTCATGAAATGGCGTATGTATGACACGCCAATTTGTGTGCCATTATTGCCGTGTTTTAAAGACACATACACGTTTTTTAGCATGTATGTCCACGACGTTTGGGCTCTATTGACATTACCTCACAATTGCGTGTTAATTTACAACGTAGTGAGTAATATGAAAGGGTGAAAAACGGCATAGGAAAGGTGGTCGGGGTGTTGGATGGGTTAAACACGGGACTTCCACCCAGGAGGGTGGGGTTCGCGTCCCACGTGTAACACACGTGGAACTTTTCCTCAACCATCAAGTTCTTCTTTTACAAAAGCCAAGCCTGGTTTTCATTTCCTAAACCCAATCCAGTAATACTTTTCCTAAACTCAATTGTCGCTTTCTTCTTTTACTAGGTACATCTAGTAAAAGAACCAACCTCTCCACCCCACACTGGTCCAACAGAGGAGCAGCTTCTCTAAGAGGCCACGACAGCTTCGTTGTAGCACGGACCGCTACAAGAAATCTTTCCAACCACATACAATAAAACTTTTTAAAACCTCATAACTGGATGCTAGATAAGACTCTTAGACATCACATCTACACGATGTGCAACTTGCACAATAGGTTTATCTACATCTTTATCATCACCAGTTAAGAAGTTGTACATTTGGTATTCCCAAGTTGTACATATTTTGTTTATATTTTAATTATTTGTTTGTGTATTCTATCCTATTATTATTTCATGTATATTGTATGTATATATATTGTATCGTATTATTTCATGTATATTGTATCCTAGTACTTCATATATATTTTTTGCTGTGTGACTGACTGTGAAACAATAAATATCTACAGTATCTATCTATCTATCTATCTATCTGTCTATCTGCTAAAGCAAACCCCGTTCTTCTGTTCCTAAACCCAACCATAGCTTTCTTCTTGCAATAACACAAGTTTCTTGCAATAACACGTCAAGTGGCATGTATGTGTATGCCCGGTCTATACTGCGTAGACATAAACACAGATAGCTCGCTAACTACTCCATCCCTTCCTTTTGACATTTTCTAGAAATGTGCCCTTTAGCAAGGCACCATAGCCATGACTGCACCAGTGGAGCTGCTCTAAAGCCAGAAATTAGGCTTTGGCTGTGGCTGTGTGCCACTACCTTACAAGGTCATGAATTTATTAATTAAACATTAAGAAAATGCAGTCAAATTCCAATGAGTATTCACTAATGTGTCTAATGACACACAATTCTGACCAAAAACCATATTGGAAATAACGTTAATTTTGTAAATGAACTATCTCTTGTTTTGAAATGCAACCCTGTCATAAAGAATATGTAGGTGTTATCATATTTTACAACATTTGCCAATAACTATTTGCCATGAATTTTCAACGTTCTGGAAAGCTAGGCTAGCTAGGCATATAAATTGATATATATGACAGACTATTTTAAAAATAAACATACTTTATATCTCAGTATTTTGTACAAAGTGGGCTAAATGTTCAGTCGTAAGTCAAATCCACATGTGAGATATCACAAGCACTTCAATTAAAACAGACTGTGGTCAAAATAAAGCTGCAACACATGTAAATGAAAATATATCTTAAATAAATAGCCAATTTAAATAAAAACAGGCCTATCTCTAGAAATGCTCCATCTGTTTTTAGAAAGAGAAAGAGTGAGCATACAATGGACTAAGTGTACGATACAAAAACTTTCTTTGATCCTGAAGCCAATTGTTACGGTATAATTCACTTGTTTATCAGTGAAGTGTATGGACCACACCTCAGACTGGATTCTCTACTCACAGAGTGACGGCTGACTTATATGAACGGGTTCAGCTCAGGTTGAAGGTGCATCAGCAGGTCGTCAGCATTACATACGTCTTGTGTGTGAAATGTATGTATTGTCACTGTTATGGTTTGGGGGTTTACTTTCTTTTCCTCCTTTTTTGTTTTTTTGGTCTTTTGTCTTGTCTCCTTGTGTTTGTGTCTTACGTCACTGTTCCTGTCTTGTGTTCCCCTGTGAGTGTCTGTCGGTACGTTTGGTTTCCTGTTTTATTTTGAAGTCTTGTCTCTGTCTCGTCTTGTCTCTAGCTTTACTTCTTATCTGTCTGATTGTCCTGCCCCGCCCTAATGTGATTCACCTGATGCATCACCTGTTCCTGGTTTCCTCTTGTATTTAACCTCTGTGTTCCCTTTGTCTCTTGTCAGATCATTTTGTCCTGTCAGTGTGTCCCTGTCGGTGTGCCTGATCTTCCCCGCGGTGTTTTGTTCCTCTGAGGTTTTTTTCCCTTTGAGTTTTTCCGGTCTCTGTGCTCCCATTCCTGTTTTAGTTTTGTTTTTCTCCTTTTTGGACTTTTTTTGCCTTTTGGATCCCTGTTTTGTTGGAACTCTGCTTTTTTGTTTAATAAATTCTTGTTTAACTTCTCCTGCTTGCCTGCCGTCCTTATCTCTGCGTTTGGTCCTAAACTTCATTCAACTGTCACATTCACTGCACTGCTATTTCTTCCTCCATGTTGTAGTAAAGCCTGTGAGCGAGTGGGGGCGGGGTTGCCTGGGCAGTTTGACGGCAGAGATGAAAAAATTGCAGTGCTTTACGGTAATAATCAAACTATATTGATATAAACTCTATTGTTGCATCCCATATCTCATTTAAAAATATCGATATACCTTAAGTCGAATTATCACCAAGCTTTAGCACCCTCCCACATTTAACTAAGACAAAAAGGTTTCCTGCTGCGGATAGAGAAGGAATGTGATGATAAACAACTCTGTGGCCACTCTCCTTCAATCGCCAAGGTAAGACGCCATAGAGGAAACTAAGGAGAAGTAACGAAGTGTGCACTTCTTAAGCAAATTAAGCAAAGTGGGGAAGGATAAAAGGCAAGAATGCAACACTTGAAATACGGTTGTGGATCAATAGATCACAAAAGACACATACACTTCATAGTTTCATTCGCCCGACAAGGGAATGTTGCTGGCTAAGATTGCCATACCCGCTGACTGGGCTGCTTGCTGCTATATAGGCTGCAGATTCTCTTACACATTATTATTGTCACCACACAGGAGACTGGCTTCCACACACAGCTGAAGGTACTACAGCATACGTCTGTCCTTTTCATCTCCACTTCCTGTCTTCTTCTGCCATCTTCTTACTCCTCATTTGCTAGTGCGGAGCTACAGTAAGGGCACAACCAGGGGTTAAATTGTTGCAGGGCTGAGCCCATAGCCACGCTCTTCTATGTCATCAGGGGACGCTTAACTTAGCACATCCTCAACAATGTATATACTTTTTACACAATTACTAAAACCTGTTTTCTTCGTAGCTGTGAAGAACATATTCCTAAATGAGGTGATCTAAGAGAAACTTGAGAATTTTTACACCTTTCCTTGTTTCCTGTCAATGGTTTTCCTTAAAAGCTACCAAGCAGATCAGCGACGTCAGCCTAGGTGGCGGTAATGCACCATAAAACTGGTTGCCACCCGCCGCCATAAAACATGAAAAAACAAATACAGAACAGTTACGAAACAGACAAGTTTTGTAACAGAATGTAAATTGCTCTGATATTCTGCCTTAACAATGTTTTTTTTCTTTTAGAAAATTATATTTTAATGTATAAAATACATAATTTGAAGAGAAAATTGGGAGATTGTCTATTTTTTGTCATCTGCACCTGTACCACATTATTTCCGAAGTTGATTTTCCTAAGATTAATTAGAAATTATTTGACCGTTTGGCATGTCTGACAGAAAAACAAAAGAATATCCAGAATAATACTATTGCTAATACGACCTCCAATGCTGTTATGTAATGTGATTTTTGGATGTAAATCTCCCAAAAGTACTGTGAATCATCAAACTAAAAAACGTCCTATAGAAATGTAAAAGATGCAGTATAAAGCCAATCTCTCACACGCCGGATGTCCCTCCCCTCCACTTTCTATTTTGCAAGGGCACTGTTGCTGCAGTTTTTAATTTTACAAAGAAAGAGAAAAAAGAAAAGAGAAAACACTTGAAAAATAATAGAAGCGACTACACGTTTCATGCAAGATTCAGTTTGAGTTTCATTTATTTATTAACATTTGACAAGGCGGGGTTGAGCAGCATCCAAACATAAAAAAGCGTTTAACTGACCTAGTATGTGTCGTGGAGATCTGCTCTGTCGTGGAGATTGTGCAGCGGAAGTTTGGTGCACGGTTGGTGTCTCTGGTCACCTTTTAGCTACATGTCTTTATTAATGTTTTAGTTTATCGTAATTAGCGAAAATAGCACTTGTGTTTTATTGGTGGAAATGTAGGCTGCTACATGGCTATTTTAAACTTATGTCCATTAGCCTAGTTGTCTAAAATGGCCGCAATTCTGAAATATTAACTGAGTATTGGACGTCAAACAACTATTTTGTGTTGTAAACTCTCTCATGTCTCTTGAAGTAAGAAGTAGTACCAATTCCTTTATATTTTATTTAATAAGTAGTTCATAAAAATATACATGCTGTATGTAACATGATAGGACTTCAGGTTTCCGTTTGCAAACAGTACATGACTAACTCTTTTTTCTCAGTTCACTAACGTGCTAAACTGAACTTTCAGACCACAGACTTGTTTCTAAAGAGGTTCAGGCGTGTTTCAATTCAGTGTGTGGGACTATGTGCAGGCGGAGCTCCAGTTGAGCACTAAACGATTTAGGGAATACATCTATTGTCCGAATCTTTGTAGGAAACTGATTGAAGTGATTCATTACACTGAAAAGAATGATTTTGCGCATCACTGCAGTTTAGATCATCTTATTCATTCCTAAAAGGCAACACTAAAACACATGGCAAACTTATACAACTGTGTAATTACAATTACAATGTATCACTTCTTTCTCATTTCCGTTCTGATACCAGACACATGGTTAATGAATACCTGATAAACATAACAGCTGCTGATAATGCACCACTACAAGTCTACTGCCTGCAAGGAGGACATGTGGTCAATATGCCAGAAATGTATAAGTCACAGAAGCAATAAGTCATACAGTACATGTATTGTATATTTGTCACATAGTATGGCGACAGTTTCTCAATTAATGTAGTACCTGAATTCAGTCAAGGAGGAAAATCTAAATAACTGGGCATACAAAATCACTCGCGGAGTAATTGCATTCACTTGTATTGATTAATTGTAGAACAATGTGGAAATGTGAATACCAGTGAAAACATTGCACAACATACTGCAGATCACAATAACACCAGTCACAGCGCAGCAATATAGATAAATTGTTGTTGATAACAATGGTAATTCCACTGTCCCAGTGCATGCTGGGAGGCCATCAGACACGCCTAGTTTTGGACAGAGCACTAGTCATCTGTAAGTGTCTTTTGTCACAAAAGAATTTCATTAGCTATAGTATTGATGGCATTTAAACAAAAAGGCAAATTTGTCACCCCCTCCAGCTGTTTCATCATCTTTACCATGCATTAACACGGATAATTAATTAACACTGAAGAAACCTTTATGAGAACGATCACTGCCCGAGAATTGTATTCCACAGCAACTCTGCAATGTTACAGGAGCAGAGCCACTACGTCCCTCTGCCTCTGCTTTGATTGTACAGGTACAGTGGGGTTCGAAAGTTTGGGCACCCCAGGTAAAATTTTTTATTAATGTGCATAAAGAAGCCAAGAAAAATGGAAAAATCTCCAAAAGGCATCAGATGACAGATTAGACATTTGTATAATATGTCACAAAAAGTTAGATTTTTTTTCCATCATTTACACTTTCACAATAACGGCAAAAATGGCGTCTGCAAAAGTTTGGGCACCCTGCAGAGTTTATAGCATGCACCGCCCCCTTTGGAAAGCTGAGACCTGACAGTGTCTTGGATCGTTTTCAATCATCGTCTGGAAAGACCAGGTGATGACAATCTTAAGGTTTTAAATGCCGAGACTCATCTGACCTTGCCCCAACAATCAGCACCATGGGTTCTTCTAAGCAGCTGTCTAGAAAACTGAAACTGAAAATAATTGACGCTCACAAAGCAGGAGAAGGTTATAAGAAGATAGCAAAGTGTTTTCAGATGCCAATATCTTCTGTTCGGAATGTAACTAAGAAATGGCAGTCATCAGGAACACTGGAAGTTAAAGCAAGATCTGGAAGACGAAGAAAAATCTCTGACAGAACAGCTTGAAGGATTGTGAGAAAAGGAAGTCAAAGCCCACGTTTGACTGCACGATCCATCCAGAACAGACACTGGAGTTGTGGTACACCATTCCACTATAAAGAGATACTTAACTATGGTCTTTATGGAAGAGTCATCAGAAGAAAACCTTTTCTACGTCCTCACCACAAAAATCAGCATTTGAAGTATAAGATAAGCCTGATTCATTGTGGAAATAAGTTCTGTGGACCGATGAGGTTGAAATAGAACTTTTTGGCCAGAATGAGCAAAGGTACGTTTGGAGAAGAAATGGCACAGAATATAATGAAAAGAACCTCTGTCCCACTGTTAAGCATGCAGGTTTTGCAGCCAGTGGCACAGGGAACCTTTCACGAATAGAAGGAAAAATGGATTCAATAAAATTTCAGCAAATTTTGGACGCTAACTTGATGCCATCTGTGAAAAAGCTGAAGTTAAAAAGAGGATGGCTTCTACAAATGGATAATGATCCTAAACACACCTCAAAATCCATGGTGTATTACATCAAGAGGCATAAACTGAAGGTTTTGTCATGGCCTTCACAATCTCCTGACCTCAACATAGTTGAAAATCTTTGGATAGACCTTAAAAGAGAAGTGTGTGACAGACAGCCCAGAAATCTCAAAGAACTGGAAGACTTGGGCGAAGATACCTCAAACAAGAATTGAAAGACTCTTGGCTGGCTACAAGAAGTGTTTACAAGCTGTTACACTTGCTAAAAGGGGCATTACAAGGTATTAACTCTGCAAGGTGCCCAAACTTTTGCAGATGCCATTTCTTTGTTTTCTGTTATTTCAAAAGTGTAAATGATGGAAATAAAATCTAACTTTTTGTGACATATTATACAAATGTCTAATCTGTCATTTGATGCCTTTTGGAGATTTTTCCATTTTTCTTGGCTTCTTTATGCACATTAATAAAAGATTTTACCAGGGGTGGCCAAACTTTCCAGCCCCACTGTATACTAAAAAGCTCACATGCCTTGTAAGACCAAATAATGTAGTGACTGTCTCTAAGCCTGTCAAGCAGTGACTAAAAACTTTTAAATGTCTCAAGGTCATCTTTGCTGTTATATATTCTTATCTCTGTAGTAAATACATTAACTTCTATTTTGAATGAACTGATATGAAACGTGAGGAGGAGAGTGAGTGTGAAAGTAAGAGTTAGGAGAGTGAATTTCATCTTACCTATGTGTATGGCATAGTAAGTTTACAATGCTGGCAATTTCACATGAGAAAAAGGAACAGACTAAGCCCAATCCATGGTTAGGCCTAACAGTTAAATAATACATCTATAAAAGTTCTCACTATTTATAAACCTGTTAACACATTAAAGAAACATGCCACCGTGTATTGAAATAGGACTCATCACTGTCTCCCCTAGCTTTAGATAGGTGGGCCAACGCATTTTTTGTCTCAGTGCATGCATTGTTTTAGTCTGGTGCAACACCAGCAGAGCCGCTGCTAGTTAGCTTAGCATAGTGAATCCTATGTTGCCGGTTAGCATGTTGTGAGTAAAAGTGAGTCAACAAAAAAAACAATGACAACCTAATTACTTCTTGTGGCCTGCGTATTCACAACGAGTACAAATAGCTATGCAGATTAAAACTAGACGATTTCCTAGGCAGATATTGACTTGGAACAGTGCTTCGGCTGTGCTTCCACCCAATATAGACCTACATATCAGCCCTATTTCAACAAATGGTGGTGTTTTCCTTTAAGTTAATGCTTCTTCATTTAAGTGTTTGGGGAGAACTCTGTGATGCATTTGGCCTGTGTGAAAACTCACTTTCATGTTCAGGTTCTGATAGTATGGGTCCAAATCCTCCAGCGGTACGCCCGACATTCCAGGAGGAACATCGCCGTAGATGAACGGCAGGCTCTTCCCAGCCTCCAGGTCACTGTTGGGCTTGGGTTCATTGTCGTCAGACGTGTCACGGTGACTACTGTCCGATCTGGGCTTGGGTGGCTTCTTGTTCTTCTCTTCACTGATGCGCTTCTCGATTTTAGCAAGCGATTCCGGGGTGAATTTCTTGAAGCTGTCAGGTCCTGGGGGTGACATAAGGGGTGCGGCCATTTTTTCATCCTGCAGCTATTTCCTCTTTATTTGTTTTTCATCCCAGACATCCAGCTCTGAGAAGAAGAGAGGGACACAGAGTGAGAACGTGTTATCATTGGGTACTGACCAAAGAGAAAAGAAAATCATGCTTTAAGATAATGTAATCTAGTTTTTTTTGTCAGTGTCTTTTTATTAATAACACGGACTGGACAACAAAGTTTAGGATTTATTTGGTTGACATATGTTAGGCCAGTTGTTTTTCATCCCTTTTCAGTTTCAGTATTGCTCAAAGCCTTGCAGATAGAATTTTCTAGTTCTGCCAGGGAACACAAACAAAGCAAAAATAAAGCTAAAAAAGTGCAAGCATTTGGAACATGAGCCAGTAGGAACTATTTCTCTCCATCAACCTTAGTGACTAAAGGACTGATCCTGTATCCCCAAAAGCTAAACTCAGGTACACAGCACATACACTAGGTAACACTGAATTCCCTTTCGCTATCATTTTTGTGACCTCAACAGCAGGGAGACCAGTGTTTTCCCTAGGTTCTTTCCCTGTGTCTAAAACGGGGGAAAAAAATCGAGCAGTCAATAAAAATGAACACTTAAAAGCTTAAATACACTTGGGACCAACTACAATCATTAGATGTTAGAAAAGTATTTTGGTTACATTTATGCAACTTAGGTGGTGCCCAAAAAGCCTTGGTGGCTGCACCTAAGCCTTATAATGGTAAGGAAAACCCTGGAGACATGTCAACGTAAATCTTCTTGTGATTATGCTCACAAATGATGGGCTCTTTATCCGACCAGGAACTCATCTGTCTGACTCTCTCCTTCACAAGTTTCTTTCACAGGACATTTCCTTGTATCTAACTATGCCAAAATGCATTGTTTAGATTTATGTTTATCCTTAAACTTTAGACTTCCATGTGTTGATAATGAATGAATAATTGTGATGTGAATGTGTAGGTAGCACAGCTGGTCTCAGTGAGAATAGAGACAGAGCGCAACGCATTATGGTCTAAAAGCCCCACCCAACCGAGGGGAAAACAATCGGCACCATAATATGCAACTAATGTCTCAACACTAACAAAATGTCTTTATTTAGCAAAAAAAATTGTTTTAAACATGTCAAAATATTTTAGCAACTTACAGTATGTCTACATGTTAGCTGTTAATAAGGTCAAGTTAGCGCTGTGTTAGCAAGCTGAGGCACTTGCATACATAACACTGCATAGCTTTGTGATGTATCCACATTCCCCTATAACACTATAACAAGTTGTATACTGTCAAAATGCTTTAGCTTAACTTACAGAAACACAGTTAGTTTAAAACAAATGTCGGTGACACTGAGTGTCAGGATCTAACAGTTTTCCCAATCTTCCTGCTGACGCCTCATGTCTTATTGCCTGTATACACTTTTGTCTTCCTAGAAGCTCAGTTTTTTGGGTAGGCATCTTCTAAAAACTTTTTTTCCTTCGGTGTTGGTGGGACTTAAATGCACATTGTCTCTATAGACATCCAGGTTTGCAGCTCTGGCTTGAATGTCTCTCTGATTGAGTCCAAACAGCTCTTACTGTAGATATAAAATAAGTATGAAAGTGGCTCCCAGCACACAGGCAATTACATGCCACCTATCCTGTGCAAAATGACAAAGAGACAAACAACCTTAAACTAATCAAGTAAAACAGACAGACAATTAGTGCTAGATTTATAAATTAGGAAATAGTAGTCTACATTGATTACAATTTATTTAGGTGATTGCTCTGGGGATTGGTTGGTTGTCCCTCACCTTCCGCATTCTTTGTGTTGGCATTCTAAACTCTGATGGATTTATCAGTACTACGGTTAACTGCTCCTCAGATCTCTGCAAGGTAAATTGCGACAGCTAGCTAGACTATCTTTCCAATCTGAGTTTTCTGTTGCACAACTACAACAACCTTTGAATGTACACATGTTCCACCAAAACAAGTTCCTTCCCGAGGCTGTTTTACTGAGGCACTGTTATTGACAGACCTTCCTCCGCAGCACTGTGGAAGTAGGTCTGGCAATGTGAGACTAGCGAAGAGTCTAGTGTTACATGTAAGAACTTAATGAGTTGATTTTGTATCAAGGCCCCTTGCTGTGGATTGTTTTGGAGTTTATTTCCACCATCTACTTATCATACTCATTGATCTAAATACAGATGAAGTATATAGCTAAACAAATGTAACTGGGTGGGGTTTCACTGCATGACAATAATTTAAATGTTGACAGTTAAATTGTCAAAACACAATTTTCCTGAGATTACTTGTAATACATTATAAACATTTGTTGTGTTGTTTTTGTTGTTCTCTGTGAAAAATCCATCCACTTGCTCCTTTTTTGCTGGCCCATGATTACAGCATCATTATGTAACAGCGCTCCCCAACACAGGCCACAGTATGCATTCTGGTGTCTTGCATCCTACTGTAAGCCTACTGACTGACAGATAATTAAACATTTTAAACTGTTGATGCGTGTCAAAAGATAATCCACAAATGATTGCCAGACTGGAAATGATTCAACCTCTGGGGCTCAGACTCATTGTTGTTACAGTAAAGTTGTAATAAAACGATCAACTGCATCTCTCCAGGCTCCTCCAACAGATCTCCCCAGTTGGTTGATGACCATGCTGTTTAATACCACATATTTGACAGTCAAGTCACAGTTCCCACAATCAAAAATAAGACAGTGTGTCCAAGATTCATAGAGAAAATGACAAGGGCACAGACCTGGAAAGAAATCGGAAGAAATCCACAGGCAGACTAGATCCAACAGCCCAGTATCTTCGAGAAAAAGCACAGCCAACCAAAAGCGAGTCTGAACTGAAGTCCGATTCAAGTAACTCAAACCTCAGCACAACCTCCAAGTCTCCTTCCACCACTGCTACATCAATTGATCTACCGTCAAGGTGATTCAAACCAGGATGCAATAGCAGTGTATGTACACTTACACTTAAGGCTGGGACAATCCTAAACACAGGCAGCGAAACTGCCAAGCGACCAGGGGAAACAGCCCGAAAATATTGCAGGTGTTGCTCAATGCTTTCGATGTCCACTAACTCACTAGGTCATTTGAGAATCATGGCATAAAACGCAACAATCTGACTAACACATTTTGGTTTGAAAAGACTGCTCGGTTCACTCTTAAATCAATTAGTCTACAGTGAATTCTCTTAGCGCACGTAATCGGCACCAAATGCGCGCAGCCCATAACCGCTCACGGTTCCGTTAAATCCGTTATGAGTCTAGTGAGTCCTGAATACAAACTGATGGATGACAGCAAAAACAAAAAACTCCGGCAGCCTCATTTGCTTCGCAAGGAAAAGACAAGCCAATTGTCGCCATCCGATTCAGTAGCGTTGAAAAAAATGCTCCTATATGCTTTGTCCTCTGTGCGGAGGAAAGACATCCAAATGCACCACGGCCCCCGTCCCGGAACCCGAAAAAATCTTCTATTGTGCTCTATGCACTGTGATGATGACCTGACGTCTGGTGGAGCTAACCGGCGGACACCGCGGCGACACAGTGCTAGTGAGGATGAGGAGGAGGAGGAGGAGGAGGTGTAGGCTATAGGGCACTCGCATCTGAGTCACATGGGCCGGTAAAGAACTTAGCCTTCATCCTTCATTTCAGTGATGTCTTAATGTAGCTTACCACTAAATGTAAGCTGTCACCTCAGTCCAAATCAACAGCATCGCCAAGAATAGGTGAGCCCAACAGGCCCAAGTCTAACATTATAACTTTGCAGCTAGGCCAATATTAAAGAGGCCCCTTACGGGTGGGTGCTAGATACTTCATGCCTGAGTCGAGTCAATTTCAGGTAAAGTCATGGTGTTCTGACTGGAAATGATGCTAAATTGGGATAATTCAGTTTAACACGTTTTTCAGCCGAGGGATTCGAAGGAAAGGCGGACATTATGAAACATGGGACATTGGGCCACTGTAGATAAATAGCCTACAAATAAAGACAACCTCTTCATTTCTAGGATAACTTTCTCCCCGTGTGGGACGAAGACCCGCTCCCCGCTGTATCGTGTCATAAATGTCCCGAAAATGATGTGTTACTTATGTAGTCCCCAGGAAAGTCCACTGTTTAATACAGAGCCGCGCCGTTGTCCTATAGGGCCAAAGCCTAAAATACTGCAGTGTGGTTTATTGCTGCTATAGGCTCAAACCTACAAACTCATAGCAGGTCAGTTGAATGCACAAGCCATGTCCGGACAACACAATCCTGGCCTCAACTCGAAGCAGTATAGCACATCAGCATAACCCCAATTTCACACCAAAAGGATGAAATTATTTACAGCAAAAATAAATAAAAAATAAACTAAAACGGCCTTAAGGCTGTACCACACCCGTATTGCAAGTAAAGGCAGCTAGAGAGCCAGAGACTCCGTATGGTGCAGGTTTATGGAGTAATATCATGACGGAGACAATGTGTTTTTAATGGCTGAGACTGCGAAAGGGTGCCGCGGCCCCTTTGAGGACTGCCAAACTAAAGACGCACCTACCTCCTCACGCAATAGTCTTCAACGAGATTGCAAGAGGGAGGAGGCGCAGAGGGGGAGTGTGTGGGGGTGGGAAAAAAAACTATCATAGTTAATAAAATAATGGTAGCGAGGAAACTGCTACCTAAAATGATTTTGCAAGCGACGCATTATTTGTGCACTTGGAGCATGCAGGCTAGTTATTGACGCCATTCAGAAGTTTGACGTGATCTCACTTATACATCCCATATATGCGTATGTTTCACATTCCGACACAGTTAAATGTCATTCCATCCAGCGGCAGGCCAACACCCCAAATAACCTGCTGTCTCCCTGTTTTCTACCGCGTCGCGTTAGAAATCCGTGTTTTCCCCTTCAAAAATCACATCTTGCCTTCTTCTAACTAGTAGGCTACCTCGCATACATATTTGTCCATGTAGCCTACTGGCAAGGAGCCCTCCACAGACGCTAGGAAAAGATGCTGATAGAGGGACCGCTCTGCGGCACTGGGATGCAGTCAGTCGACAAAGTAAGACTGCGATCCATCCCACGACACGAAATACCAGACAAAGCAGAAAACAGATTGTCCACTTACTTTTTCTCGCATTAACACAAATCCAGGCAGTTGTCACTGAACTGCAGATGTAGAAAAGAGTCGAGAGTAACTGCGGCTGTCGCCATATTGTTGCTGCTATCTTCCTTCCCAGTGCGTGCGGCTGCCCTGCATAATTGATGACTCTCAGCAAATTGTTAGGGAGTGTCGGTAAATGCCTTTAGCTTCAGTAATGGACAAGAGACCGCAGCATGGCAAGCAGAAAAAAAACACACTGTTCATGTAACAAGTCATTGATATTCTGGTTGGGAAAATCATTGCGATTGGCAACATATTTCTCTTCAACTTGATCTGAAATGAACTGTGTGATTGCATATTATTTTTAGAATCAAACCTGGAAATTATAAGACACATTAAAGAGACAACTCTGGGCATTTAATAAGACCTTATGTAACCAAGGCAATGGTACCTAAACATCTTGACCCATTCTTAAAATTAAAGTTTGATACAAAATTCTAAATGCACAAAACACTTCTGACGTCAGAGCTCTAGAGTATGACCAAAACTAATGAATTTAAAATTAGTTTTATAACTTCACCTGATAGTTTATTTATCATACAGACCAGTGAAGCAGTATAGTCAAGTTGCATTGTTAATTCTTGATTCAAATCAGCCTAGTTAAGTGGACCAACAAATCAATCACTTACACATGACGTTTAGGCTGACCCAAATGCGTCAAAGCTTTGAGCATTACCATGGTAATCCATGTCCAATTTAGTATTACTGAATATTGTCCGATATTGATCGGCAGGCAATCAATTGGGGGCATCTCTAGACTAAACAGACTGAACTCATGAAAAAGCGTATGTGAAAATAATGTCATGGGCGGGGCCACGTTCCTATTGGCCAGTTGGGTGAGCACTGTCTTGCCTTGGGAGTCCATCTGAATCATTACACCATTGTCACCGCCATAGATGCGCTGCCTTAGTTGAGCGCAGAAGCTAGCGTTAGGTAACTAGCAGCCATTTTGCTTCTAAATAAATACCTTTTAATTATCTTAACATTTTTTAACAGTTAAACTGAAACACTGGCAGTGAATTCCAGGGCCTGCAACCGCAGCGGGAATCGGCCATCGTGGAAACATTGCTAGAAATCTTCGCTGCCAACCTCGACCTGATCTGATCGGAGCTCCAGCGGGACACGGAGAGCTCCAGACCAGCAGCAGCCCGTTAAATACACTTATCCATGTTAACAAGGACATTTTCAGTTCTGTTTTCTCAGCGCTAAGAGCTGCTATGTGAGAGACGCGGTTACGCAGGTGTTTAGGGGTGTGTACCTACTCAATGCAGGAGGTGGTGGTACTCAGTAAGACGTAACGGTACTCATGTGGACAAAAATCAGAAGCAACCAAAACAAAAAAATGCAACAATGTTGCAACTTTACCTGCAAAACAAAGTCAACCTAACTAAAGATGTGAAAGAGCACTAAATCATATCAAGATCCATATTCTGGTATTTCCCAGTCCCATAAATGCATCTCCTACATGACTTTGCTTTAATTAATTCAGTTCAATCTAGACAATGCTGTCTTCAACAGACAATGGCCTAAATAATTGTATATTTGTCGTTCAGCAGGCTGAGTGTATAACATCATGCCATTTTTAGAGTTCTTTTGTTGTAGGCTACCATAAATGTTCTACTATCTGTGTGTAGCAGGAGAAATCTTTATGTTTGTTTTCAGTTTTGAGAGTACAAACACATGTACACACTTCTCACATACACTCAATGAAAGAAATCACTTTCAATTTATTGTGACCCTTTATCTAAAGCCTTCACCCTTCAAAATACTGTGTTGGAGGATTTTAAAGGCGCTGTTTTGAATTTGACCCAACAATGTCTCTATCTGGTGGAATTTCTATGAACTGCACCTTAAAGTCTACAGGAAATCAAAAGGCTGGCATGCATTTTTATTCATTCAGCTACTTTGCATTTCAGCGCTTTGGTGCATTTCAATATAGTGAGCAATGGAAATCTATTCGAACTGTGAATTGAGGAAACTCTGCATGTGTGTGTGTGTCCGTTGTCATATAATATCTCAAGGAACCATTTATCCAATCTGCTTAGCACTTGACTATAAATATGGAATTAGATTTTTGGAATTTGGAGCAGTCTTGACTGTTAAATACTAGATATTACTAAATTGTTATTAAACTAAACGACTGCACAGTTGAGAAAAAAAGAAAACTTCTCCTTTTTCCTCCCCAGCAGACGGAGCCGGGCTCCCTTCTTCCCCCGTCAGTCCACATCACCTACAACATGGATGTTTGACAGCTATACCGAAAGAAGAAAAAAAAAAGGGTGACGCCAAATCTGTCTATGAGCCGCAGACGAACGGCGCCTTATTGAACTGCAATTAACATGTGTAACATGCTGTTGGAGACCAGCACTATATGGGCTAAAGATGACCAAATCATCTGCATACATAAGGTGATTAATTAGTAAGTCACCAACCCTACAGCCTGTACCACATTCATTTAAAATCAAAGATAACTCATTCATATACATATTAAAAAGAAAAGGAGTCAGAATTCCTCCCTGGCGAACACCATTGGTCACTTGGAAGGGAACAGACATTACATTCCCCCATCTTACTCTCATCGTCTGATGCGAGTACCAATACACCAAGATTCTAATTATAAAACCAGGGACCCCACTTTTACACAATTTTAAAAATAATTTTTCATGATTAACACGATCAAATGCTTTAGAAGCATCAATGAAGCATAAGAACATTGTGGAATTTTGCCTATTATATTTATCTAAAATTTCTTTTAGTGCAAAAATACAGAAATCAGTTCCATGCTTCTGTTTAAAACCAAATTGGTTATCAATAGACAGGACATACCTCTCAAGTCTACACAATATAACGGTCTCCAGCACTTTGGACATAACACTGGCCAGAGCTATTGGCCTGTAATTATCTGAGCAGTTCAGCAATCCCCACTTTATCTTTAATAACTGGTATCAGCACAACAGAGAGCATAGAATCAGGTAACTCTCCATGAACAAGAAACCTGTGTAGCACATAGCCACCAGAGGACACAGTTTCTTACTGGCAAATTTAAGATGTTCAGCTGTAATATCATCCAAGCCACAGGCCTTATTATCTCTTAACTTCAGTATTGCTCCATTGACTTCAACAGAAGTGACAGCAACATCATCATTAAACTCTACATTATTCACTACAAACATATTACTTTTTACACAGTTTAATAGTTCATAATATCGTTTTCGCCACAACTGTGAGATTTCATTAGAACCACTGAGGGAGACATCACCTATCCAGTGTGTCTCTCAGGAAAATTTCAGGAATGTCACATATGTGATTTGTCATGCATAAACATGGCAGGATAACATAAAAACTAAGGTATATAACAGTATCAGAATAGTGTGACTGATCCTGCCTCTCTCCAGCATGATGCAGCAGCTTTCTTCATCACATTGGATGTCTGCATCATCTCTAAATACTAATTCATGTGTTGTTTCCATTGTTTTAACCTCCATTACTTTCTGAAAAACAGTAACAATGCATTTTTATTGTTGTAAAGGTGGCGTTATAGCAGAAAAAGCAGGTTTGGCCTTATAACTTCCAAACTTTGTCATATCTCTGCCAAAATGAAAGCTTTCAACGCAAAACTTTAGAATCTTCGGTGCTACAAGTACAAAAAGTGTTATGACTCATAAACGGTTTATCCAATTTTTACAAACTTTTGAGGGTATAATCTAGGGCCACTCCTGAGGCCTATGGGACCAAGGTGTGGATTCATCATTTACACTAATAAGCATAGATATACATTGCTTCCTAGACCTCACATACCAAAAATTACACACATGGACCACTATGTGGCGCTATAATGACATAAAACGTGTTTTTTGCCTATCACACATTAGAAAACCTTACATCCACGTGTTCCTTGAATTGAACTGAATCAGCTATATAGCCCACATCCAATTCCCCTAAAAAAAAAGTGCAATATTGCGCAATGCACACAACCTACTTTTTTTTATCTCCTCTTAGGCCGTGCAACTTATTAGCATGAATTTTGGTATGTAGCATCTACAGATGGACCTGATCAAAAGTTATTAAAAGAATTTTGCTAGGTTAAACTATGCGCATTTCACGATCAAACTATTTTTTGTAGCTAGCCACAAAACACAAACTTTAGCATATCTTGGCCAAATTACTAGGTATCAGAACAGAACTTTAATTTTCGACATCCCATTCCAAGGCTCTTTACCAAAAATTGGCGACCAACTTAATGCGTTTAAATGGGAAATTCGCAATTGCCATATCTCTGCCACTGTAAATGCTATCATCACAAAATTTACAAAAATTACTGTTCATAACTGCTAGCAGCGGCAATGGTATGAAACGGTACACTTCCAGCTCAGTTCAATTCATTTTTTGACCCATAAGGGGAATTTGTATGCAGCAAAAAGACATCACATAAGAATATACAACACAAACCATACAACATTAACCAACACAACCTGTCTCCTAAACAGGCACGGCCTCATTTGAACATGTAGTGAATGTCGTGGATGGCTGAAAAGTTATATTTAAATAATTTATAAATATGTTCTTTTGCTAATGTTAGATATTTACACAGCTAAAAGACATATTTAGCATTACGGAAATTAGTTTCATTAGGGCGTTCACTGTTGCAAGATCTTGGGAGTGTTTAGTCCTGAGTCAGAAACAGGCCTTAAATAAAGTTAATTTTCTTGTGATGTGTCCATCTGAAAATGCCATGTCAGTGTCAGAATGTTCTGGAGATATGTGAAGAATGGGTCTTCTATTTACTTTAGTGACTAAGTGGCGAAAGAATTGCTCATAATCTGTGTCCATGTTCACTTCTCCCATTGGAATCAACACAGATGGACCCGCCACTAGTCTCCTAAAGAGGGTAAACTATTTGCAGCATGTTTACTTCTGCCGCATGATTACTGTTTTCTTATTAAAAGAATATTGTATAATGTAGACTGGAAAGCCAACCATTTGGGGGAACTTGGACTTGTCTCACATTTGCCACTCATGCACACTAGTATATTTGCGCCATCGTGTGGTGACTAGGTGGCGAAATAATTGCTCACAATCTGTGTCCACATTCACTTCTCCCATTGGAATCAATACACATGGACATGCCGCTAGTCTCCTAAAGAGGCCTGGCAGTAGCGCAGCCCACGTGACACTTTTACAGGAAGTTGGAAGTTACTCCGAGTTGGGCGGGGCGTCTCTTTAACTGTCTATGGGGCGTCCATGGGGGCGTCTCGGTTTCTTTTACTGTCGACAGCTCTAAACGGTGTCTGGTGCCCTGGAGAATCTTTGGTACCGGCAGTTCAGTTTGCGGTTGACGCTCTGCTTTCGCCAAGGAGGTTTGGGTCAGAAAAAATGGCTTTCCTAATGACATTTTGTACATTCATCGTCAAGGTGTTATGCTTGCCCCTTCATCTAATTGAAGCGGTCGGTCTGTATGAAATATACAAACGTGTCTTCCCATTTTGTTTAAACCGGATTTCTAGAAATTACAACAAGAAAATGTACGACAAGAAGAAGGAGCTGTTTCGCAGTCTCCCCGAGTTCAACAAGCCTGGCGGGCAGCTCACAATTTTGGAGATCGGTTGTGGCACCGGCGCTAATTTTGAGTTTTATCCGCCTGGTTGCAAGGTGATCTGCACTGACCCGAACCCTCATTTTCAAAAATATCTGAAGAAAAATATGGTGGAGAATGACCACCTCACCTTTGAGAAATGTGTGGTGGCATCGGGTGAGGACATGGGGTCAGTTGAGAGCGAATCAGTAGACGTCGTTGTCTGCACCCTGGTGCTCTGCTCTGTCAAAAACATAAGTCAAACTCTGCGAGAGGCACGTCGCATACTGAGACCAGTAAGTTGTGTGACTCCTGAAATAACCATTCGTCCAAAAAATAATTTCCAATAAAAATGCAGATTTACCGATTTACAACTATGTCCTGCATTGCTATTGATGTTATTGTTCTAATAAAGTGTAACTACTAGATCAATCATTTACCAGTGGACATTAATGATTAACTCACTAAATAACCAAGAAGGAAAGCATTATTTTTCATTGATTTGTTTGACGTACTTGTGCAAAACATGCAATGCAGAGAAATGATCCCCCCACACATGCACCAGCCAAAGTACTAATTATAAATCTTTACATTGTTGCCACAGAATTTTTGCATTATCTTTTATCAACTATTTACCTTTGGCCTGTGTGCCAAAATTACATATCTGAAACAAGATATGGTGCCCTCATTAGGTATAAAAGAGGCTACTTAGACACTTACTCCATGTCAATATTCAACCAAAGTAAGTTTTTGTTTTCGACAAAATGATCCTGAGTTTCAACCCATAAGCCTTACAGGATACATAGTGTAACAATAATGTATTCATGATCTAACATGAGGAAAATAAGGAAACCCATTTCTTCCAGGGACAAAAGTAAACATGCGTCAGGTTTATGCAAAGTGTATCTATAATAAATCTTTGCTTTGCAGGGTGGAGCCTTCTTTTTCCTAGAGCATGTTGTTGCAGAGCCATCAACTTGGGCATACTTCTTCCAGCATGTTCTGCAGCCTCCATGGTACTATTTTGGAGATGGATGTGAGGTCACCCGGGAAACATGGAAACATCTGGAGGCAGCTGGATTCTCTGAACTCAAACTGAGACACATCGAAGCGCCACTCATGTTCGCAATCAAACCACACATCATGGGTTATGCTGTAAAATAGACTGTCTATTAGCTTTGTCGTAAGCTTGCCTCAAAACCAATGCGTGAATATGGAAAGCAGTTAATGCCTCTCCTTGCCTTTGTAATATGATTGAACACCTGTGATCACCAGTCAATTTAATACTAACTTTATTTTTGTATTAAACTTTGGTCTTTGTGTTTTGTAAAGACACATTGACACCTTGATTAAAACCATTACATAGACAGCACACAATACTCACTTTGTACGCAGTTTAAGTGAAAAACATGTTTATTCTTCTGTTTGTCATTTCCCATCTCCAAGTTTTTGCTGATAAATAAATATTATAGTGCCATAGGAAATTTCTGCCGTCATGTTTTATTGACATGAGTGTTGTGTTACTTAAACTTTTCTTTTTTTTAGCTATTAAGATGATTGTGTTTTGTCTTATGTTGGTGATAAACGTGTTTAATTCTGCTGCATGACTATTGTTTTCTTATTAAACGAGTATTGTATGATATAGACAGGAAAGCCAACGATTTGGGGAACTAGGACTTGTCTCACATTTGCCACTCATGCACACTAGTGTATTTGCGCCACCGTGTTGTGCAACAGACATCGTCTCTCAGGTATTAGTGTAATCTTTTGATCTTGTAAAGTGACCTGTCTTGAGATGCTCCCAGCAAGGCGTTGCTTATCCCAGAAAAAAATGAAGTCTTGTCTCATGAAATTATGCAGACTGCTTTGTTTTTTGTTGACTTTACCCTTACACGTAATGAAGTTCACAGGCCTGTACGCTATGTACAAACGCGTGTTTCCCTTGCTTGCCTACAATATAACATTTTCATATAACGACAAAATGCACGAAACGAAGAGGGACCTTTTCCGAAACGTGGGTAAATTTGCAAACACCGACGGTTCTCTTCGCCTGCTGGAGATAGGCTGTGGCAGCGGGGCAAACTTCAAGTTTTACCCCCATGGCTGCACAGTGATCTGCACCGACTCCAACCCACACTTCGAGAAGTACCTGCAGATGAACATGGACGCAAACAAGCATTTGACTTATGACACGTTTATAGTTACCTCTGGGGAGGACATGGACGAGGTAAAGGATGAGTCATTGGATGTTGTTGTCTGCACCTTGGTTCTCTGTTCTGTCAGCAACGTGCAGCGGGTGTTGCAGGAGGTCCGACGCATCCTCAAAACAGTGAGTCTCCGTATGCTGCCTTCAAATGCTGTAGGACATATTTGAATATGTTTATTAGAACGCTCCTATTTTTTTTACATTACACACATTCCAATGGCAGGCTGTCCAATGTTCGTTTTTACTGTAATACATTTGAATGATCATCACAGTCAGAATGGTCAATTCACATCTAATGTTCATTTCTGAATCCCCATAAATCTGCTTCTCTTTCTGCTTCACAGTCCCAACAACAACCAGGAAGCAAATTACAGACACGACAGTTGCAAAGATATATAATCTGATTTGAATTTGAGAAACTGTTTTTGTTGGCTCTCCTACAGGGTGGCGCCTTCTACTTTTTGGAGCATGTTGTCTCAGATCCCTCCACCTGGACACACTTCTTTCAGCATGTGTTTGAGCCTCTGTGGTACTATCTTGGAGATGGATGCATGGTTACCAGAGCAACATGGAAAGATCTAGAGGCAGCTGGCTTTTCTGAACTTCACTTAAGACATATCCAGGCTCCCGAGGTTACTCTAATGATAAGACCACATATCATGGGATATTCCATTAAATGAATGCAGGGGAGAATGGGCAGACTTTGGTGTGCCTCTTTGAGCTTCAGAAACTTGTATAGTATTTTCACTGTATATTATTGAGAATATTTGTTATTTGTTATATACACACACACACACACCTCATGTAACAACATTTTCATTGGTCCACTACCAACATTGGTCCAAATTGAGTCTGCAGGTTTCAAATTACCAAACACAATCAATCTGTACATTTTCATTTCATTCATACTTTCCACACTGTATTTATTGAATGAAAATATATGTATTTACTTACAGAATCAGCAACATTCCATACACTGTTTGTTCTTCTTCCCCACCCCTCCCAAGATGTACATAATAAATATTACCTGGACACTGTGCTTTTTTCCCTGATTGTCTAAGTAACTGTTAAGAAACAACCAAACAGACCACACTCAATAAAACAAGGAATGACTATTGTAACATCTCCTTATAGAGAAATGAGGGGAATTGCTGGTTCACAATATAAACAGGAATTATGTCTGTGTGGTATTTATACAGTCACAATTCTGCTAAGCTGTTAGATTGAATAGAATTTCAACAGCAAGATCTTTAAAAAGATAAGAAAAAAGGAAAGGGATACATTTACAAACTGAGACTCAAAGTTAAAGCTCACAATTTCAAACCTCCCAGTATTAAAAATGTACACAACTATAAATGTTATAGCATTAGCAAATTTAAAAAAAAATAATCAAAAAACAAAACAAACAGCAGGTGGTAAAATGGCCAATTCATTTTTGTTAGTCCAGTATACCATACTGCCATTACAAGTCACTTTTATATCAAACAGAGTAAAAAAAACTGGAGAATCTCAGCCTGAAATGAAGTGTTCCCAGAAACCCCGTTTACGTCCAAATGGCTGAGCTGCTCCCACATTACGTCCCAATCCCCAACTTCTATTCAAACAGGTTATCCCGTTTTAACACAATAAAGGTCCTTTAATGTTTTGAGTTCTTCAATCAGGGTCTTGTTTTGGTTTTCCAGAACCGCTACACGGTTTTCGAGGCATTTAACATATTCCTTTTTCTTTCGTCGACATTCACGGGCTGCCTCTCTACAAGAGGGACAAAAATGTGCAGTTAGTCCAACTAAAAGATTGAGCAATGACTGCACATACATACAGTGCATCACAATGTACAGCGCTGTCACTACTTTAACATAAAATTACATATATCAAAGCTACAGCCGTAACAGGGAAATATGTGCAGCAAGAAATGTACAAGATAATTAATTAGGAAACGTTTTCCTGTTTTTAAGCTCTACGTAATTCCAGTAATGGCACTACTGCATCATCACAAAACATTTTTTTTCCCCATGTCCAGTTTGTTTCTACCATCCATTACTACAGTAATGAGAGTTCTTTCTTTTAGTGTATCAATCTGTTAATTTTATTATTGTATTTATTATTTTGTTGGCCGTTGATAGTTTCAATTCAGACAAATACTGTTTGACTATCTTTGTCCAGAATGTCTGGGAGATTTGACATTTTTCTGACTTTAACTTTTCTATACAAACCCAGAAATACACTGTACACTTACCTGTTTTTTGCAAGCCTTATTTCCCGCTTCATTGTTGGGTCATCACTCTTGCCCTGAGATATTCCCATAGGAGAGGTCATAACTACAGTTTGAGGCATGGAGCTGGATGTGGGCGCAGTGCGGATTTGGTATGTTTGCACCTCTCCTCCTGCACCTGTCAAAAGATGACAGCAGGGGTGACAACAGCTCTGCCACACAGCCTGCATCACTTGAGAGATCTCACTTGTTAAGTTCAGACAGTAATGTGTCATTTGTTTGCCACACACACGTTATTTCAAATTAAAAAAGTGAGGTTTTTTTGCCGTATTACTACTTTACTGGTGTCAATAATACTGAAAAATGTGTTAACCTGTGTGAATGAGAATCCATTAACTAGTTTACCTAAGGACATACTTTTAAAAATGCTAAACTTTGATATTAATTACACTCTAATCAAATCATCCCTTTTGGGAAATAAAGTAAAAGTACCTTAAAGTAAAGCCATATTCTAACTGCAATAGCACTTTGTCAAAACTATCAAGGAGCTGTGTTGATGTGGGCAAGTTAAAAACTAGTGAGCAGATTAAATATGAAGTCCAATTCAAAGGCTTATAAAAGGCACAAAGACAACACATAATGCATGATACTGCATGATTTTACAACTGCATTGTATGTGCTATTGTCTGTCTGAATGCATTTTCTTTGAATATGCCCATGTATTGCTCACCTTGTACAACAACCTGGTTGCTAGGCACCAGTATCTGCTGACCGTCAGATGTCTGTGCATACTGAAGAATGGTGGTGTTCTGCTGGGCTCCGCCAGAGTTGGCCATGGTGACAGCCTGTAGCCCCTGAATGGCTTCAGACCCCGAAGTTGCCAGCTGGATTGTGCCATTAGCTGCTATGGTAACTAGATAATCACACAGATGGCATCAGAATTGTAAAGATCCCAATTCATCTGGCTAGGCTGACATTCTAGATACTGCAGAGTAGGCCTGCACGATTTGGGGAAAAGTATGAATCACGATTTATTAGCTTAGAATTGATATCATGATTCTTTTCTCACAAAGTGTAATGTTTATTGCACACATGAAACATGACAAAACAAAACAACGTACCAAACTGACTATTTTGGCACCTATAGCACATTGCACATCCCCACAAGCTTGTAAACATAGAGGCTTCCATGAAGAGAAGGGAGAACATTGCAGCGCTTGGGAGCGCTTAAAAACCTATTTTATACAGTCTATGTTTAAAACTTTAACAAAAACTTTCAAAGTCATTGAAAGAAAATTATTTAAAAATTAAATCCTCAACAGGGTGAATCGAGATTGCGATTTTATATTGATTATTTGTGCAGGCCTACTGCAGAGCAGTCTTTTTTTTTTTTTTTTTTTAAACTTGACCCATTATCTTACAAGAACTTGTGTGGTATACAGCTCTGTCTGGTAAGCATACTAACATGAAAACATACAGTAATATTCAATAATTGTAATTATCCTACATTTTCTTTTGCAGAAATACAACATATTTTCTTAAATTAATTCCTACAAATTCATAACTTTTGAAAACAAATTCTCAATTCAATAGGCCAATTGGCCCCTCTTTGAGGCCAACCCTTTTTCATGCGAGCACTATTGAAGGGAGGAGTTCTTACTGTACTGGCCAGTGCTGGTCTGGTAGATTTGGGTGTTGGGTACTGTAACTCCAGTCACTCCTGTGGATACCAGGCTGTTATCCTTTCCCTCAATGTGTGTCACTTCCTCAGATGATAGTTCATTTAGGATTTTTCTACAAGGTGAGATGAGGAGGGTCACGTTTTCATCTCATAGGACTGTTTGGGTATTGAGCTTTTCTTGTGTTGTTTTTTTTTACCTGTATGAAGGCCGTCTTGCCAGTATTTCTCTGGTCTTATGGGATGCAGCTCCGCTGTCTGATGAGTCTTGTGAATCGTCACTATCTGAATCCAGGGCCTAGAAAGAGGGAGGTGGACAATGAGTAATAGTATAAAATGGCATATTGAGGGTTTGTAAAAATAAACTAAAGAAGCATTAATTTCACATAGGCTGTCATTTCGAAACAATGATTGCAGTGTCAAAAAAAACAGATTCTCACCTGTGCAGTCTGCATCTGAGGGGACTGAATGACTGATGACTGTGCAGACTGGATCACTCCTTGAACCTGAAACTGACCCCCTGGCAGCTGCAAAACTGCCACAGAGCCACCACCCAGTGACATCTACAAAAACAATTTTATATTCACAAACAACATATTTATCATAGCAAATGTGCAAAAAAGTTCTGATGCTCATTAAGACATGCGTATCAAAAGAATTGCTAACAGGGTTACAACTAACATAATAACCCAAATTACACAAAACACGTTTTGGCATCAAGCCATGAAGACGGTTTTGGTTTAATGTGCTTAGAACTGAGATATCTCCCACTGACCTCTACCACCAACATAATACAATGAAGATGAATGGAATTTCGCTCATGTTCCTAAGAGTTGCCCTTGTTACTGTGGATTAGACCTCACCGTGAATGGTTTTCCGCGAGATCTATGTTCTACTGAAGCAATAGTCTGTATGAAAACTGTCAGTTATCTTGAGTAACTAAACCACTGTTTTTGCAAAGACATGTTAAGTTTTTTTTTTGTGTGGGCTGAAATATTTAATATGGATATCTCAACAAAACCACAACTATCTGCATGACTAGATATCATCAAGGTATCTATGGAAAATGTGTAATTTGGGTGAACTGATCATTTAAAATCAACTATATAATTTCATTTAGCCTAAAAGAATATATTGGGCCAAGTATGTGGTTATTTACCCTCATTCACAGTTTAGGGTAATTTTGTCCCCCCCCCCCATTTTCCCATATATTGGTGTCTTACTGATTAATATGAACACAAATCTTTGAAACTGGTCCAGTTTTGAGTGAAAACGCTGTAACCGGCAGCCGCAAACCAAGATGTAATATAATCATAAAGGACAAATGTGCATCCTCAATTCCGTCCACTAAAAGAGCTGTTTTTGCCACTGGCAAACTCAGATTATTATTCTAAAGGTGGATTTATAGTTGGCTCTGCGCAGAGCCAACTCCATAGCCTACGTAAGTGACCTACGCCATTGTTAGGATTTATGCTTGTGCTTATACAACTGTCTTTTCAGATGCTATAAACTCAGACAGGAAGTTAAGACTCCATCAAGCAGACTAGTCACATTAAATCCTGGATTTAATACTCCCTACCTTTATTACAAAATTGACAGACTGTGCAAATAAGTAGTTTTGTCAGACTTCATTTACGATAGATAATAAGAATAAGCACTATAATAACTTCAAATTGTGTCAATTTCTTTCTACGATTACTTTATACATGCCAGTTTTAAGATATGGTTTCAATTCCAATGTTCTTCCTCTAACTTTGCTGTTAAAGGCTGGGAAAAAATAGCTATGTGGAAGCTTTCTAGTACATGATCAAAATGAATGGATCCATTTTACACATTGATCTACACCAATCTTAATACATTATAGTGTGCTTTCAGCATGGCCTTCATTAACAAAGCAAACTAGCTAATGGTCTTAGCCGTGCGAGAGTTAAGGTGGCAATATAAATTGTCAGTAAAATTAGCTTTTAATGGAATTTTGAAAGGGATCTATTAGTTACCTGTTGGGCTATCTGTGAGAACTGAGCGGGTGTGATGGTGGCAGTCTGTAACTCAGTGCCATTGCTGCCCTGCTGTACTTCTTCCATAGTAACTGGGAACAAATAAATCAATATTACGGTTTTACAATGACGCTAATGTAACAACAACTGTCTGTGGCGGGGTGTCAGTCTGTATGCTGTACTCCGCTGTGCCCTATTTGTTAAATAACTCTTCCCGAAAAATGTGCTCAAAGCGATATTAAACCACAGTTTCATACTTTGGCTAACCGTTTATTAAGTTAAACAGGTGAGGTTAAGCGAACTAAAAAACACTTCCTCTTAGGAGACAAGCGTGTTAGCCAATGCAACTATCGTTAACGTTAACATGGAGTTACGAAACACAGCTAGGCCCAACAGTCAACTCTGTTAACTTGTTACCCTAATGATTTAAATGCAAATGTTTACGTTTAAGTGGGCGACTTCATACTAAGCAAACGTCTAACGTTAGCTAAAGCCGAACTCTAGCTAAAGTTATCCTTTCTTTATTTACTGCTAGAATGTTCAACCTCACGAACGTTGCCGTTGCTAGTTAACGGTAGCTAACGTTCAGTTAAACGGACGTTAAGCAGTTTAAACGGTTAAAAACAACAGTTTTAGAGCTGCACGCGGGCAAGTTTTGTTACTCTGGGTCCCAGGATGGATGAGCTTTTGTCTCAATGAGCAAATATGTGTAACTCTGTCACTGGCACGCAAGTTATCGCGTCAATAGACGTCAGCGATACGGGGAGCCATTAAGCTAACTACACCTTCCCTTTTCGTAGAACGGCGAGGAGTTGACGAAGCAACAGCCGCCATTACTGTCACAGCGGAGCAGACAGCCAGACGAGCACAAAACTCCCGCTCAGCCAGCCAAAATTTACCTTTTCAAGGGCCGCGTGACTGTTCTTGTTCACAGCGTGGACTTCGTGCAATTCGAGTGTATACTTTGACACAAGAAATACCTTGAAAAGTTACTTCGCAGCAATGGCTAACAGCTAAAAATACAAAGATGTCAGCTAAAAAAAAATAGCAGACCCCTTTTTTTCCCAAAGGAAATGGGCGGTGCTGTTTGGCAAAGACGCATTACGTAATAGTTTCTTTAGGCCTTGTGATTGGTGAAAACAGTTTTAGCAGCTGGCACATACAAAAGAACAAAAGTCCAATAACACTCTGATAGGGGCCATTCTGCAATAGCAAATACTATTACTTTAATACTATAAGTAGACCTACATTTACCGATAGTACTTCTATGTGATTAAAAGTATGAATCATTTTGCTTGCAGTATTTTCACATTGAGATAGTACTTCCACTGATTCTTGGATCACGGATTGTGCCCCTCTTGTGTATTTAGATCAATGTTTCCCATCTTGCAGGTAGCTGTTAGTTTTCTATTAATTTCTGTATAGTATGAAAATTTATTTGCAGAGATTTTGAAAACATTTGGCACTTTGAAATTGGGCTTCCTCCCTTTACTTCAAAAGGAAGTTATCTCACAGAGTGTTGGCCTTTTCAGCAAGCCATTCACAGAGGTTTTGTGACCAAAAATATCCTTTATGTCCATTATGATAAACTCTCAAACATGGATGCAACAATAGAGTCTATTCTTTAGGTGTGATTTAAATCACTGTTACATAATTACAAAACTCATGAATATATCAGGACATATGAAATGATTAAATGCCTTTGTTTATTCTGTATAACCTTACATAAAGTATAAAACACAGTACAACAAACCAAAATAGAAAATAAGTGAGAGAAATGGGAAGGGGTGTACCACCTTGATTTCTTAACTATGTGAGTTAAAACACCTCCCTAACATTAAAGATTTATCAGTGGATCATGCTCTCACAGAGCAGTTCAGAATTGACAAAATAATTAATATACAATATACCAAGAGTGCATACACAAAATATTGATAGAACAACTCAAGAGAGATTAATACAGTCACTACTGGTTAAATCAGTCCTCTGCTCTTAGTTATTATAAAATGTTTAAGCATTATGTTTATTTCACCAGACTGTGCAAGCTTTGCAATTAAATTGCACTGTCATAGGGATTGCATAGTGTGTAAGAACTCTGATAGAGAAAAAGAGCAGAAACCAAAGGAAGCCCTTGTAGACTTCCCAGTGAAGCAGGTAAATGGTTGATGGACACTGGTTGTCAGTAACCCCTCTTTTTAGACATTAAATCTGCCTTAATCACAAGATTTGTTTTGACAAAAAAAAAAAATCTACATTTTATGGGTATTATTCACAGATTGCACCAAGGGACCATCTGGTCCATCCCTGTGTTATGAGTTTTGTTCCCTGAATATACAAATTCATACATATCTCCTCCACTTCTGCCTCAAGCGGACTTTTTCTTGTGCTTGGCTGAGTCATGCAAACATTCTACTGCAAAACGAAGGATGCAATGTTAAAGCTAAGATGAAGTGCTGTTAGTGTTTTCTCTAGGTGGACTTATACTGGGCAAAAGCAAATGTCAAGCAGTATATTTCTAAAATTACTAACATGTTTAATGTAACATGAAATAGGCGTAGTTAGTAGACACCTACTGTAAGTACCACCAGTGCAAAGTGCTGTAATTTAATGGATCATGTTCCTGTTTAACTTAATGATTTAACATATTTCTAATATTGTTTGGCTTGGTTGAATCTTATAATGACACAATTGTAAAAGTCCAAAAATAACAATGAAAAACTATATACATGTTGACATTAAGTGTTCATCACTGAAATACAGTAAAATCCAGTACAAAGAGCCTATAAATAATGGCAAGGAGCACAAGGAAAGCACAAGATTACAGTAAAACCAAATACACATTGCAAAAACATCTTGATGCAAATATATATTTTTTCTTTTTACCCTTTTTTATACAATTACTTTACTTGCCAATCAAGGATGTTTCAGATGTGGCTCAGCTTTGCGACTGCATTTACAAGTGCTTTTAAATCCAGTGACTGAACACATAAATTAATCCAGATACATGATGACTTGCCTCCATTGACTACAGATTTAAAGTACCAACAACAATCCTGTTGGAATTCAAAGTACCTCTTTACAAAATTGCACAAAGACAAAACACAGTTTGAATGAGCTTTGAGTGTGAAGATGAAAAGGAAAGGGCCAAACGCTCAAACACTTGCTCTATTATGCAATACAAAACTAGAGGGGTATGGCTGTTCACCAATACAAAGTACAATGGCAAAGGATATTGGATGAACAGTTGTGGGCCTAATTAAAAAAATAAAAAATGTTTTTACCAATAACCTGGTAGCCTGAAAACAGACAAGTTTTTTTTCTTCTTCCTTTTTTCAATGGCCAACAAGAAAGTTCCCCGGCTTTAACAGTGACAGCCCTCCCAGTAAACTCTCAAAGCTCCTCAAGCAAGAATCCTCAGAATAATATATGCTCCTGAAACATTAATTATAATGCCTTATTGTTATAATAAAATAGACAATTTTTGAGAAAGTGCAATGTTATATCTATCCTGATTAACAATGCTTTAAAGTTAATTATCTTAACGCTCCATTTTACAACTAATATTCCATTTCAAAAGTACTGTCAAAACTGTTAAATCTTATTTACAATCCTCTCTTTGCTACAATTATCATCCCTCAGCTGGGTTAACTGTCCATAAACCATCCACTGAGAGTGACTAGTCAAGCATTTGTACATTTATACAATTGAAAATATCTATACAGTAACGTACAGTATCTAAAATACAACAGGCCTTTATAGGTACAGTACAGAATATGGCCTCTTTCCTCTTTTTTATCCCTTTGGATAACTGTCAGGATTTCCATTACTTGTCAAACCCCAAAGGACAATAAAACAGCTATTTGTAACAGATTCATTAAAAATTAAGATAGGAATGTATGGCTGAAGTTTTTAATAAGGCAGGAAATATATTAGGGCAGGAAAGTTGTGAAAATGTATTTGGCTTCATTATTATGGATCAAAATAAACTTTCTAAATAATGCACACAGACCAAGACTGACTACGTGTTTAATGGTTTGCTTTCATCTGCCCTCTTTTATTCACCCATGTCAGTGAGAAATGACAAGGGCTCAGTGCATGCGTTAGTGTGCGTTTGTTTCAAAGCTGCTTGTAAAAAATATTTCAAGTTGTTGATCTAAGTTTAGTAGCTCTTGGAATCTGTGTAGACACAGAAGGGAAATTGCTTTAAGAGGTTTGTGGTAGGTACAGAATAAAACAGTGGATTTTCACAAAGACATTAATATATAATTCAATTCAAAAGTGGTCCTGTTGTATGTGTTTTTTTCGCCCTTTACCTAAAAAAAAAAATGCAATAGTGGGCTTTTTTTTCCTTTACCATATGTTGCTTCTGTCCCATTTGCAAAATTCTATTAATGAAACACAGTGGAGACCTCCAAACATGGCAGGTCCAATCACAGACATGCAGTGGCCAAGATACTGTATGCTGGTGTCACACAGGGCTGGGTGGCAGTGGTAGCAATGTGGTTCATGCTCTTTTTTTCACCCTCGGCCAAAGCCGTGAAGTCCTACGATGATGGTGCAAACGCATCCCGTCTGTGAATGATGGCTGAATGAGACCAGACCACCACAACCCCTTTACATATTGTAAGCAACATAGATGGGATCCAGCTGGTCAGCGAGGAAAGAGTCACGAAGGTGCATGCGTTGCTTTTCTCCCCTGGAGTTGATGGGTATAACCCCAGGGTCCACAATAACCACCACACCCACGATGAGGTGGTGCTCCTCCAGGACCACGTTGGTTATCAGAGGCACCAGGTCCAGCGCATCCTGCTCTGAACCACACAGCTCTGACACTACCACCAGCAGGTTGGTCCACGTAAACACAGCACTGTGAGGAGCGAGAATCCAAAAGCAATGTTTAAAAGAATAGTTGGGCCTTTTACAAAATATGCTTAGCTTTCTTCAGAGTGTAATTAATGTACAGGTATGTATCACAATGTGCTTTCTTTTGACATAGGAGCAGATTGCATTTTAGAAGTGGATATTGCCAGTTTTATGAAACAAAAAGAAATTACAAAATTACACATTATAGCTCAAATCTATTTATTTTTCAGCTCCTACTACGTGAGCACCGTCTCTGTGCGTACCACAGAGTTTTTCCTGTGTGCCTCTGCAACAGTTAACGTTAGACAGCCAATCACCAGCATTGTTAGGTCTTGGTAGAACCATGCCGCATGCTTATTGGCTCACAGACGCTGATGAGATTTACTACTTAGGTATTGAAATTGGGTACTGAATGACAAGGCATTCTTTTGATACTCAAAACTTTAGAGGCAATTCGGTCAGTGCCTTAAAAGTATTGAATTCGGTACCCAGCCGTAGTCTAGTAGGTATGTACATCAAGACCATTCTCACCTCTCAGCTATACTGCGGTGGGCCCGGGACACTGAGATTTCAATGTCAATTGGGTGATAGCGCAGCCCTCTTAGCTCTAATGTCTCGTCCAGTGATCCCACCACGAAGAGAGCGTTGTGTCGATCTGAGCACACAAATACAGGCAAAATGAAACACCCAGAAGAGCATGCAGACAAAACAAAAGAAAATATTTAAGTGGCTAGGAGTGTGCTTTCTGTTTAAAAGTGTTCAGACTCTATCTCATAGTAAACTCATCATTATCTACAACTGACTGAGTCCAATCAACTTTGTTTTGCATCTAGACTTTATCTCTGTCAGGGTATATTTACCTCCGTTGGCTTCCAATAGCTCAGTCCTTTTCACAAAACCCAAGTATCCCGTCCTGGCCCATAAGGTCTGTGGGTCTCCAAAGCTGAGCTTGGTGTTGAAGTGGTTGGCCTGAAGACTCTCCTCTCCATAGATGGTGTAGTAGCCACTGGCATTGTGAGGGCTGTTCACCCAGATCTAAGAGAGAAAAGCACACACTGGGTCACAGCTTGGTTTCAGAAGGAAAAAGGCTTTTTAATCCTACTGTCATGTTTTACAGTATATACATCTCACCTCTCCTAGGTGAGAATCACCAAGTGGGCCTCTGGTCTCTGGATTTACGATTATCACCCGAACACCTGGCAGTATCTGTAGATGAAAGAAATGAGTCCTATACACAGTCAACATGCACCACAATCTTTACATCTGTAGCATCTCACCTTGCCAGACTCCATTAGAGGAAGACTCTGAGGGGCTCCTCTCTCCACAAGCCTCACTCTGTAAAATGCATATACATAAGCAGCATATACAATCAATCTACAATTCACTCCGTCTCTGAAAAATTAGCTTACACCTAAACTCCATATACTGTATACAATAGGCCTGTCATAATACTCTTTACATTTAGATGCTCAGTTTGGAACACTAAAAACCTTTCAAATGTTTGTTTCATCCTGGTTACAGTGATCCGTGTGCTCTTACCTGTCATGGCGGAGGGACTTCATGTCCACATAAACCGTACAGGGATCAGGACCAGTGGTGCCCTGTAACACACAAGGAGCAGGTACATACAAGTCCCACGGGTTCTAGTGTACTGTTCTTCTATGTGAAGCCAGATTAAGTTGGTTGGTGTACCTGCAGGCAGATGGCCAGGTTAACCCTGGAACCAAAAGCAGTGCTGACAGCTCTGGATGACAGCCCAATGTCCTTAAACAGCTTGGAGAAGGAGTGTGAGAGGGCGAGTCGAGGGCGTTCCTCTGCTATCACCCACAGCTCCGAACACACGAAAGGCTCACACCACGGCCTAAAACACACACACACACACACACACACACACACACACACACACACCACACACACACACACCACACACACACACACACACACAAAAACCACACACACACACACACACACACACACACACGGGCTGCTTATTGTGATTATGGAAAAAGTCATAATCACGATTATTGGTCAATATTGAAATCACAATTATTTAACAAGATTACTCGCTAACTTTTGGAAAGATGTTGCAATTATTGAACTTAAAAGTTAAAAAAATCAACAGTAAAAACACCTGGAACTGTGAATTTACCTTAATATTGCAAAACGTAATGTGCAAAATAATCGGTTTTCTCAATTATTCTGTTTTTGTGGTCATAAGGAGCTGAAATAGTTATTGCGATCAATTAATTGCACAGCCCTAATATATATGTGTGTGTGTGTGTCTGTGTGTGTGTGTGTGTGTGTAGTCCTCACCTTGAGTAACTCAGTCTGAGTACCCAGTCCTTTAGTGCAGAGCTCCATGACGGAGTAGGAGCAGAAGGTGTCTCTGATACGGTACTGACTGAGCGTGCTCAGCCACAGAGACAAGCAGCTCTCTAACTCAAAGGGAGGAATCAGGACGGACTGGTGACCTGAGTAAACACTAAAAGACAAGACACAAGGGAGAAAAAGTGAATGAATGGAGGAGAAACAACAATACAGAGAAAATCAGACCACACAGCATGTATGTATTGTAGGTTTACTGCACCTGGCGAGGCACCACAAGACGAAGCCCAGCCCACAGTAAGGATCCAGGCAGATGGCTATTTGGCGAGAGGAGTACAGTTCACACTGCAGCTTTACAGAGCGACAAAGTGCACTGACTGCTGCATGAGAGACCTGCAAGAAACAAGAAGACATTAGACATTAGAAACTCAAAAGGAAAATGTTGCATTGACACTGCTGCATATCCAGGAATTATTTTCTAATTTCCTGTCAACCAGTCTTGCCTATTCCTACTTTGTGATGTCTTTTGCATTCTACAGTGGAATACCTTTTAGCAATGCAACATTGCTTGCGGCTGCAATGCTTTATATTAAATTCAGGTAAATATATTGTATGTAAATTAAGCATTTGTATCTATGAAGGGTTTCTTTCTGTATGTTTTGAACAGAAGTGTAGAATGGCATCTTTATACAGATGTCATTCACTTGAGTCTGTTACTCTGTCAGTCCACAATTTTCACTCTACTCATTGTGATCTGGCAAAGGTCAATAGGCATTAGTTTTGGAGAGAGTTCATTTCAGGAAGGTTGTACAATAAATGACTGACTGCTCTCTCTATTGCTCACTTCTCGTCACTAGTTAAACCTTTTCTCACATGCCATCCAGCTGCAGAATTATGTTTAATTTTATATCTCTGCACAAAATTATACTATTGTTCAAAAGGTTTGGGAGTCTCCAGAGACAAAAGTCTTCTAATCACTTAAACTGCTCCAAAAATCAAAAGGTCCAACGCATATCTGTCCGGCTTAATTGATGTTCAATGGATGTTTTTTAGACTGAAAAAAAATTATCACTAATATTTTAGATTGTTAAACATTTAACACATCCAGCAGTTACTAGAGCAACATTTGCATTCATTTGTTGTGTTACTGGCATCCTGATTTATGTAAGTCTAATATTCACTCTCTTTTAGTTCTGTTTTTGGACTATACCAACTCCTGAGGGAAATATCTGGCTCTGTAGCTGCTAAGCATTCCACTATGTTCAACAGCTTGTCTCTAAATGTGTCTGTCTGCCGTTTGGTGCTGAGCAGGTAGTGTACGGTGGATTTTTAGAGCTTCTTCACTGAGCCGAAAACGACGCTATGAGTGAAAGTAAACCAAAACAGTAAATGTGAGGGCAGGACGGCTAACAATGAGCTGAAACTCACTATAAAGCTCTGTAAAGCCTAGGGGGCTGCAGATTCAGGTGATATATCACTGTAGGTCATCACTACGAGCCATGTTTCTCACATTGTCTTCACATTATCACTTAATACATTGTTATGATAAGAATATTAATGATAGCCACTTTAAGCGGTGGACACCCAACGAATGAGGGAGAAAGACTTGTTGGAGCTCAGCAGTATATATGTGATAGCATAAAGGTATTGTACTGGGATCAAGAGCAAACACTTCAGTATTTAAAAGGGAAGTTCATCTGACTCACCTTGACCCCAGTGAGCATGCCTGTAGTGGACACACTGAAGTCCAGATAAGCAATCATCTCTGCTGTGGGCGGCTTATAGATCTGTGGGGGCCGGCGGCGAGGAAGGTCATCTGAAAAAACGACAGCGCATGTTTCACAGAGAACAAAGTAAATATTAAATTATATTAAGCAATAATGACACAACAAACATTAACCATAATCAGATGCAACTTATGCTGTCAATTATTGCTCTCAATGTTGTTAGGAAGAGCTTGACAGAACATAATACCCACATACAGTACTAAAAAGAAAAACAAAGTAGACACACAGAATGCACCAGGCATTTATCTACCCACAAGTTTGTGTACCCTCTGAGCAATTTTTGTAATGACAGGAGAAGGCACTGCAGAGAAATGCCCCACTTCCTGTTAACTAACTAACGATACGAGCGCTTCTGACAGAATTGTGCACTTTATACACAACTAAATTTACACTCACTAAGACGACTATTATCCGCAAGCCTTTTAATAATCTTGAATTTGACTCATAAAAAATCATCTACTGTAAACATGTATTCTTAATATAGGAGTACCGTCATTTCTTATTACAAATACTTAGCAAAAATGATTCACAAAACAGCTGTCATCAAACTTTGCACAGCTAATGTGGGTTCTAGGAAAAGCACAGGTATAAATTATAAAAACTAATGATGAGTGAATTGCATGTGGCCGCTTTAGTCATGGTGCTTCTCACCGTCACTCTCATGGGAACAATTATAAAACAGAGCCATTGTTAATGTTATTAGTAACACCTGTGTTTTTTCTGCTATGACAAATCACAATATTTGCTGGACAAAAAGCCTATCTTTTGGTATCTTACCTGTGTCAATGATTGTTGGCCACGTTTTAATGTTTACAGAAGCAGCAGCTTCTTTGGAGCGCAGAGTTCTCATGAGGCTTTGAGTGGTAAGGATACATGCAGCTTTACTGACCTGGTAACAAAACACAAGCATGATTCATTTGAATAGCAGAAGCTGCTAAAAATAGTCAAAAATAAAAGGGGAAATATAAAGTGACAAAAACGGGCATGAGCACAAATAAGCGCATGCACAAAACATGATCTATCTTCTTATAGCCCTACTGAAACTTGGGTTTTGAGCCCAATAACATAGATTTCTGAGAATAAAAACAAACAAAAAAATCCAATAACAAAGTATCAGCTGTTTTTTTTATCTTTTACATAAACAAAGAACATGAACAAACATTTCCGATAAGTATCACATAATTTAACTTTTCTAAAGACTTGTGACCAACATTCTGTGCTGAGCGGGACATTACCCAGTTAGAACATCTACAATGTATGCAAGATTGCATTTAGAAACAATGCGATTAAAGATGGAAAACATTTCAGGCAAACTGGATACCCTAATTTTGCGGTTAAGTTATCAGGTCTTTAGTGAACTGCAATTTCTTTGTTAGGTCTAACCTAGTAGAAAAAATATTGCTCAATTACAAAACGAACAGAACAGTCAAGTTTTTTAGGTAGCAGGGTCATCACAGATTGCTCAATGTCCAATGTCTCTGGGTTATTAAAAATAAATATCTACACGTAAGCCCAAACTAAAAAGACCCTGATAATAAGATTAAATGAATGAATGCACAATTCCATTTGCATACTGTGAGAACACACACTTACATCAATAATCATGCGGACAGTAGGCAGCGTGGCGGCCAGGTTCTGGGGGTGCGGAGGTCTGACGTTTACAGGAACACATCCAGCGTAAAGACAGCCGTAGAAGGCGGCGATCAAATCAATGCCTGAGAGAAAGATGGAGGACAAAGTAAAAAAAGAAAAGAGAAAACTTACAATAATAAATATCAACGGGAGTAATACGTAGACACAGACAGGAAGCCAGAGGCATAACCCACCAGGAGGATAAAGCAGAACTACGTTCTCTCCAGTGTTGATGCTGCCTTTCTCAGTGAGCGCTGCAGCTATCTTCTCCGCTCGCTTGTGAAGCTGGACGCAGGTTGCTGTGCTCACTGGTACACCCTAAAAGACAAGAGTAATGCACACAAAGTGACGTAAGGTCACCATGCAATATTATTAATGGTGTGCATAACATTAAAGACTGTTTTTGTCATCATATGAAAGGATCAGTTTGATACCTTAGCATTAAGAAGAACAAAGAGGACGTGGTCTGCGTCTGTCTGTGCCCTCCACTGTAGAGCCTCCGTCAAATACTGATGCTGCAATAAAAAATAATTAGATGTATGTACTGTATATCTGAAGGTGTGCTTTAATAATCTTTATACATTAATACAAACATGGAAGGTTTATACAGGGAGGATTTCTGTGCTGATGGAAAAACTTAATTTAATTCACCTAAATAAAACAAAAAATAGGTGGTGCTCAAAGTCGGCATGCCTCAGTACACAGCTGTCAACATGCAAACCATTTACACCACATACTCTGAGCCAATCCAGCACTTAAAATAATAAACTATAATTTAGGATGTGAAAGGAACATTTGCAGTAAAACAAGGGAAAGCTACGGAAGGATACACATATCTGGTAACACAGATAAAAAAATGAACATGCACATTTTTGCTTGTGACACATTTTAACACAAGCACACAAAAGAAAACCACCATACAATATAGATCAGAGCATTACAAGAATAAACAAATGTGTGGGGAAAATGCCAGAAGAGGGCCATAATTCTTACCATCACAGTGGGCCACATACAGAGCTACATCCAGAGAGAGAGAGAGAAAGAGAAAGACGAGAGCAGAAAGAGAGAATAGTCCAGATTTTTTTCTTACATCTATAAAACTGAGCTATGGCTGAGCATGGGCCATTGTTTCACTTGCAGTGGAAAGTCTTCAAACCTAACTATTTACCATTATAACCCAGTGGGTCAATGATACTGATCATGTGTTTCCTGGTGATTTAGAAGGTAGGACAGTACCATTTTGAAAATGGTAATGTGGTTAAAAAGTTACCAGATACAGAGTTAGTGGCAGGTTGAAAGTGAGAGCTACAGTGTTTATAGTCATGTTACCTTTCGGACAAGATCCTGGTCTTCAATCATGCCGAGGTCCCTGCCTGCAGCCTGGGCAATCCTCTTCCCCGCCACCAGGTTGCCCACCATCACGGACGCAGGACCTACTCCAACTACAAACGAAAGGGAAAGTGTGAGCGATGAGACAGACAAAGGGAAGGGAAGGGCAGTGAGAGACAAATAGAAAAAATTAAGAGGAAAGGAGCAACAGATTAAGTGATGGAGAGAGAAAGAGAGAGAGAGACCAGGAGGGAGATAAATATAAAGAGGAATGTGCAGTGTAATACAGCACATTTTTGCAATAAAGCACCTAAGGATATCTTAATACCTGTAATTATAACAGCTTTCATTTTACTTGACTGGAAGGTCAACATTTTAAACTGCATTACTATTTTATTTTGGGAAACAGTTGTTAGATGATGGCTGTGTGTGAGTATGCCGATTGCGTGACATTTGCCAAAGCCAGGGGCCAACGCGGCAGAAACTTTGCCTTCCTAAATTCAGAAACTATTATGTGTGCATTATGTAACACTAACGACTACTGCTCCTATTTTACAAAACACTTTATAACCCTGACTGACGCTCACACGCAGGACAAACACAAATTTCTCTCGTCTTTGGGGATACTTTCGGCGGATAAGTGTCGCTTACCCGGCTGCTTCTGGCGGGGCTTTGGCAGGTTGGTGACACACGTGTGTGGACACATTAGGATGTTGCAGGGGTGCAGGTTGCCATCTAAGAAGAACTGCTTGGTGTCAGAGATGTGGATGCCACCCAGGGGTGTTTTAGGTAAGGTGTTGGCCGGGACCAGAGCCAGACAGTAGAGGCCCACCTGGTGAATGCTGTCAATAGCCTGTGGAAGAAACGACAGCAACAGTGAAGTTGCTTACAAAATAACTAATTACAAGAAATTAGTATCTGTATAAATATATCTGTATGTTATTTGTGCAAAAAGTTGCTTCACAATACATATCAAAATACAAATAGAAGATAGAAGATGATGAGGTGATTTACCTGAAGCACTCGGCTCATCCACTGGAAGCTGTCCTCTTCGCTGGCGTCTGGCCTCTGCTCTGCCACAATCGCTACCCTCTCATCATAAAACACTGTGATTGAAAACACAGCGATCCTGACACACACACAAACACACACCACACACACACACACACACACACACACACACACACACAACACACACACACACACACACACACATTAAAGATTACTATTCAGAGGGTATGGAAGTCCTGTTTTGGGCCTGCTGTGTTTCTTTTGTACCACCAGGAGTCAGTAGTGATAAATTAGGATTCACACTTCACAAACAGAAGCGCTCAGCATCTTTCCACACACTTTGTATGACGAAGAATTTAGTGGTCTCCTCACCTCCCACGGTACACAGTCTTGACTGGCTCCACAGCAAGAGCGGTTGCCACCAGGTCGTCAGCGTTGTGTCTCCGCCCGCTCACCATCAGCAGGCCTTCGATCTTCCCCACCACAAAGATCAGACTGCCCTGCACGGAGCGTGAGGATACACAGCAGAGTCATTATACTATACAGACCCATTGGAAGCCAGAGAAATGAGGATGGTTACCAGGATGGCTCAAGTTACCACATATGTTGTATACTAATGAAAGGGTCCCACTTACTGGGCCAACAAACCCCAGGAGTCCTGACCGCACAAATGGAATCTCTCCAATGGGAACTCCATTAGCGTTAACCGGTATTACCTAAACACAACCACACAGAACAAGCAAAAATATAAAATGTAACTAATTTATTTTCTGACTGTATCAGCACAAGTGTGTTGTGGTGTAATTCTACTTTCATACCTCAAAGGTGTTTTTGGTGACTCCAGGCAGGCCGTAGTACATGTTGCCTCCAGCACGAGAGTTGATTATTATCTCACCTATCTCATCTGTTTTACACAACTGAGGAGGCCCGTCTGGCTTAACAATGCACATCAGAGCTGGACACACAAAGGCAACATTCAGACAATTCAAAGGATAATCCACATTTCACCACAGTTTTTCTTCTGACCAAATAATTTTACTTCTGGATGAGGAAGTTTGCATTAAATTCTTGCTTTTCCTAGAAGCCAAAGATCTTTTGTTGCACATGTAAAAAGTACTCAAGAGGAGCATATGTTGTCTGAGCAGTGTAACTTTAAAGAGGTAGATAGAGAGGCCCATTTTCTTTTTTGTTTTGTATATTTCATGAGATGACGGAGCTCCCTTGGGGTCAGCTGAGAAAAAAAAAACTATACCATGTGCACAGAATACAAATCTGATCCCTCAGTTAGATAAACTGTACGCACAGATTCATAATCTGTGCTCTCGGTTTTATAAATATGAACAAAGTAAGAAACATTCTTAACATTCATATTTGCTTATTGGGATTACATACTCTTACATACGTGCTCTTCCACAAGCACCTATCTGTCATTTGTTTTTCATGCTTTCCTTTCGACTCAATAATCTTTCCTTCTATTCTCACCTCCGGGCATAACATGCCCCACATCTTGCACAGTCAGGGCGGAGTTCTTGTCCTCTGTGTTGACCCGGATGACACCATGACTCAGGCCGCCCATGGAAAGAATGGCGCGGGCAGGGAGGGGTGTGCCTGGTACTCCCGGTCTACACAGGGGAGAGTTTGATCAAACATGAGCATCCTCATCCATCCCATCTGTTCTTACAGTTAGCCATCTGCCCACCCGCCCTTGTTCGCCACTACATACAACTGACTATGTCTTCATTCACCCTGTTAGGCCAGCAAAAATAAAAATCAACCTTGAGTAAAAAAATTGTGTGTCATGTTTTATTTTTGCCTTTTATAAATTATAAAGTATTTCAATCTTCTTTTGTATTTTTCTTTTTCCTATTTCATAATGCTAAATCTATCCAACACAAAAAGGAAAAAAATAGGGTCAATGACATACCTGCGTATAGCTACTGTCATAGCCTCAGGGGAGGTGGCACATGGACAGATGACCTCAGGTTTCAGCCCATGGGACTGAAACACGTTCAGGAAGGCATCACAGGAAGACACCGACCCTTGACCAAGAGATAGGGGATTTAACATATTACATCTAAATTGTGTCGTTTGAAAATACCTAGTTTTAAAAGGCTGGGGGCACGAAGTACTCACAGGGGTTAGCACCATCAGCAACAATCAGCATACGTAATGAAGCCAAACTAGTGTCTCTCTGGTCCCGATGAGCCATCATGGCCCAGTGTAAATCACGGCACTTCACCAAAGCTATACGAGCTACACAAGAAAAAGAGTGACGTGTTACACATTTATTATATCACACTTTTATTTGGCATTACTCAGGCTGATAGACAAGTGTTACCTTTGTGGTTGTGGACCCTCTGAACCCAGGAGAGAGGACACGCCTTCATTACTGCGTAGGGGACACTGATAGTGTGTATCCTGTTCATCACAGCCTGGAAACAAACAAAATTAAGATTAAGCAGTTAATATTCCCATCATCACAAAACCCCCACATTGGTACATTCTACAAAATGTTCTTAAATTACAGAAAATGTAAAATATAATAAAAGGTCCACACACACTTACCGTGAGAACTCCATGCCACAGGCCTATATCCTTTTTAAAGTCCAAGACATTCACTAAAGTTTCCCCTTAAATTGAAGAGATACACAGGAGAAATCAGACTCATAACAACTGTGTGGATGAAGAAACCTTCAGATGATGGATGCTGACGACACACCCTGGCTTTACTCACCTTCACAGTAGTTGCAAGCCTGGGTCAATGCTTGGCAGTGGGTCAACATGGCTACTTTAGAAACAGCCACACCCACCACTGTGCCATCTTTACTCGCCTTGTACTACATAGTAAACACAAGAGGAACATGTGAATACTTGTCCAACCGCTCCACGCTTTTCTTTTTATAATACCTTTATCAGTAAGCATGCAAGTCAGGTGTGTATTAGTTTCTATTCACGACGTTCCACTTCCGGGATTTCTCTGTTGCTGTCAAAAATTCTGCAGAATTTCACTCTTTTCTGCTGGATGTCTGTTACTTTCTGATTAGTTTGCGTTGGAATTTTATACTCCGGTTGATTTATAACTGCTCCTAAGATCTCTGAAGTGAAAATCTAAACAGCTAGCTAGACTATCTGTACAATCTAAGTTCTCTGTTTTACATCTAAAACAATTTTGATTTGTTATTGAGATTATTTTTTGGGCATTTAAGCCTTTTTTTCTGACAAGACAGGTTCGATTTGAAATGGGAGAAAGAAGGGGAAGACATGCAGCAAAGGGCTGCAGGTTGAAGTTGAACATGTGGCCACTGCGTCACGGACTAAGCCTCTTTATATGGGCGCACGCTCTACCAGGTGAGCTACCCATGCACCCCTAAAACAACTTGAACGTACACATTCCTCCAAAACAAGTTCCTTCTTGAGGCTGTTTTGAAAATGAAACTCTGATTAGTTTATTGCATGTTATGCCTAAACCACACCTATAAATTAATGAAGACACTAAGTACAACCCTTTTGAACCATGCGCACTGACCCTTTTTCCACCGTCAAATTAGCAAAAGTGGATTTGGATACGCCCTAAATGCACCTGCGCCATGCGCTTCAGGCTGTGCGTTTAGATCATTAAAATAGGGCCCAGGTGTTAATGTTTCAAAAAATTACATTTTCTTTTAATTGTAATCCAAAAGACAGAGAGTTATTCAATAAAGTATAAATTATGATAATCATTGGTATGGTTAATGCAATCAGCTGACACACCAGTAAGCAGCTCTGTTACCTCTATATATGCAGGGTCAGTGTTGGCAGTGGGGATGTGTGGCTGCCAGTCTTTGGAAGGTTTGGTCAGGTATTTTGAATCTGTCACAACCCACTTTAGTCGAGGCCAGCCTATCAGAGAAAGGCATCGGTAAAGTGATATAAAGTCAAGACGGCTTACATTATACTTCAGAATATAAAGAAGGCATTAATTTCCCAACGTTGTACGAGAATTTTAAGGACATCGATGCGTGAAATTGTTATTGTGACTTCTTCGTTAATTAAACACAGAGTACATTGTATCCCAAACACTCTGAAGGTCACCTGAGATACTGTTTAAATATTTAACAAACTTCAATAATCTTAGAAAGAATGTAAAAGTGCATTAACCTTTAAACTGCAGTATTTCCCCAGTGGGTGTTTTGGGTAAACCCTTCAGACAGATCTCACTTGTCAGAGCCAGACCAACACCACAGCTACCGAGCAGAAACCCCACCTGGCTGATACCTACATCCTAAAATCATCACACACACACACACACACACAACACACACACACACACACACACACACACACACACACACACACACACACACACACACTAAACATTCATAGTTGAACAGAAAGAAAATGTATTCTGTACTCACAAATTGGACATGTTTGATGGTTTTCTTACTTTGCGAGACAGTGGTACTTCAATAGGAACAGGTATAACTTCAGCTAGGAGACAGCCATAGAAGGCCACCCAGAACATACCAGGGTCACTGTTGGGGTACACCAGCGCCACCTACCAAGACATTAAACTTTTCATTCAGCACCTTTTTCAATACTTCAAAACATTGTGTCCTTTGTGCTAAATTAGTTTGTCAGTATGACATTTCCTTTGTTATATGTCTGTTGTGTGTAATCACAAGCTGTGTGTCAGCTCTGTCACCTTGTCGCCAGGTTTGAGGATTTGCTCGTTCTTAGTGCCCAGCTTGTTCAGGAGGGTGTATGCCAGCTTTACACTGCGACTCCACAGCTTCCCTAACAGACAGAAGGTGGAGCGGAGGGGAGGTTAGTAAAGGGGGTAGGGGTCTGCCAAAAGTATGTATGTCTCTGTTATCAAAAATGAACCTTTGAACTCTTAACAGGAACTCATTCATAAATATAGCGGTCAACATTGCATAGTACATTAGTATAATAACAGTGTTGTGTCTCACCATAAGTCAGTGTACAGAGCGGTTTGCCTGTGATGTCAAGAGCAGTGAGAGCGGGGCTCTTTCCTTGAGTGGCCCCCCAACGGGCCAACGCTGCCTGCAGGGCTGGCGGCCAGTTACTGACCACTCCCAAAGGCTCCCCTTTCACCGGGATGATCTGACGGCCCTCCGGCTTGGGTATGTTGGGGTCTGGCTGGGGCACTGTGAGAGAGACAATACAACACTTTTGGGTATGTTACAGATGAATGAGATTGACTATGGAGGCCACCTGGATAAAATGCAGTCCACAAATCAGTAGCTGGCCTATACTGTACATCAGTTTCACTGATTCAGCCTTTCAATTGGCTTCCTCTTTAACCACTAATGAAGCCATTAGTTACAATTTATAAACACTTAGCAAATGGTGGCTTATCAGTGTTACCCAATATGTTCTTGTTTAATATAAATAAATGTGTAAAGTCTGCACAAGTCAATCAAACTGAGATTGTAACACTGTATATGATGAAGCTCCATGGGGAAAAAAACCTTCAAAGCCACTTAAGTATAAAATTTAAAGAGCCAATAGGGAACACCATGGTGGTCGAAGTGTTTTAAGAAGCTGCGTACCTTCTACAATCTCCTCTGCGTCATCGGTGAAGAACTCGCTGAGTGGGGGCCTTTTGGGCCTCTTCAGGGTGTTGAGCAGCTGCTGAATCTTAGTGGACACTCTGCTGTTCACAGGAACTCCTATAAGGTCGAAGAAGTTGGAGAAGGTGGAGAGGGGCAGCAGCAGTTCAAACACACAGTCACACACACACAGTGGGTTTAACATCCAGTGACAAAACACTACATGTCTAAACTTGTTACCATCTCATAGTCTGCTGCTCTTTATCCCACAACACAATAGACTGTATTCTTCAGGTAATATTAAATTGATAATAACATCTTTTCATATTTCTTGGAAATGAAAAGCAGCATACGTACGTAGGTGGCAACACAAGGAAAAAAGAAAGTGAGAAGGGAGATAAAGGTTGTTTTTTTTGGTTTGGGATCACACGTTAGGATTCATTCTGTGTGTGGGTGTTGTTTTTGTGGCTTTTATTGTTATAATCATTCATTAAAAACAGGAGGGAGAGTAAGGGTACGACAGCAAACACAGAAGGCTACAAACATTATACATTGAGGGATTTCCTTACTCTGGATATTACCTCTTCCTATCAGCCAGTCAAATAAACATGTGACAGGGTAAAGAAAGATCAAGAAGAAAAAAAAGCAGTAAAGTCTGATTAATGATACATTGTAGTTGGAAGTCAAAACTTATTTTGAAGAAAGAAGAGATCTGTTAATGGAGTCAGACATGAGCCACCGCAAATACACACAGCAAATACAATTGTTATGTGTTGTAGTCTTTACCGTCCGCAGTCTCCATCATGCTTGAGCGGCTCTGCCCGCGGCTCATTCCTCGGACCACAGGATTGGAGGTTAAGTCGACTCGTGGACCTCTGGATGGAGGGGCCCCAGCTGTCACATCTGGAGGGGGGGCGCTGTTCTCTGGAGGGGCTGCAGGTGAAGTGGGGAGGACAGTCTGAACAAAGCCATCCTAAAGTTTCAGCTTGCTTTCTAAGTGTTGTTTGAGCGTAATAGAAACCAGTATCTAACATTCACTAAGGTAAATCAACATTTTAAGAAAATGTTCTTTTTGATCTAAATCCTTTCAGTGGAACAGCAGCTCCATTAACTTATACTAATAACAGTTGTAGTGTCCATGAATATATTTAAGTTATAAATTAGCTGGGTGTCTCACCAATGCGACTCTGAGCCAGCATGTCCGTCACAGCTGCAGTGTGGGCTGAGGACTGAGGGTGGTGCTGCGGTTGGAAGGGAGGCTGATACAGAGGTTGATACTGCGGCTTGTACTGAGGCTGAGGCTGGGGCTTAGGCTGGCTCTGGGGCTGCGGCCTCGTCTCTCCATGGGACAAGGTGGAGGAAGCAGAGGAGGAGGTGGAGGAGCCCTGAACAGTGCGGTTGATCCAGGAGTCCGGGCTCTGCAGGTTGGGATTGGCCATAGGTGGAGGAGGGACCACTGATGACTGCCTGCGCACAGATGTCTCATCTTCAGATCCTGATGAGGAGTCTGAGTGAAAGAGAGAGCCCAAAGTATAAATATACAGCATTTCTTGGCTAAAGGTCAACTTTGTCTGAAATACAAGGAGTACTGTCCTTCTTCCTGTCCTACCTGGCGGTGTGCGGGTTACCACAGGAGACTGGACATAAGTGGAGCGTCGTTTGGTAGGCATGGGCAGTGCCATCTTCTCCTCCTTATGTTTAGCCAGGGCAGCTTGTACTGCCTCACTATGGATATCTGCATACGCAGAAAACAATACACATCTTGAGTTGGGAATGGCAAATTTGGATTTGATTTATAGCAAAGAAACAATGAAGGAAACAACAAAAACAGCTTTTAAAACTGACTCATCAAGAGCCAGTTTGCCCACTTTTAGTCCCACTCTGTTTTCCTTACAAAACTTCTTTCTTTGTATACTGGCTTAAAGGACTTTTAAAAAATAATAATATTCCTAACTGCTGCTTGAATAGTGTTATTATTTATATTTATATTTTAATTGTGCTGTGAGTCCTCTGGATCAGTGGGTCCCAACCAAGTGGATGTGCCAACCCGAAAGCCTTGGCTCCAAAATAAGATAAGGACCGAAACCACAGTTCAGACCCTGGTTCCTCAAGTCTAAAGGCAGGTAAATAATCCCGCATTCCTGGTGCCAACAATAGCCGAAATAATAGTTAATGCAGTCAGGTGAACTATTTGAATTCTGATCTGATTTATCTCGCCACAGAACCGGTGGGAAGATAAATTTGAACGGTTGTGAGAGAAGGAAAAATGACTTAACTCTGCTTTCAGCTCATAGATGCATTCCACCTGCAACAACTTGAAGGGAAACATCTCTTTGTTGTACTGGATCATGAAGATAAAAAGGTATTGTAACCACTGCATCATTTTTTGCCAGCAACATGTCTGGTTTGTTTCAGTGAGGCTTTGCTGACGAAGAAACGGCTAATTAAAATATCAGGAGAGAATCTTAGGAGGGTGATTGTGTTCTCCCACTGAAACAAGAAACCACGGTGGGAAGAGAGAGCAATGCTGTTTATTAGCCCACACACTTGCCTACACACAGTAATGAATGCAGAGATCCTTTCACTTGATGACACCCACAGGCACATTAAAAACATGAGCACGTGAACAGCCACACATTCAGACTATGAAACAAAACATGTGCAAAAAAAGCCCACTCACTGACAAATCACGTCTGTTAACTCAGGGACACAATTTCCATTTAACACATTTAAACAAATCATCAAGCACAGCTCATCACACAGCAGCGGGGGGAAGGGGAGGGGCACATAATTACATAACTGGCATTCTGCTAAACATCTCATCTGATCTGATTGCTTGGGACTAATTCATCTTCATCATGTGCCATCGTCCACACTCACACAGGGGCGTCAGGAGAGGCTGACTCCTTACACGTGTCTGAGAGGATGAGTGCTGTCTCTGTGATGGTAAGCACGGTGGGGGGTGTTTTACACAAGCTCCAACACTGAGATTTATAGGCAACTGAAGGCTGTAAGGCTTAATCTGGTATTATCTTTTATACGTAACTCTTTGGTTTACTATTACACATTTGAATTAGTGGAATCATTCAAACATGTGTAACTATAGATTTCTTGTAGGATTCATTTCTTTAGTTTCTCATTATTGCAGTGATTTGCCATTTCTTCCTATTATGTGTTTTTGCTGGGTTTTAGGGCTGCACAATTAATCGAATTTTAATCACAATTTTGGCTTCCAACGATCAAATTTGCTTGATCGAGCAACTTTTTAAATGCGTCATTCAGTTCATAGAACGCTCCATTTTCCACAACTCCGCTATAAGACTTTGAGCCATGAAATGTTAAATCTCAGTTCAGGAACGTTTTAGCGTTGTTAATCCAGTTACTAGTGTGACATGCAGCGATGTTTCTGTTGCCTCTAACGTCTGTTTGGTAGCATCTGAAAGCAGCACAGACATTTAAGTGGCACTGTAATGAGGTACCGAAATCCGTGTTGTTATTTTGTCCAGTTGATAACTGGAACATAAAAAGAATGTAGCACAAAATGGATGCACAATATGGATGTATTAGCCGGAATGTAGCACAATATGGATGTAAAAGCAGTTGTAAATAGCCTATGTGACAATAAAATTAGTTTTGGTTAAAATCAACAAATTGTTATGATACTTAATTGTGATCTCAATATTGATCAAAATAATCGTGATTATCATTTTGGCCATAATTGTACAGCCCTAATGGGTCTCTTTTAAAACTTTCCATTTTTCAGCCATGGATTTCCTGTGACGTCACAAGTTTTTTAATTGTTTTTTAACAGCTCGAGAGAAGGTGTTGATTCAACTTCATGATCATTTTGTAGGATGTAGCTTGTGGTGCTGCTGAACTGTATTGCTGTTGTACTGATAGGTCCATCCATCCATCTTCATCTGCTTATCTGGTGTCGGGTTGCGGGGACAGCAGCTCCAGCAGGAGACCCCAAACTTCCCTTTCCCGAGCCACATCAACCAGCTCCGACTGGGGGATCCCGAGGCGTTCCCAGGTCATGCTGGGAATCCGTCCAACTAGTCCTAGGTCTTCTCTGAGGAGCAACGGCTCCACTCCAAGCTCCTCACGGATAACTGAGCTCCTCACCCTATCTCTAAGGGGGACGCCAGCCAACCTCCTGAAGAAACCTATTTTGGCCGCTTGTACCCTGACTGTATACTGACAGGTGTTTCTATTATTTTGTCCACCCCATTTATATCCATTAGGGTAGGCTAGATACTTGACATACATCTCCCACTACCTAATAAAGTGAGTATTTTCAAAGTGTTTAAAAAGTGTCCTCAAAAAGTAAGTTCAGAAGAAAAAAAAGTGGTTCAGAAGGTAGAGCTGCATTCATTTAGTCAATTTACTACACCTGTAAGTGATGTAGCAAAATGATAATATATTATAGCCTAACTGAAATGGTTCTGTATCAGAGTACATTTAACATGGATGGTTCATTATATGGCAAAAGGCTCATCATCCATCTTATCCTTGCTCTATCATCTTCTCATCTAGGCCTTCTGTTTCAACTTTACTTCAACGCTGCACTTTTAAAGGCCAAGACAATGCTGCACTACTTTCCCACAGTCCAGACTTGATAAATTGCACAAATCTCAATGTTCCCTTTATTTCTATTCATTTTTCAGCCCTAACCCTATCTGCATCCACCAAACTCCAACCTACCAGACTTTAGGATTTGTCAACCTCGTATGTAGCATGCTGGAGTTTGAGGGTGTTTTACATGAGAGACAAGATTTTTTTCTTAAAGGCAAGCAGGAAGAGAGAGTTAAGAAAAGAGAAAGCAGGGTATTAGCCAGCCTGTAGGGAGGATGTTTTTACAGTCTGAACCTCAGCTAACAGACACTAACATCCTCCTTACTTGCCCAGTGTTCTTTCAACCTCTACTCTACTACTCTATTTTCCTTTATCCTCGTCAGTGTCAGGTTTCCCGTCAAGATCTGTGTCCCCCGTTCTTCTCACAGCCTCCTCACACATAGCCAGGCAGTGGCATCACAGACTGGGGGACCTTACTGGGGGGCTTCCCAGCTGCCACTGCACTGCCATCTGTCACTCACTCCTCCCTCACTCACTCACTCACTCACTCACTCACCACCACACACACACAACACACACACCCCCACACACCACACACACACACACACACACACACACCACACACCCACACACACACACACAACACACACACACACACACCACACACACACACACACACACCACACACACACAAACAACACCACACACACACACACACACACACACACAACTTCTTAATTGGTCCTTTGAAAAGCCCAGTGTCGAACCAAACAGGTTGGCTCAACAGTGAAGCTTGTTATCGGTTACCAGAGGAACCATATGTAATCGGTTCATCAGAGGGTTATTTGGGGAAAAAGTGAAGCTGGATGTAGTTTTTTGATGTTGGGAGTTCAAACCTGATCTGTAGCGGTCATCTCTGGTTCCTCCACTGCGATGTGTTCTGCGGGAGCGACGTTCTCGATAACGGGACGAGCTGGAGGGGGGAGGGGCGTGGCTAGAGGAGGAACTGGGAGCAGGAGGCTGAACGTCATTCTGACGGGGCGGCTCCACTGTCAAATAAACACAACAAACATGTATTAATTAATTGTATTATTAACATATGAGAATCTTGCTTCTCTGAGTAATCTCTCACGATGCCCTAACATAATCAACGATTCACAGCAAAATATAGAAGAAGGCTGTGGAATTCCCCAGTTGCTAAAAGGGAAGTATTTTGAAAATCTTGCATACTTTCTGCAATTTTTTGGAGAACAGTAATGTGGCTGATATTGTAGGATATAGAGAAATGGATAATGCTTTTATTATTATGGAATTAGATAAACTTTTGATTGTAATTTTGTCATGGTTGTGGTTTTTTTTTTCTTGTTTCCTGGTCTACTGCCTCATGTGTTCTGTTATCTGTGCTGTACCATGTGTGTATTATGCTTAGCTTCCTTGTTTAACTTTCGCGCCTTTGTGATTGTCTGCCCCACCCTCATGTGTTCCACCTGTTCTTCAGCCCTCATGTCACTTGTCCCTCGTTTTACCCTCGTTACCTTGTGTATTTAGTCTCTTTGCTGTCTTTGTCTCTTGTAGGTACATTGTCTTCCCTCCTTGTATTGTGTCCCTTTCATGTCTTCTGGTTTGCCTGTCTGCCTCAGGACACCTTAATTTGTAAGTCTTTTGTTAAAAAGATCCTCTGCTCTGCATTCTTTGGTCCATGCCTTGCTTTTCTGACAAATTTAGGCGGGGCTGCAAGTATTTTTCTTTCTACCTTTTATTATTATTTAAATTATTTCTCTAGTAAGTTAAAGCATGGCTTTTGCCTAAAAAAAAAGAAGAAGGTTTTTACCTTGACTTTGGATGATGTATGGAGCCAGGAGTTTGGTCCTTTTCTTCTCATAGCCCTTCTGTGTAATGTCACCTGTAGAAGATGATAGAACTGTGACTTTACTGACCGACAGAGCATGATAAGGCGAATAAAGTTATATTTGAAAGGAGCAAAATAAACATTTAATTTATTGTCAACAGCACTAACCTTCAGCATCTTTTTTATATTGCGTTACATACCAGATATTTCTATATTTGTGATTAAATACCCATCTAAAAAATAACTAGTGCTTTGGTAAGGGCAACATTTTGCTAATACACTGAACACTTGTGATTGATCTACGTTCTTTGATGTGTCTTAATGTGATCTATCACCACATCTTCAAACACAACAATGGTGATAGAGCAACAGAGAGGGTACAGACAGGTAAAACATAATGTTGTAACAAGAAGGTGGAGATACAGATGGATGCACACAGTTGTTGCAATATTCTCCAGAGATAGCTGAGGGCGTAAAAGCTGTGGCTCGGTTCCAGCCTCGAGTACGCCACGAAAGGGGAAAACAAGGCAGGACTAAATTTGGAAAAGTACGGAAGCGTGGGCAAGAGATGGGATGATTCAGAGATGCAGAAAGAAAACAGAGAGGCATGAAAGCTAAGGACAGGAGTGGTGTGAGACACAGAGAAAACGGGAAAAGGCCAAGAGCACAGAGGAGGAACTGACGGGTGAGTGACGGTGCGTCCAGAGGACAGAAGCGGAGCAATCTCCACTCACAAGTGGTAGAAGAGAAAAATGTCCCTCCTGTCCCTCCTGCCGACAGCCCATCTGCCTCTTCCTCAACCCCACCACACTGAGCTTCTCGGCTGGCCCTAAAGCGATGTAGTTACTCTGCCAAATTCCTCTGTGGGCAAAGTCGTCAGATTTTCAGACTAAAAATCCATCTGGAGAGCCTGCACTTCATTCAGTAGGCTGTCTGATGCTGCTTAGACAGTGATGAAAGCTTAAAGATGTCTGCCACTTTTGTCGCCTCTTCCCAGTTACACCACAAAGGACAGGATTAGATAAGGATTTTATTGGCAAACTGACACAGGTGAACAACTAGGGTTGTGCCGATGGACGTCCGTCGTGATGGCTGGCCGGCATCAAAATGGAGAGCCACCATTGTGATGCCACGCCCCCCACCCTGTCAGACACACGCTAATCCTAGTGGCGGGCGCTGGACGGAAAATTGACAACTGCGTCGGTCTTAAACTACCAAAGACACTTCCGTTAAGCTTTGCGCTGTGCTAGATATGGCCCCTTAAGTTGAAGCTACTTTTTTCTCCATATATGCAACTTCCTTGTGAAAAAGACCATAGCTTTGAGCAGACTGCACTGATACAGTCTCTCTCTCCCTGTCAGTTGTAGCTCGCTCTACCTTCTAGTAATGTTGGACACAGCGGTCTCGAGCGAAAGAGAAAAGACGTAAATGTGGAACGCTACCACACTTTCCATTCTCCCTTCATTGGACTAAGTTTGTCGACATTACTGTGTGCGTGCATCAATTAGTAAGTGTAATGATGATGTTATGTAGGATTCAGGAATGTACGTCAGTAAGAATAGGCTAATTCACGAGGGTACTATTTTATGTGGGAGCTAATGTTGCGCATCTGTTCATGTGCGCTGCAAGAGTTATGTTTCTGTTTACTGAATGTGTTATTCAGTGTAAATATAACCCAGCATGTAGTTTATTCTCAGTAATGATGGTATCTTAGGTAATTACTGTCACTCTGTTAAAGGCAAACGTTCCACTGTACTGTCGTTACGCGGATCAGGGAGATCTGATTGAGTATAGACTTTATGGCACTGTAGTTACCGTAATTCCTCAAATAAAGACCGTTAGTCAATTAAAAGCCGGGCCTCTGATAGGGACCGGGGGCGTGGTCAATCTGAATAATCTCCTAAATTCCTTTCATTAATTGTGCATTCAGGTTTACTTTAATGTATATGTCTACCAGTTTAATATTAATATATTCATGCTTTTTTTTCTGGGTTATGGTACTCATGTAAAGTATTATTTTCCTACCAGTATTTTAGTCAGTGAGGCTGTATATATATTACTACACACTACACTCATTTAGTGACAGCAGAGAGTGATGGATTTTGGTGCACGGACTTCTCAACAACAAAACAAAAAAAGGTTTTAAAATATGCAGAGGAAAACTCGGATCAAAAAGCTGCAAGACATTTCGACATTGATCGATCCGATACTGGAAGAAACAGAAGGATGAGCTGGTGACATTAGCCGACAGGAGCAGAGCACAGCTAGCTAGCTGGAGGTGGGTGGAAAAGAGTTAGCCTGGAGTTAGAAACGAAGCTAGCTAGCTACCGTCTGTAACGTTAATCAGATACTGGTGTAACTACTTTATGCTGTTATCGTATTCTACCAGCAGTAATGTAGTGCCTGTATTTGAAATAAATACCAGGTACATTTACAGGGTTCAAACTGACACAGTGGGGGGGTTTGATTATTTCTGACACAAATTGCTCAGTTTCACTTCTAGCTGTTGTTGGATATGGGGATATTTTTGCAAATGTTTCTTAAAAAATGAATGCTCTCTGTCCACTGGAACACCACAGCTTTTCATTTAAAACGGTTATTTAAAAAAATATATACTTATGAAACACATGGAATTAGAAATAAAGGTCTGCCTCTAATAGAAGCCTGCTTCAAATAAAAGCCGGGTAACTTCTGCGGTTCAAGCCCCGGCTTTTATTTGAGGATTTTCGGTAAGTGAAAGTGGGTCAAGTTGTAATTTACTGACCCTACCAGCAGGCGGCATCATAGCCCTGTAATGCTGTAAATTTACAGAGGGTATTTAAATGTATGTCGGATCCTATGTTGTTGTATTTTTGAATATTTTATTTTCAATTTGTTTAGGTTTTATGTAACGAAGCACAACTACAGAAAAAAGAGAACTAAAACTAAAACACAATCAACAAAAAACAACAACAACAACTAGCAAATAACAACAAACAGAGCTGCCAGGAAAATTAAAAGTGTGTCTTGGATGGATGTAATGTTGCTGTTATCTACATGGGCAGGTGTTATAGCGATACAAGTTGCAATACAGTCAAGAGCACATCTCTACAGAAAAGAATCACCTGTTTTTAAGATAGTCATTGATGGTCCCCAGATGCTCAGAAAGCGGTTTTGTGTTTTAGAGTATCCTTTCGTATCCTTTCCATCTGGATAATCCCAGTCATTTCGTTAAGCCATTTTTGAATGTCAGATCCTATGTTAACTGTTAGCCCATAGTAGTATAAAAAATATGTATGTATCATGTGTCTCATCATCCATCGTGATGTTTTACTGTAAACATCGCTCAACCCTATGAACAACTGCATACAGCACAGCCCTGGGAACTGGGTGATATAGGTTTATCAATCATGATATTATTAAATATATATCACAAGATTAAAAAGGATAGTACTGATTTACTACAACTTCGGTCTAATTGTCTAGGTTGTAGACTTGGCCAGAAAACGAGCTGTCCCACAATCAGATAATTTGTAAAGAGTTTAACAGTTTGTACAAGAATTAACTTTTAAATATGATCTATCTACACTTCGACAACAACTGGGCAAACTATCTGCAGAGGAAGATAATGTGCTATGGACAAAAGCTACAGAACAGTTACTAAATGGAACTTGTAATGAGATTGTTGCCAACTGCTATTTCCAACGTCAAGAATGGACGTTCAATCTCCACAGATGCCGGATTATCTAAACTACTTTTATATGAAGATAAAACCAAATCTGAACATGCACACTGCGTCTCTAATAATATCTCACTGTACAATTTATGGCAACTTTTAAACCAGTAAGTCAGTCTGTAAACTGTGATGGATGTTTACAACAGACAGTTGGGTTATCATTCTTTGTCACCTTTTTTGCTCTTTGAGATAAGTTCCGCTAACCTTGGAGATTGTTTAAAACCTGCATGACTGTCCTAGCACTTGTTTTTCTTACCCTGTCATGTTTTATAGAAATGTTGCGTTACCAGATCTGAGGACATTTTTATTTTTAATAGGATTGATGGTCAGTTGCCTTAATTGATCCTCATTGCTTTACTATAAGCATGTAGAAATATCACCAGATGGCAAATATATACCAACAAATAGCCTTAACACAAGTCAAACAAAAAAACTTTAAAAACAAAAGCTAACTCTTGTAGTTTTTAACACAATTTGCTTGGAATATTTACTTGTGGACAACAGAAATAGTAAAATAACATGTGATTGTATCGTCTCGATACAACTCCACAACAAAGGTCCAACTCCACATTCACTGAGTGGTCACCTAAGCTTTAATTATAACATCTTTACATCCATAACAGTTCTTTAGCACCCAACAATATGTCAGCAAATTGCACAGATGAGCTGACAAAAATGAGAGTGCTCATGTTTAGAGGACATCGCCTGAGAGCCAATTCAACACAATATCTACTCAGGGACTTTTCTTCTGAGGAAAACAGGGAGAAAAAGCAAACACTTCCATAAGTAATGCATGAACGGTACAGTTGGCCTCGCTCAGTCACTTGATTTATTTTTAGTTCATGTGAACAGGCAGTTTCTCTGCAGTAACCATAGCGGTCCATGGCAGAAACACAGGGAGAGAGAGTGGGGAGGGTTAGGTTTATGGAGTCGGTGATGGGGGAGGGGCTGACTTGGCATTAAATGAATCTCAATGTAATCACTCTTCCATCTGGATGATTTGAAATCCATCTGTTTTTTATGGTTGCATCATCAGATCCAAGCCGGTTCCAACAGTGGGAACTGAAGAGTTAAATCTCTTTAAAGTGCCCATATTATGAAAAAAAAAAAACACAGTTTCTGGGATTTGGGGTGTTATTTTGTGTCTCTGGTGCTTCCACACGAGTACAAACTTGGGGAAAAAAACATTAATGTTGTTTTGAGCAAGAAACAAGTTTCTGAATGTGTCCTGTGCGGGCAGCTGTGGCTCAGTGGTAGAGCGGTTGCTTGCCAATCGGGAGGTTGGTGGTTCGATCCCCGCTCTTGAGTCATTGTCGAAGTGTCCTTGGGCAAGACACTGAACCCCGAGTTGCCCCCGGTGCTGCGCATCGGAGTGTGAATGTGTGTGAATGTTTATCTGATGAGCAGGTGAGCACGTACCTTGTACGGCAGCCCCGGCCACAGTGTATGAATGTGTGTGAATGGTGAATGTTTCCTGTAGATGTAAAAGCGCTTTGAGCAGTTGTTAAGACTGGAAAAGCGCTATATGAATACAGCACATTTACATTCTGTCTTCGGGTGACCTGTTCAAAATCTTCACGGCTTTCTACGTCACTAGTTGAGATGAGGTTGCTAACTGTAGCATGCTAGCTCGTTCTAAATGGCAAAACACTGCTACAACGCACACTAGTTCATCATAATCTACAACAGAACTTCCATGTCCCTGTTCTGCAGGTTGTCCACAAGTCTCGTTTAGAAGAAGTCTAATCCTGCCTTGTACTGAACAAAGTTGGAGAAAGTTATCTAGCTGATGTGATCTTACCCATCTACTGCACATGTGCGACTCCCAACACAGATGGTATAGAAGTGAGATGTCAAGCTCTGTAGCTAAAGAGGATCTGCTGCAATGTGCAGTACAACAAAAATATGGTGATTTTTGAAAATGAAACCATGTAAACATATTCTGGTACAACCTTAAAATACAATAATAATATGGGTGATTTAAAGGGGTGCATCCAATCAGTGACCTACAGGTGAACAGAGCTGCATAACATCAGAGAGGAAATGAAAATGTGGCAAAACTGGCAACTGGAATATGAGCAAAATTAAAGAAGCCTTTATAATATCTGTTTCTTTTTATTCAGGGCACTTTGATACGCTCGAGCTGTATCTAGTGTATGAAAAGTGCTTTGCAAATAAATCTTTTGCGGTAACTTATTTTAGATTAGAATCTGTTCCTGTCTGCTAACAATTTACAGTCAAATACACATTCAGAGAGATCTGCTTGAGAGGCAAAGCACAGCTCAGCTGAGGGCCTCACTTTTTTTTTGTATATATATTTTATTTTCAGTTTTATATATGTAATGCATACAAACATGTCAGTACACCAACAGTATAGAGACATAAAGGGCAAAACTCCCTACTTTATAAACCCCCCAATCGGTAAAAAAAAATTATATTTGTACACACACATCTATACATATATATATATATATATATATATATATATATATATATATACGTACATACAATAAAAGTAAAATAAAATAGTCAGTGTGGAATGTCAATACAAACTACTACATTAAGTACTTTGAGTAAGAGATGTGCCAATATGATCTCAATATGGCTGCCAAATCTTCAAAAAGAGGGCCTCACTTGATAACTCATTTTCTCACAGTAACCCAGTCATGTCTGTCTGAGAGTGGAGGTCACAATCAAACCATTTCAGTAACAAGTGCAAAAGTCCGGCTTTGCACGAAGCTGCCGCAGTCCTCCTCTTTCGTCTCGGTTTGACAAATGCATTGGTGAAAAAGTCTCATTCACCTCGGAGCGCATGTTTGATTTTTCCAGTGTGCAGAGAGAAACATCAAAGCTGTGCCTTCTCCCAGCCCCATACACTCTCACACTCACTAGCCTCAGATTATTTGAATTGCAGCAAGACTGCTCTCTCCTTCTACCCCACAGGCACTCCGTCTGAATAGTAATTAGCTACCAACCTCTATTCTCTTTCCCTGCTTTTTTCCTCCCCCTCTTTTAGTTGCTTTTTCAGGACAACAGCTTAAACACATGTCGACACCTACTCGGCGAAAATGTTCCAAACAATGAAATAATTGAAGATAAGAAGTCACACACCACCACGTTAGGCTCTAAGACAGATCTTTAAAGTGTCTCAAGTGTGTTATTTTAATGAGGGGGTATTGATATTTACACACACACACACCACACACACACACACACACACACACACACACACACACACCACACACACACACACACACGTTGCCTGGAAGGGATCAAACATTTGGGATCATATTTTTTTTTAAAGATTATTTTTTTGGGGCTTTTTTGTTTATTGTAGTTACAGTGGATGAAGATGGATTGGAGAGAAATGATGTGACAACACGCAGCAAAGAGCCACAGATCGGATTCGAACACTGGCCGGTGCAGACTCAGCCAACATGGGGCGAATGCTCTTACTGGGTGAGCTACAGGCCACCCTTTGGGATCACATGTTATCAACTACATAATGTGGCATGTCAGGTGTGTGCCAATGCATGTGTATACTTGCTGTGTGCGCTTGTGAATGAGCAAAAATCTTAGGGGAGGAGCCAACAGTTCACTGTGCATGTCGAAACAGGACTCCAAGCGTGTTAACAAGAACACATAGGTTAATGTGTGACTGACTTTCAGGGTGATAGCATAGACCACATTCAAAACTTATTAAAACTTTATTAATGCCATAAGCATCCAACATTTTGCTCTGATCTCCCTTTAGGCAGCTTTAAAGTTGGAAAATCATCTTATGTCACACTTTTGTTCCAGTTCTTCATTCAAGCTTGAATTTTTGGGCTGTTTTTTTTTTTTTTTTGCAAAACCCGTGGGCACAACTGAACCCAAATACAAAATCTAGAATCTGAAAACCCGCGTTCAGGGACAAACCTGGTTTGTTTTTCATGTTTAAACACATTTTTAAAATCTTAAAACCTTAGCCATGGCTGGTACCGATGAGGAAAAGGGGAGGTGGAGAAAACCCAAAGGGCCCAAAATAAAAGGGAAAAACACTACGTTTACTATGAAAACTGCTTTTTTACTGTTTTTTTGAAAGTAAAGGCGGTGAAAAAAAAGGAAACCCCCATTTATAATTTAGAGAGTAAGACCCCAATTGAGGGAAACCTGCTGCTGATGCTGGAGAGAGGCAGGACAGCATCTATTTTTGTTACTTTTAAACCATAAATTAAAAGGACAAAATACTACATTGAAGCAAACGCTGATTTGTTCCCCTTTTTGTTTACCTTTGGAAAAAATTTGGATATTAAATAAACTATGCTTTTTTTAAAAAAAACTATTAGTTGTGTGAAGTAAAAATCAAATTGTTCAAAAATGTACAAAGAAAAGTTTGTATTTTCTGATGGGTTTGTGCCAAATTTTATCTCAGTGGTTTTTGTTGACAGGGGATTTCTAGTGAGAATTTTTTTATAGGTTTTTTTACATGAGCCGTTTTAAAAATGTCGTGGTTGGTTGCTTGGATTTGGTTTTGCAGGTGATGTGAATGTTTTTTTCAGGGGGTTGTTTCCTAGGGGAGACTGTAGTTAGAGTTTGCCCCATGTAGCTTCAGTTGTGCCCACTGTTGTGTGGCAATTTGTTTTGAGTTTTCAAAGGTTCGTTAACCCTGAGATGAGGGAAACTTTTTGATTTCAGAAAGGGAGGTTAATCAAATCTGAGTTCCAGTTTTCACCAGTAATATCATAGGTTACCTGTGATTAAATATCAAATCACTACACTATATCAGAGCTTACGCATTGACACGAGCAGCAATTTTCTCCCGCACCAATACTTGTCATTTTGCAGAAGCAGCCGTGTTGCTTTTTTTTTTTTTAACAAAATATATATTCAAACTCTCTGTATGTGTGCATGAGTAGTTCCAGTTCCAGACGGGTAAAGTATGCCAATCGATTAATTTGTGGATGTTGCCATGGTGAATCTAAGTATCATGGCTCCATTCATGCGGCCGTTTTATTGTGGTGGTGCACGCACTTAACTCTGAGTCAACCACTTGGAGTTGATTGAACCAACACAAATCAGCTGTTCTGGAACCAAACACTCCGTTTCCCATCTAAGGGTAAATCACCTCAGAGTTCAGGGTTAGTCCTTCTTCCTGAAATGGGCCCCTGGTGAAGAAGGCTAGTCTGGATCAACGGAAGTACATCCGGGCCGTGGCTAACTCGCCCGATGTCCAGCTTTGTCCCTTACCTTACCTTTCGCTCTCTGTGTGTTGCCGTTCTCAAAATCAATGAATAAAACACCAAATCTTGAGCTTGCAACTTGCTGTCGCATAGATACCGGAAAAGTGCTTCTAATAGACTTCACTGGTCTCCGTATATTAAGCCGCTTTGTCCGTCTGTTTCTTTAAATGTCTATGGGTGCACGCCGTGTGTACGAACGGCGTACAGGACTCTTTGTTCCGGGACCAGCAGCTTCGGAGCAGCTTCTTCCCCTCAGCCATGGATGACATGGTCACTACCCGATGTGTACTTGAGTGGAGATGTGAGTTCTGCATATAGCACGCGGCACTTTGTGACGACTGCAGATGTGAGATGGACCTACATAATAAAATGTGTTCACTGCTGGCTACAAGTTAGCAATTAAACACAACAAAGGCTGCCACTTGAATGGTGTTTTGAGCTAATGACAATAAAGTTCAATCTAATGTTATTATTCTTTCACCATGCATTATAGTTCATAAGGAGAAGATTTACATGTACATATTGACTCAGACAATAAAACTGGTATTACAGGCACTGGTGAGTGAAAGAAGTGCTTTGAAAAAGCCTGAAGCCCTAACACACACACACACACACACACACACACACACACACACACACACACACACACACACACACACACCACACACACACCACACACACACACACACACACACACACACACACACACACACACACACCACACACCACACACACACACACACACACACACACACACACACACACCTGCAATTCTCAAGTGATTCTCTCCTTCTGGAGTAGGAGGCAGGGTGTGCCCAACTCAGGTGATTCATGTTTCACTCCACACACTCGTTAAACTAAACTCCAACAGGGAGTGACAACCAAAACACACACAAACACACAAACACACACACAAACCCCTTCAGGGCCAGTAGAAGTAATGACAGGGGTTACAACGCATAACAGCAAAGACGTGCATCCAGTTAACTGAGAAATGACTCAGGCAGTGCCTCCCTCCCATCTTCTTCAGTTTTTTTCTTCTTTGTGTAGAGCAGATGAAATAAAAGAGGAGGGCGTGGCTGACAACACACACACACACACACACACACACCACACACACACACACACACACACACACACACACACACACACACACACACACACACACACACACACACACACACACACACACACACACACACTTTGTGGCAAAGCTGTTGGCAACATGACACCTACAAGAACATGTTTTTCTGTAGGATAATATGTAAGCCAAGTAGTATGGATGTCTCTGAAGCACAGAGACATTCTGTTCATTAAAAAAAAACTACCAAGTGATGGAGAAAAAGGTGTAAAATGCTGCCTGTAAAGTTTAGCTTTTATTCCTTTTCTCTGTCACTAAAGGTGATCTCAGATTCCGCAGTCAAGTCAACTTTTTGTATTTGAAAAACACCTATATACATAAGGGAGAAAAATGGAAGAAACACCAAGAGGTGACATTTAAAGAGGAAATCCGTCCTCCTCAAAACCACTAACTGCAACAGGCACAATAGGTGGATGTTTAGAGTTAGTAGAAAAACTACAAAAAAACTGGATTATAATTCAGTAAATATCAGTTCTTGTTTCAGATCAGAAGTGTCATTTAGGGTGGGCCAGGTTAGGGTGGGTAGGGGGACCTAACCCATCAACTCATAAAATCACAGGCTGTCTAACTTTATCACCAGGATGGATGCCTTCAGTGGCTTCCATTAGTCAAATTAATGACTACCTGAGCTGAGATACCTGGAAAATACAACACGGTCTGTGTATTTTCTGACTTTATGAGGATCGCCTGGATGCCTCGACCTGCATGCTATGCTAATGCTTTATGGGATACTGAGGTCTGCAACGGATACACACAGGTTGTACGTTTGTACTTTCCTCCAAATTCTGGCAAGAAACAGCTACATTTCTCCGCCACATTGGGAGCAGCCTTTGAGAAACAGAGTTTTGACAGAGGGGCAGAAACCTCATGTTTCCTCTTTGATGGTTTTAACAGCTTAGCAGCATTCAATTGTGTAACTGTATGTGCAGCTCCAACATATAACTGTTCTAATCTGGAAAGGCTTTATGGAGAATTTACAAAGTGAAAGTGTTTGTGTACGCAAGGGGGGCACCACATGGTCCGTATCCATAGAAACCAGACCCAGGTGACGCTGCATGAGGGAACATGAGATGTAAAACCATGGTGATGATACAGGACTGCACCATATGATGAGGGCGGTCACATAGAATGCAATAGGAAGCAACTAAATGAAGAGTGAGATTATATTACATCTACAAAACCAAGCCTGTTTCTCAGTCAATTTACAGTTAATTAATCAACAACAAATCAATAAAGTTTTTATCAAGTAAATGTTAAACATTCACTGGTTTTAGCTTCTCATATGTGAGATTCACTTCATTTCTCATTGTTAACTGAATATATTTGGGTTTGGAACTGTCAGATAAATAAATCAAAATGAAGATGTCCCCTTGGCCTGCAGGAACTTTTGATTAGGGCTGCAACAAACAATTATATAATTATCACTGACAAATCTGCCAGTCATTTATTTAAGTAATCAAATCAGACAATAGAGGAAGATGTCCCTCATCTTTTGTGTCGACCAGCAATCTAAAACACCAAATAATTCAATTTACGATACAAAACAAAAAAAGGCACACCCTTAATTTGTTTGACATTTTCATTTGATGAAAAGATTTTAATTGTGATCAAAATAGTTAATAGCCAATGTATTTTTTGTCAATTAACCAATTGTGTCAGCCCAATTACAGGACTTATTGAAATATTAACGCACTGACAATACAATCAATCAATTAGTATAATTACTTGCGACCCTTGTTCATTGGCACTCACAACTCACAAGAGCACGGTCTGTTAACCTGTAAGATAGAGAGAAATTTGATGAAATGGTAGAGGACTCACTGGTGCAGTCAGAAGCACATGCTACAGGCAGTCTGGCTGCAGCACTTGGCATTTTTAATAATAAATAATTCAGTGAACAGCACAGTGACCTGACCACTGCTTATTCCTATCTTTTATCTACAAGCTACAGATGTAAAAGAACAAATAGATAAGAGGAAGGTTGATTTGAATACCAGAAGGTTTAGTAAAGCACATCTTTTAAGAAAGAAGAGGTTGAAAGTCCACATGCAGGTAACTGTTGACTTGAAGGTGAGATGGTTCAGCTACCCAGCTGACAGTGCGTGTCTGTGCGGAGGTGTGCGCTTGAGTCTCATCTAAATTATTTAGTCTTTTTTGTATACGAGGCTTCAATGCATCCCCAGTGTTTGTGTGTGCACGGGGAAATAAGACACACATATAATACTGCCAATTAATTTCCAAAAATATAAGAAGAGAACAATTGTGTCCTGGTGTCGTTTCTGTGTGACATGGGTGGCAGAGGAGTAGGGTTGGGTATTGAACTTCAATACTTTTAGGCACCAACCGAATTGCCTCCATTGTACCGAGTATCAAAACTTTACTTTACCCACAGACACGGGGCTCACGTGTCCATTGTTGTATTTTGAGAGGCTTGACTGCAGTGTGCGTCACAGTGTTAAGTAAAATAAATAAAAAAGGTTTGTACCGTAATGTTATTTCTTTTTCTTTCTTTTAGAAAAATTGGTATAAAAAAAAAGTATCATTCAGGAACCGGTATTGAAGTCACGGTACCACTATCGTACATTTTTAAACGATACCCAGCCCTACAGAAGAGTCCCTGTTTTTGTTGTGTAAAACCAAGCCTGTGGCATGAAGAACTGACTGGAGACCAGCTCCTCTGCAACAGTTAATGAGCTTCTCAATAGATAGGCTAAATCAGCATGCTTCCTGTCCCTGTCAATGCTGCGTGCAAACACATGCATGAATAACTGCTTACGTAAGCATAGCCACACATATGTGCACATACACAGCCAGAGCCCATCAGCCCTTAAGGATACATTTGGTAATATTGTTATTTTTTATTGTCAAAAAAAACAAACAATAAAATATGAAAATCAGCAATGAACTGATCCTATTAACAAGTATCCAGAATGTCTGTGTAGCCAGTTTATACTTCTGTGCCATAGACCTCCACTAAAACTTTCAGAAACGCATCAATCTTTTTACTGGACGACATGTTCCTTTGTTATCTGCACTGTAGTTCATTTCCCACTAAGGCTGCAACTAACAATTATTTTCATTATCAATTTATCTGCAGACTATTTTCTCAAATCATTGTTTTTCCTATAATTTGTGATAAATAAAAGCATCAAATCCTCACATGGCAAATGTTTGGTATTTTTACTATTCGATTTATTTATTTATTTCAATTTTATTTATAGTATCAATTCATAACAAGAGTTATCTTGAGACATTTTACAGATAGAGTAGGTCTAGACCACACTCCATAATTTACAAGGACTCAACAGTTCTAGTAGTTTCCTTCAGAGCAAGCAACAGTGGCGAGGAAAAACTCCCTTATAGAAAGAAACCTCGGACAGACTTAGGCTCTTGGTAGGCGGTGTCTGACAGGCGAGTTGGGGTTGAAATGAAGAGTGGCAATACCAGTCACACTAAATGACAACAAATGTATCAAATTATTTTCTGATTGATTTTCTGTTGATCGACTAATTGTTTCAGCTCAAGATCCCACATCCATCATCCAGCTTCCATAAATACTACACTAGTGCATTTACTGTATATTATACCAAGGCTGTAGTACTTACTCCTTTCGGAAAAAAATGTTTGCTAGAAATGTGAGTGCCACAGACGAGGTTGTAAAGCTGAACTGTATTGAAAGTTAGACTAATGCATTGTTGTATTTCATAGACTTGTATTTCATAGCCTGACAGATAGAGAGAAGGCAGTGGTGGTGTCAGGGTGGAAGAGAGAGAGATCCCCAGCAGCAGTCCTGGCCCAGAGTGACTCACAGGCTAAATGAGCCAGGCGTGTTGCCCCCTGATGCTCTGTGACCTAGATTGAGAAACACAGGCAGGACTGTAATCTCTCATTTCCCTCCCTCTCCTATAGTATGGAACAGGCTGCTGAGATGAAAACCTGCCTCTCCACAGCAGCAGCAGCATTGGCATCACAGACAGGCGGCAGGATTGATGTTAGTCACTAGAATATCCACACATCCACTTATCAGCCTGGGCTGCAGAGAGCAAGACAGCAATCAAATTGAGGAATACAGAAAATGCCTACATGTAGGCTAGCTGTGCAATCTGTGCAGAGCTGTTGACCTTACTGAATATGTGATACATTTAAAGTCATTGACAGGGACTGTGCAGATGGCATAAAACATAGGTTATGAGTAGAGCTATGTGTCATTTGAAATGTATCAATAGTGGTGTCAATACATTCGAGTTTCAACGCCAATATGGGTTTTAGCCATGCTAGCGACTTGAGGTACAGAATTGACGGTCTGAAGTTCTATTTATATAGGCTTCGCCCACTAAGAGCTGATGCTATTGGGTATTATCCCATTGTGCATGCGGAGTTGTGAAGTTTTTCTTTCCAGCATTGGTCCGCAAGCGTCCGCGGGTTAAAATATGAGCGGCCCCGTTGTTTTTTTCCTTTTTTTAAGATAGGGTAAAAACCCTTTATTTTCCAGGGTGTTCACCTCGACCAGCTGCCGGAGGGTACATCTTTCTCCACCCTAGCACTCACCCCTGATGCCGGGCCCAGTTCTGCGTCCGCCCCATCGAAAAAATAGGCGGGCAGAAGTTTTTTGTCTTTTGTTAAAGGGGGGGGGTCAGGGGGCAAAGAAATAGGACCCCGTAAACCACGGGATTCCCGGGAAAGGGAAACGTCTTTGATGGGCACGAGCTTTGGTAAAACTCCCTTGGAAAATGTTCGCACCTTCCTGCTAGCATGATGCTTAGGTGGTTTCCCAAGAGGGGGGCGCCACGGGTGTAGGCAGGGGAAAGGGGGGACTTCGGCGCCACCAAGTTGGCTCAAGGGGGACGCCCCTGCGGGTGGGTCTCACCTCTCCGGGCCCTTAAAGTCCCCAAAGGGGGGGTGGCCAGAGGCGCGGGGGGCCGCACAATTTTACGTTCCGCAAACGCGGCTGTAGGGGGCAAAATTCCAAACGCTCTCTCACTATGCAAAAGGGGGGCAAGCGCCCCCCTATGAGCGACGCTGCCAGACCCTTCCCAAAACGGGCAAAAGGGATCCCGGCACAATCAATAGTTTTCCCCCGCGAGACAAAAACTCGATTGATGAAAGCAGGGTCGGCCAAGACGAGAGCACTGATCCTCTGTTGCCGCCCCCGCAAAACGCAAAAGTGTAACAATCATGATAAGTTTCCCCCCACATAAGGAAAATCCAGAGGTGGTTTCATTGGGACCGCCTCAATCTCATTCACCACAAGTGGCGAATGTTGATCATAGGACCTAATGTCGATTGGAGGGCCCTGGGCCGCATTAACCATTGGGGCAACTGGTCACCTGCCCAGGGGGACATGGCATCTAAGGGGCCCTGGGCTCCGTCAAATATTATGTTAGATCACATTATAAACGCAGTCCTCACTTTCCTAATTCTATGCAAATTTTTGCAACCCATTCAAGCAAAATATTATGATATATCACGTCAAAAACAGTCTATGTTGCTTTGTCTGTAGCTTTCTGTGAAGCCACCGTGGACAAGCTGACACAGACCGTGGTAAAGTTGGTTTTATATTGGTAGGTCAAACTTCATATGGATTTTTCAAATGTGTCTAATGGCCAACACCCAATATAAACCAACTTTACCACGGCCTGCCACAGCGAATCTGCTGTGGTGTGGCGGCCCTGCATTCCGGCAAAGACTGAAGCAACTGAGTTGCCCCAGAGCCTCTGAAAGTGAAGACAGTTTCCCCAGGTGAAGTTTAAACACACGTTTAATTTAAAGTAATGACATTTGTAATGAATGTAATGTATGCTAAAGGAGAGTCAACATCAACAACAGTGCGTCTATTACGTTAGCCAAAAGTCAAATTGCTCCCTCGTGGTTTGTAAGAGCATTCTGCCCTATGATTAGTTTGGATTTTAGTAAAGACAAGAACAGCATAATACAAAATATTACAAACTGGCATGTTGGAATTCATAACGTTAAGAGGGTTGCCATTTCGGGGGCGTTATGTTACAACACACTACACAGTGCTTACTGAGACCGATCATTTGTTTTCAAATTCTGAGTAGTGCACAGGAGGAAGAAGAGGGAAATGAAGAAGGAGAAGGCAGTAAACTGGAGAGACCAGGCGGGTTAGAGCAGAGGAAGACCACAGAAGGAGATGCAGAAATAAGTGAAAGAGAAGAGAGAAAGGAAAAATTAACTGTGAGGGATGAAAAGGAGGTTGCAGATTCAGAAGTAGAGAGTGATCAGGAGGAGGCAGATGAAGAGGCCAGCTGTAAGGCCCATTTGTTCAAATAAAATAAGAATATATAGTAGTGTATCAGCATAAAATGTTGATGTAATTGATTGTGAAACAATAAACATGATCTTGACTTTGAGCTACATGCAACAGTGTAGCCAATGGTTTACTTTGTATTAGAAATGTAAATATAAATATTCTAATATTGGCATATTAGAAATAATCTCTGGTTTTAAGTTAAGGCTTCCCTAGCTGTCTGCTTTATGTTACTGTTGCAGTCAAAAGGTATTTGATTAGGTACATATTTAAACATTTAATAATTACTCTGTACCCACCAAGTTCTGTGAAAGATTCAATGAAAAAAGTTATGTTAAACATTTGTGCATCTGTTTCGTCTCTTGAATGCACTTTATGCTGAGGCTATTATAAATACATACTTCATCACTGAGCCATGCAGAAGCCTGATTTGTTATTATGGAAGTATAGGCTATATGCGCTTGATGATTGTGACTTTGCAACAAAAAAAAAGACTCAAGACGGACCACAAGAGGAGCATAGAGTCCCACCTGTCCAGCAACAACACACGGGAAGTGTGGCAGGGCATACATGAAACCACAAACTACAGAGGCTGTGATGCAACATCAGGGGACCTGAGTGCAAAGCTGAAAGAGGAGCTGAATTGCTTCTTTGCTCGCTTTGAGTCATCACATTCTCATCTCCAAACTGGTCACTCTCGGCCTCCCCCCTCTCACATGTGCCTGGATAAAGGACTTTCTCACATAGCAGCCCCAGACAGTGAGACTGGGCACCCACCTCTCCTCCACCCGGATGTTGACTACCGGCTCCCCACAGGGCTGTGTGCTGAGCCCCCTCCTGTTCTGTCTCTACACCCACGATTGCGGTCCGGCCCACAGCAACAACCTCATCGTCAAGTTCGCTGATGACACCACAGAGGTCGGACTCATCTCAAAAGGAGACGAGGCAGCCTACAGAAAGGAGGTCCTGAACGTAACAGCTTGGTGTTTGGAGAACAACCTGGCTCTGAACACCAAGAAAACCAAGGAGATCATCGTCAACTTCAGGAAGAACAGCACCAACCTAGCCCCCTTGTACATCAACGGCGAGTGTGGGGAGAGGGTCCTCATCTCCGCTGACACCTTCTGGACAGACAACACCACAGCGATCATCAAGAAGGCCCAGCAGCAACTACACTTCCTGAGGCTCCTCAGGAAGTACAACCTGGACTCCAACCTGCTGCTGACCTTCTACCACTCGTCCATTGAGTGTTTGCTGACCTACTGCATCACAGTATGGTACGGCAGCAGCCCCGCAGCAGACAGGGAGAGACTGCAGAGGGTTGTAAGGTCAGCACAAAAGATCATTGGCTGCCCTCCCTGATGGACATCTACACCTCCCACTGCCTCAGCAGAGCAGAGCACATCATCAAGGACAGCTCCCACCCCAGCCCTGATCTGTTTGACCTGTTGCTCTCAGGTAGGCACTACAGGTGCATCAAAGCAGAGCACGGACTAACAGACTCAAGAACAGTTTCTCCCCAAATAAAATAACCACCCTGAACTCACACATGCACTGACTTCACTCCACAGCCTACCCCCTGCCCCCACTTTCTACTTCCCTTTTGCTGTGCAATACTGTTATATAATACCTAAAAGGACACTGGAATTCCGTGCAATTTCATACAGTGCAATATTTAATATTTAACCATTTCATCACTGTGCAATATTTATTTATTTATTATTTAGTTCTTAATCATTTGGGGGTGGCAGTAGCTCAGTCCGTAGGAAGTTGGGTTGGGAACCGGAGGATCACTGGTTCAAGTCCCCGTATGGACCAAAAGTACGGAATGTGGATTGGTGGCTGGAGAGATGCCACTTCACCTCCTGGGCACTGCCAGGTGCTGTTGAGCAAGGCACTGTACCCCCGCTCAAGGCGCTGGTTCGGCTGGCAGCCCACTCACTCTGACATCTCTCCATTAGGGCATGTATAGATCCCGAGTGTGTGTGTAGTTCAGGACTGTGTGTGTAAACTAACCAAGTGTGGACACAGAGTGTAAATTGTAATTTCCCCATAGGGGATCAATAAACAGATTAAGAATTAAATAAAAAAAATTTCATTACAGTGCAATATTTATTTGTACTACTTTTATTTTGTAACTACTTTTCACATAATGTGTATACAGAGCTATTTTATATATGTATATACACTCACCGGCCACTTTATTAGGTACACCTGTCCAACTGCTCGTTAACACTTAATTTCTAAGCAGCCAATCACATGGCGGCAACTCAGTGCATTTAGGCATGTAGACATGGTCAAGAGAATCTCCTGCAGTTCAAACCGAGCATCAGTATGGGGAAGAAAGGTGATTTGAGTGACTTTGAACGTGGCATGATTGTTGGTGCCAGAAGGGCTGGTCTGAGTATTTCAGAAACTGCTAATCTACTGGGATTTTCACGCACAACCATCTCTAGGGTTTACAGAGAATGGTCCGAAAAAGAAAAAACATCCAGTGAGCGGCAGTTCTGTGGGCGGAAATGCCTTGATGATGCCAGAGGTCAGAGGAGAATGGCCAGACTGGTTCGAGCTGATAGAAGGGCACAGTGACTCAAATAACCACCGTTACAACCAAGGTGGGCAGAAGAGCATCTCTGAACGCACAGTACGTCGAACTTTGAGGCAGATGGGCTACAGCAGCAGAAGACCACATCGGGTGCCACTCCTTTCAGCTAAGAACAGGAAACTGAGACTACAATTTGCACAAGCTCATCGAAATTGGACAATAGAAGATTGGAAAAACGTTGCCTGGTCTGATGAGTCTCGATTTCTGCTGCGACAGTCGGATGGTAGGGTCAGAATTTGGCGTCTACAACATGAAAGCATGGATCCATCCTGCCTTGTATCAACGGTTCAGGCTGGTGGTGGTGGTGTCATGGTGTGGGGAATATTTCTTGGCACTCTTTGGGCCCCTTGGTACCAATTGAGCATCGTTGCAACGCCACAGCCTACCTGAGTATTGTTGCTGACCATGTCCATCCCTTTATGACCATAATGTACCCAACTTCTGATGGCTACTTTCAGCAGGATAATGCGCCATGTCATAAAGCTGGAATCATCACAGACTGGTTTCTGAACATGACAATGAGTTCGCTGTACTCAAATGGCCTCCACAGTCACCAGATCTCAATCCAATAGAGCATCTTTGGGATGTGGTGGAACGGGAGATTCGCATCATGGATGTGCAGCCGACAAATCTGCGGCAACTGTGTGATGCCATCATGTCAATATGGACCAAACTCCCTGAGGAATGCTTCCAGCACCTTGTTGAATCTATGCCACGAAGAATTGAGGCAGTTCTGAAGGCAAAAGGGGGTCCAACCCGTTACTAGCATGGGGTACCTAATAAAGTGGCCGGTGAGTGTAGTTGCTCAAGGCATTCTCTTCTATTTTTTTCTGTTGCTTTGGGGCGGGGGGGGGGGGGGGGGGGGGGGGGGGGGGGGGGGGGGGGCACATGAAATTGTTAATCGGGCCCTGGACTGAATCCCACTATTGTTCCAAAACTGTGAAGCATGTTCGCAGTGCGCAGTGTGGTTTTCTTTGAGTACCAGGGACAATCCACCGCTCTGCGTAGATACGTTCTCCCACCCAGAGCCCTCCTAAAAGCTTTTCCCCAGTCCCTCCGATTCCTCGCCTTCTGAAGCGCAACCAGGAGAAACTGTAAGCCATTCTAGGGGCACCAGAGCGCATGAGCGCATCTTGGTTCCCAAATCTGGTTCAGCCGCTGGCAGGTCCCCTGGCAACTTCCGTGGCACGAGGACGCTTTGCTGAATGATGCAATATTTTCACCCCCCGGTGAGAGCCCCTCTACTACAGCATGTTACGCAGGGCGCTGGTCTACCGTCCAGCCCTGGTGCACGGAGACGGGTGCAAATCTCACATCGTGCCCCTTGCCTATCATGTTGACTTTCTCCAAACATTAGTGGATAATGATTTGGCTAGGTCTACAGTCAAAGCCTAAGCAGCAGCCAGGCCATCCTGCCACAAAGGCTATGGAGAGAGGACGGTTTTTGCGCACCCCCTGGTAAAGTGTTTTTTTAAGGGGGTCAGGTGACAGAAACCAAGCCTCTCTCAAGCTGCTATCACTAAAAATGGCGCTTCTCCTTGCCCGGACATCAGCCAACCAAGTTTGCGCTGTCAGGTTCCCCGTCCTGCTTCTCGATTCCCACCAATTTGGAAAGAAAATCTTTCGGATAATACCCAATAGCATCCGCTCTTAGATGGCTAAGCCTACATTCATAGAATCTGGAGTTACAATTCGTAACTATCGGTCTTTCAACCACTGTTTGATGGATTGCCGTGACGTTTGGAGCAGACGTTCATGTTCCCCTGAATTTCAAATTAATTTTACGTTGATGGTCCTCTGAGTTGCTCTCTAGTGCCACCATCAGGGTAGAATTTAGATGCATCCAATACTTTGCTTTATGACCAAATCTCTGCTAAATAATGACAATCCCATCAGCCTCAGCTGTCCCTGCTAATTAGCAAATACTATTATGCTAACACGCTAAACCAAGATGAGCATGGTAAACATAATACCTGCTAAACATCAGTATGTAGTATTGCTGCGCTGACATACTGGCTCCACTGAAATGAATGAGATAGCTTTGTGCTCATATCGGCCTAAACACAGTCTTAATTTTGAAGAAACACCACACTAAAACTTTTTTTTATATTGACAAAAGAAGCCAAACTTCTTAAATGTTAAATGCTGTCTAAACACAAGCAGCCATACAATAACTTTGCCAGAATAAAATACAGTCCAGATATGGAAAATGATAATACAAATCAGTACATATCTGACTAGATGAAAGAATTAAAGATTATATGAATCTGACATTTATTGCCAACTTTCAGTGCTTGACAGTTTTCTACTGTGTGACAGACACATGATCAACACAGTAACTGCCTGTTGTCTTCTGTGAACAGCATCTGTCTAAGAAAATCATCTCTGGTCATTGTCACACACTCAATGTAAACACAGGAGCTGCGGACACTACTATGCTGACACACTCCCAAGCTGAGCAGTTTAAACTGTTGTGGTTCAGTGCTCTAAATTCCTGTCCAGCTCAATCACCAAGTCTTTAATCCCCTCATTGGATTTCTTAGTGCCTTTACAGTCAGAGAGGTAAGTAGTAAGTGGAGTTCTTTCTCTCTCTCTCGTACACACACTTGCAAAGACAGACAGACAGACTTAGACAGACAGACACACACACACAAATTGCTCTGAAAAAAAATGGGGACAACAATGGGGTGATTGTTGCCAGGTAAAAGATATCCATGAGAAGGTTTCAAACTCATTGGGCAGCCAGATGCTGCTCGCCTTGTCCCGTCAGCGTTGAGCATACGGCGAACACACGTTATTTGGCTAGAAGACGTGGAAACAGAAGCGGGGCATCTGGATACCACCGGGCCGTTTTTATTAGCCAAAAAGTTGTCTCTGATCTAAAGTTACAAAGGATGGAGCCGTCATCCTCAGAAGCAGAGTCCTCTGGAGAGGTTAAGTCACTCTGGGGGTGTCACCTTAACACTCGCACTTTAGACTCAAAAACACTAACACCGCTGCTCCAGTGAGACCATCTGACCAGAGCAGAGCAGCAGCTGTCTCCAAGCTGTTAATCAGCAGAAACACTGAAGACTATAAAGAGACTTGAACTCAATCCCGACTCAAGTCAATGGCATTACCATGAGACCTGATAAGACATATGCAGGAAATTGCTTCAAAACCTGAATTGGATTCGATAAGAGATTTCTCATTTACTCTTACTTTGCAAAAATAACCAGTAGTGTTGAAACAATTAGCCCAATTTTCTGATTCTCGACAGAAAATCAAACCATGACAACTTCTATAAATTGAGGGACCATCTCTGTTTTCACAACGAGAAATTTGACGATGAAACCTTTGGGACATTTTTCACTTTTTTCTTCAGAAATAATTATTGTTATTGAAAATAATCATAAGTTGCAGCTCTAATATCCAGTTATAACTGTGCATTTTACAAAGTATATAAAAGATATACAACTGAAATTAGTTTTCAATCTTAAATCTTCAACTGACTGTATCTACTCGATTTATTACAGATACTAAACTGACTCTGGACTGTTTTAATTATTCTGACCATGTCTGTATAATATATTTTCACTACAGACTTGATTCAAAAACTCTCCATTTCACATTCAAAAGCTCATTATTTGCACTCTATGGCGTTTACATTTAACACTTTTTTAAAATGATGTTAAACCTAACAAAACAAGGGCACCCCAGTGCTCAAACAATAATCCACATGAGGTAAATTAATCGGTTACTGTAACTGTCTTACATCCCCGACAAATACCACAGTAACGCGTAGGTTAAATATTATTAATCTACAATTACCGTGTTCCATATCGTACACTTGATTACACAGTGATTTCCCATCATCCACTGCCTTTCACCCATGTCAAGAGAGTTGAACAGAGGGTGAACGTCCCCTCCTCCATTATCCAGCCTTATTATCACACAGTTAATTGGTGTCTATTAATAATCACAACATGCTCAACTCTGCAGTAGCTCAGGTCAAAGCATTGCATGCAGCATTTTCGTGAATGAGAAAAAAATATTCCAGACACTGACTCTGTTACTATTGTTATCATTAGTTACTATAACCAAAATGAATAAAATAGGCTGAAAAAGTGCACAGTAATGATGGCCGTTTCCACCTGGGTTTTCTTATGTGATGTTTAGTTTCATCTGTTCTTCTACATGGGCAGGACAGCGCCAGGTATTTGTGTGTGTCGGTGGTGTAAGAAGAGACTGAGGCATTATTGTGTGGCCCATGCACCCCCCTGCTTGGTTCTCTAAAGTGAAACGTAGCATTACTCATCCATCCATCCCCCCCCCCACCTCCCCCCTGAGAGCTGCACAGCAATAATCAAGTTGCTGCACTGTGATTCACAGTGTGAGGAGGAGACTTGCACAACAGCCATATTCCCATTTCCCACAGTAATTCATATAAAACAGATAACCGCCTATATCTGCTGCAGTTTCAGGGCTCAGGCTCTGAGAGCAGCGGAGTGTCTTAGGGGCCAAAGCATCATTTGGTGTCCACTGATGTCTGACACACACACACACCACACACACACACACACACACACACACACACACACCACACACACACACCACACACACACACACACACCACACACACACACACACACACCCACCCCCCCCCCCTCTGGGATGGCAAACTTGACCTATTTTCCTCGACAGGAGTTTATATGCTTAAATAGCTGTGATGAGCTATGTAGCCTATATGCAGGCAGATAATGTGAATCAAAATAAGAACATGAAAAAAATATGACTAAATATGCAGATTACTAACATAAACACATTTGTTCATAACGTGTCCCAAACTACGTAAATAAATGCGTTAATGTACAATAAAAGCAACAAGGATAGTTGATGGAGAAATGACAGCTTTAAAAAAGGAGGTCAGTGTAGTTTTTTTTTTTTTTTTAATAATTTGTTGTAGTCGTGTCCGGATCCACTGCAGCAGCACCGAGACTCACCCAGCTGACACCGAGCGACTGTTTGCGGATGATTTCATGGAAACACGCTCAATATCCACAGTTTTGCACTGCTTACCACCGCAGCTCAAACTATTAAACCTACTGTATGGAAACCTTACCTTCGGATAGCTCCAGATCCAACTCCGCCAGCTGGTCCCTGACCTCTTTAGGCAGAGCCGACAGATCAACGCGGCGGTCGGCCATCGTTGGAAGCACAACAACCTGCGGGATGTTTGCGATATTTCGGATGACGGCAAGTACAGTTCAGCATGAAGCTAAGAACACAAAATCAAGTGGTGGTGTTTACTCCATCTTCGCGACTCCCCGACACCGCCATGACTGTGGAGATGAACAACTCGCCAGAGGAGACAAGTCACATGACAGGACGGTGGATAATAAAAGACTCTCGGCTCCCTCTGCTGTTGTGTTTCTACAGCTGCATTCCTCCAGATATCTCACCTGCCTCTCCCTCCCCTCAGGTGGAAACTACAGCCCCAGGCTGTGCCTCTCATGAATCACAGAGCTGACGTTTGTCAGTTTTCCGATTTTCTGAAAGATAACCTCAGTGTGAGCGTTGACAAATCCCTGAAAGTCCAACAACTATTGTTATGATTTTTGGCACTGAAATTCCAGTGAGAATCAATTTGTTTTCATTTTTAATTATAAAACGGTTGCAAGGTCACTGGGACCCTATCTTACACCGTAAACTGAGTATCACTGATGTAGGCTATCTACTACTGGTAGGCTATAATGATGTTAGTCTACATTGCAGGCTATTTTAAATAAAACTTATTTCTATATCAAATACTGTTCATATTTTCCTGTGTTTCCTGTGTGAAAATGAACAAGAATATTTGATAAATGGATTAAAAATAGACCTTTCTCCCTGTATACATTTTGAGGTAGGAAAAACAGTTGTTCATATAATAGCATTATGGATGGCTCTGTTATATTCAAGTGCCAGTGAGCCAGTGGGAGCAATACTCTGAAATCTACTAAATGGAACTCAGCCATCATTATTATACCTGTGCTTTTTCTACTGTGAAAAGTCAATATGTTGTCTGTGAAAAGCAAACTAAGGCAGAGATCCAAATCACATCCGTATTTTTTCCCTACGTAGCCTACTGCAGCTGCCCTTATAAAATGTGTCCTGTTGCGCGCACGCACACGCGCACACGCGCGCACGCCACACACGCACACACACACACACACACACACACACACACACACCACAAACACACACACACACACACACACACCACACACACACACACACACACCACACACACACCAACACACACACACACACACACACACACACACACAACACACACACACACACACACCACACACACGATGACTAGAGTGGCAGCATAAAAAAAAAAAAGAAAAACAGTTTGCAATCTTGAATGTCTACAATAGAAAATGGGGGAAGTACTTAGCTTTCTGGAGGCCTCTAAGAAGCCGGGAGAGGCCTAAACTAAATTTGTATTGTTTTATCACATATTCATGTTTATTTGGTTTGCAGTTTGTTGTCTATTTTGTTATTGTTTTATTGTCTTGCATATTATGGTAATTTCATCTTGTCTTCATTTTTGTCTAAGGAAGTGGTGGGAACGAGAGGGGGAGTTTGGGGGGGATGTGTTAATGTTATGAGCTGTAAGTTTTGTTTAAAAAAAAAACAGTTAATCATTAAATAAAAACTGCATTTGTGGCCACAAGGAGGCAAAGGAAAGAAGCTGTTACCACAACTCTGACATTTTATCAACTTAAAATTTAAATAGCAAACTTGTTAGCATGCAGTAGCTTATGTACATATCCAGCATGCTCTGTATCTGCTGGATGTGAACAACAGATACAAAACAACAATAGCATTCATATGCAGTCATATTTCTGTCCATGTGATTTTCACAATAACATGTTGTTACTAACTGTTTGTCCGCTGTTTGGTGCTGGACAGCATGTGTACAATGGGTTTTTTAGAGCTTTTCTGCAGGAAACAGCTGCCGGCTTAGGTCAAATAACGCCATGAGAGCGCTGAGACTGAATCAGTTCACAGTTAAGTTGTGGATGTAAAACTAAATCAATGAGCTGGAAGATGCTACATGTAAAACACTTCACCAAGCTGAGTGAAAGTGCAGAGGTAGTGATAAAAGAGTTTATCACGATAAGAAAATCATATGATACATTTTTTTTTGTATGAAAAGAAACTAATTTTAGCAGCTTGAGGCCTTTTGGATTTAGGACAGTAAATGTTGTTAAACAACCCTCTGTTTTTTTGGATTCTATTTTTTCAGAAAAGCGGAAAATACGCAAGAGGCGCAAACTGGGGATAAACATGCTGATAAGCACTTCTTTTTTATTAATTTATTTTTTTTATTTGCCCGAGACAACTTATTCATTAGTTGAGACTATACACAAGTATTTTTCCCATCCTAAAGCCTGAGTATTTGACAAGCTCTCCCCATACAGATATCAAAGACATTTTTTTCATGTGGTTCAACTTGTGTTGAACGCAAAAAACATCTAAGCTCTTAAACAAAATAAAAAAGGGACAAACTAATTGTATGATGGAACAAAATAGCTCAACATGCCCACAGAAAAAAAAAACACGTTAAAACAATGAAGTTATTAAAAAAAAAAAAAAAAAAAAAAGTGACAAGGAAAAAACATGATAGCTGTACAGTGCGGTATAAAATAATCTGAAGCAGCTTGCACAACTAGTGAAGTTTACTTCACAATACAAGACAGCTTTTCAAATGTAGGAAAGCACCCAGGACTAGAACATCTGTAATTCTCCACAGATGTGCACTAACAAACATTCATTCAAGAATACTCATGTATACATTTCTCTCACTCAGCTCATAACTTTAGCTTTCAACCGAAATGGACCAAACCCCTCTCAGTGGCTGGGCTACACACGACAAATAAATGCAAGAACATTGATATTCAATAGAAAAATATATTGCACTACTCTCTTTTCCTCAAATGAAAAGCCAGGGTAAATGATTTAAAATCTATTATATGTGATTATCATTTAAAGGCCTTCCAAAGCTAACTATTTCAAAAGTGTTACATTAGGACTGAGGATGGAATCCTTCCATAACAAGGACAGTTTTTGCATCAGTAATTGGATGTTTTAAAACAGATGAAAAGAAGATCAATAAACAGTGATATTATGATGAAGCATAAACACACAGTGGTATTCTTCAGCCTTGAGTAATCCATGCAGTCAAAAAGGTTTGATACATACACAACTCATGTAATGACATCCATCCCAAATAGGTTAAAACGGATTGTAAAAAGTCAGGCACACTCTCACAGGGTAAACTGTGTACACATTTGGTTTGTTATGCACTCGGCTGACTAAACCGTAATGTGTATTAACGGAGAATTAACTCCAAAAGGAAACACAGACAGGGAATTGAAAGGACAGGCTAAAATAAACATGAAAAGAGCATAAAGAAAAACTTTCCAGGCTGCCATTTCCTGAAATCAGCCAGCCAATCTCTCACTGTACTTTCACTGCATCAGCAAACATTATGTCGACGACCAGTATCAGGCATAAAAATCTCTTCATAGAAATGAAAAATACAAGTAAAACTGTCAGCCTGGAAAGCAACCAACCGGTATCACAGCCAATGTGTGGGACTGAAGTTGGACTAAAGCTGCATTTTGTAAGATGAATGAAAATAAAAATTTGGACATTAAAAAGTTCTCATTCATACTGAAAATTCCGATCTAAAACCTTTTCCAACTGTCACGACTGAACAAGAAATGACCCCAAACCCGGCAGAGTGAGCGTCCGGTGTGTTATTCATATTTATATACAGAGAGTGACAAAGCGTCTCTTAACAGGGAGCCTGCTGGGACTGAAGGGTTGACGGAGGCACCGTGCCGTGTCTTTGTGTGATTATCATTGGCTGTGAGAGGACGAGAATATCTTAGTCTGGGGTGGGGTTTAAGGGCGGGTCCCTCTTTTCAAACACTTTGCACCAGTCTGGCCACCGCTCGAGTTTATACTGGCTACCTGCGTCAGCACATCATCTTGGGGCGGAGTCCGACTGTGACTGCATCGCCATGACGACCCCTCCCGGCTGGCCCGATCCCATGGCGGCCAAGACAGACATTGCTACCGCCTCTGCAGCGCGAACGCTCAGCCCGTTGATGGTGGCCCCTGGACTGGAGGCCGAGGCGGGTGGTGATGGCCCGTGCTGGATAACTGCAGCTGGGGAGCCGATGGGTTCACTGGAAGTATCCCTGGAGGTTTCCTCTCCTCCTGCAGCTAGAGACAGAGAAAGAAACATTCACCCTTAAGAGAGGTGAGCGAGTAAAAAGAATGCATTAGATGGATGAGGTGATAGATGGATCCTGACAAAAGTAGTGATACAGTGTGGGAAGCTCATTGGTAAGCTCCATGGTTACCTAAGAAAGCTGCCTTCTTTTGCATAACAGTGACCGGGCAGTCTTTGTGGGCCAGGAGGAGCTGCTTCAGCTGAGCCACCTCGTTCCTCAGCAGGCTTACTTCATTCTGATGGCAACACAAAACACACAGCACCCAAATCATTCCCAGCATGACCACTCTGTGTTCATGTTCCAATAACAGATACAACCATGGAGTGACGGGGTAATGGCAGACTCACCGTCAGAGACACATTCATGTTGGCAAGATCATCTGCCTTCTTCTCTAACGAGTTTACCCAGAGCTTTCGTTTTTGCCTGCAGCGGGAGGCAGCGGCCCGGTTTCTCTCCAGGAAGCGCTCCCTCCTCTCGTCAGGGTCCATCTCTGAAGCTCGCCGCCGCCGGCCTCCTGTCGGCTGAGCAGGGGACACCTGGGAAATGTGAAGGTGGAGGCAGTGCAGTGAATACTTATACTTAGGTTACATGCATCACTTAAGTTTTGCACATGTTGATGATTTTCCCCGAAAGGAACAAGAATTACACAATGAAGTAGGGGTGTGCAAACTAACATCTAGATATAGATAGATAGATAGATAGATAGATAGATAGATAGATAGATAGATAGATAGATAGATAGATAGATAGATAGATAGATAGATAGATAGATAGATAGATAGATAGATAGATAGATAGATAGATAGATAGATAGATAGATAGATAGATAGATAGATAGATAGATAGATAGATTCACATTTATGAATTGATTCAAGCCCTACAGATTTTGTTTTTGTAATGGCGTTTATACTATCACATGGGAAAAGTCCCTGGCCCCAGATGTAAACCATATTATGTGCTTAGCTTTTTTTATATCTAGCTTCAAGTAGAAGCCGTGTCATTTTAGTCAACCGAAGTGGAAGGTATTGAGAGTCCATTTGTTGGAATCTTTTTTTATTGAGAATCGTTTTAGAATCGAAAAGTGATTTTGAACCGAATTGACATTTTCTGAATCGTGCACCCATACAATGAAGCAAACACCGTTTTAAATAATTGCATTTTTGTCATTTGTAGTTTTAAGAACAAAATGAGTGCGTTGGGCTAATAGCAGACCCAGATACACCATGTAGGAGCTGAAAAGTGAGCTTTCATTTAGAAGTAACCCAACATTGTCTATAGCGCTGTGGCCCGACGGGGGAAACAGGGAGCTCGGCCTACCTCGGCAGGTTTTTCTGTTTTCTTATATTTTTTGGCAGAGAACAGCAAATTGCTTGTTGAATTTGAAACATTTTTTTATTGAACATTTGACCATTGAATTGAATATAAACGGCAGCACTAAAAAAAGAATGCTAGTTACATTTTAAAGTTTTCTACTGATATTCTCTTTTAACTAGCTAAAACAATCTGTGATCATTTTCCGCGATATGTCAGCCTTTTGCGATGTGTTTATCATGCCAGTTATTTTTGTGACGATAAAACAAACATATTGTGCAGTCCAAGTTGCCGTTATGAATAAAATAAATTAAATAAACATCTGTGTTTGAAAACTGCACTTGAAACAATGACCAATCAATAACTCAGGTGAATCCAAATAAGCAACTTTACAAAAAGGCAACCACTTTCAAGACAGTGCAGCTCAGTATTATCAAAGCCAAATTTCAAAGAAGACAAAGGATGGGCTAAAATACTTTTTTTGTACTTCATTTTACCACACATTAGACATTCCATTTCAAGTGAAAATGATCAAAACCACTTCTGCAGCATAAATTGCCTCTCTGCTGTCCATCTACAATATTTGATCAATATGTTCCAAATACTTATTTAGGCTAAAGGGGTGAGACAGATTTTGGGAGTATTATTTCAGGTACCCATGTTTACATTTACGACAATAAAAAGTTCCCTGGACACTGTAGGCATTTATGCAGCATGTGTATTACCTGTGGTTGGGCAGGTGATGGTGCATCAGAGTTTTGAGTGGGTTGTTGGCCGTGTTCCTGTCGCTGGGGGACAGCAGGGATGGATCCTGCCCCCCCTCCAGCCCCATCTTGTGCTCCTGGGCCCTGGTGACTTAGAGATGCTCTCAGCCGCTACAAAGACACACCGATGACACTTCATGTAAGTGTTCAGACTTTAAGCTTACTAAAAATGTGCTGTATTGCATGTGAGGAAATTAGCATCACTATTTTGCAAATCAAGTTATTTTACAAATGTAAAAAATCAGATAATATGAATAAACACTGTTTAAATGCCAGCAGACTACGAAATTAAGAAAATATGAATAACCATCTCACCATCTTGGTCTCAGAGTGCAGACTATACCCAGACGGGGAGGATGAGCCACTGCTGGCCCCGCCAACTGGAGGTCCTGGAATGCCAGGGATGTTAGGCACAGAGTTCACTGGCCTTGCAAGCTTCACATTACAACAAATAGCAAGAGCGAGAGAGAGAAACAGACAGAATATGGTAAATATAAAGAAAAATCATTAAAAAAAAGAAGTATTATTTGTTATAGATTTGGTCCAAGTTTTGAAAATGACTTACAGATATAACTGAGGTCATCTGCACAGGACTGGGCAGGAGAGGGATTGTCTGCCCATTGGGGAGGTGCCTCACCAGTGGATACGCGCTTGTTGGGGAGCTATTGACAAAATCAGATACTTGTTAATGGCTGCTCCTTCATTCTGCACCTATTGACAAAACGCAGATTGAGAGTCACAAATGATTTTATTTTGCCAAGGTGTGTGGCACATATATCACCAGCTACCCAGGAGCCCAGTGATGGGCATGACCTTATTTGTACAGTAGGGCTCGAAAGTTTGGACACCCCGGGTAAAAAATTGTATTAATGTGCATAAAGAAAAGAAGGAAAAATCTCCAAAAGGCATCAAATGACAATGACAGATTAAACATTCGTATAATATGTCACAAAAAGTTACATTTTATTTCCAGCATTTACTCTTTTAAAATAACAGAAAAACAAAAAAGTGGTGTCTGCAAAAGTTTGGGCACCTTGCAGAGTTAATACCTTGTTCTGCCTCTTTGGCAAGTATCACAGCTTGGAAACGCGTTGTAGCCAGCCAAGAGTCTTTCAATTCTTGTTTGAGGTTTCTTCGCCCATTCTTCCTTACAAAAGTCTTCCAGTTCTTTGAGATTTCTCGGCTGTCTGTCACGCACAAGATTTTCAACTATGTTGAGGTCAGGAGATTGTGGGCCATGGCAAAACCTTCAGTTTATGCCTCTTGATGTAATCCACCGTGGATTTTGAGGTGTGTTTAGGATCATTATCCATTTGTAGAAGCCATCCTCTCTTTAACTTCCGCTTTTTCACAGATGGCATCAAGTTAGCGTCCAAAATTTGCTGAAATTTTATTGAATCCCTTTTTCCTTCTACTCGTGAAATGTTCCCTGTGCCACTGGCTGCAATACAACCCCGAAGCATGATTGATCCCCCTCATGCTTAACAGTTGGACAGAGGTTCTTTTCAATAAATTCTGTGCCCTTTCTTCTCCAAACGTACCTTTGCTCATACCGGCCAAAAAGTTCTATTTTAACCTCATCGGTCCACAGAACTTGTTTCCACAATGCATCAGGCTTGTCTATTTGTTCATTTGCAAACTTCAATTGTTGATTTTTGTGGTGAGGACGTAGAAGAGGTTTTCTTCTGACTCTTTCATAAAGACCATGTTTATACAAGTATCTCTTTATAGTGGAATGGTGTAGCACAACTCCAGTGTTTACCAGTTCTTTCTGGATGGATCGTGCGGTCAAAAATGGGTTTAGACTTAATTTTCTCACAATCCTGCGAGCTGTTCTGTCTAATATTTTTCTTGGTCTTCCAGATCTTGCTTTAACTTCCAGTGCTCCTGAGGACTCCCATTTCTTAATTACATTCCAAACGAGGCTATTGGCATCTGAAAACGCTTTTCTATCTTATTATAACCTTCTCCTGCTTTGTGAGAGTCAACCATTTTCAGTTTCAGTTTTCTAGACAACTACTTAGAAGAAGCCATGGTGTTGATTGTTGAGGGGGGGGGGTCAGATAAGTCTGGACATATAAAACCTTAAGACTGACATCACCTGGTCTTTCCAGACGATGACTGAGAACAATCCATGACACTGTCAGGTCTCAGCTTTCCAAAGGGAGCGGTGCATGCTATAAACTCTGCAGGGTGCCCAAACCTTTGCAGACGCCATTTTTTTGTTTTCTGTTATTTCGAAAGTGTAGATGATGGAAACAAAATCTAACTTTTTGTGACATTTTATACTATATAATAATCTGTCATCTGATGCCTTTTGGAGATTTTTCCATCTTTTCTTGGCTTCTTTATGCACATTAATAAAAAATGTTTTACCTGGGGTGCCTAAACTTTCAAGCCCCACCGTAGCTTTCAGTATACCAGATCTAAAACTTTTTGACAATAAGAAAGCCAATTATCTCATAGCCAATGAATCTTTCCACTTATTAAGAGCTTCATTTTCCCCACATTACACTTTTTCTAGGAACTAGTTGACTTTTAAGATCCTTAACAAAAAGCACCCCAGGCCTAAAGAAAGAACACACTGTACTTTACCCAAGCTGTCTGTTGGAGGGCGGGGCTTGCGTGATGACAGATGTTGGAGATGGCAGAGTTGGGTGTAGTGCGTCATTGCTCAGGTGAAGGGGAAGAGAACCTGGACGCACGATAGTTGGAGTGGGGGCTGAGCTTGGCGCAGGCTTTGTCACAATCTCCTGTTGACAAATCAAACAGAACCATATATTTTCCATAAATAATGCATTCTGTCCGCTTAAAAAGGGAACCAATAATTGATGTTTAAGTGGCAAATCTTAATCAAGTCTTGCAAGCCACACACACAAATTGTGGCAATGCGTTGTACCTTGCCTCTCACCCTTGAGTCTCTGCTGTTGTCTGACATGCTGGAGGAGGAATCTGGACTTCCGGGAGAGGAAGAATCCACTTGTAAAGTACCCTCATCCTCATTTTTTACTTCTGACGGTGTTTGTAAAGGTGCCGCCTGAGCAGAGAGCATAAGATGAATATACCCTTTCAGATTATCTAAAATAATAAATTGGTAATATTTTTTTTTTTATCCGATGAACTGAGGAAACCAACAGTTTGCCATTCATTTAACGTGTGCATTCATTCTTTTTCTCACTGGATGTGTTGTCCTCTGGTCGACTTCGTGTGCTTTGGAAAACTCCTGTTCAAATGAGCTGGCAAGCTCATTAAATAGCCCAACCTCCTCGCAGTTCTTCAGAAAACGTGTGGGTGTAGGAGTCTGGTCTGCAAAAAAATAAATAAAAAAAGAGCATATAACATTAGCCAAGAGGTCAACAAAACTGAATTGTCTCCTTCCCAACAACCATCACTGCAGTGTATATCAATACAGGCCTTTAGAGCACTACATTGATTACTCTTTAGTTCTGCTTCATTTAACACAAACTAATATGAATGGTAATGTTTACCTGCAATGATAACAGAGTCTGTCCTGGCGGGACCAAATTTTAAAGTCATTTCATGCTTGTGTTTGTGGACCGACAGATGGTCTTCATTCGTAAATCTCTGCAAAACAACAACAAAGCAAATGTAAGGCAGCGCCAACTCCCTCTCTATTTGCTAAGCCTTTTTGTTAGAAAATGTAGACATTCACTCACACAGTCTACTTTGTTTTCTTTATTTGATTTATAGTTCCAATATCAACTGACAAAGACAAGGAATTGTACTTAGCATTGGATACATGTGTTATCAAATGGCAACTAAGATAATTACTGAATGATGTACAAATGACTTGTTTTATTTTAGATGTACAGTGTTAATGTTAACATGATGAAAATGAAATGAGCCCTTATTGATATGAGCAAGTTAAAAACCCAATGTATATGTGTTGTTAACCTTGTCAACTCTCCATTCTAGAGTACTGACCTGATAGGCCAGTTTGAACTGGAGAGGCGGGCTCTCATGCTATATATGTGAGTGGAATGAGAGAGAATGGACTGGTTATTGAAGAGCAGCACCAGAACTGTTTTGAGCAGAGTAAAGAGGTGTTCCCTTTGTGTTTTTTGGAAGACTAATAAAAGTCTGCCTATTTCTCCAGCACACCTTCTTGTCAGTGTGATGTTTTGTCTTCCTCATGTTTTCTTTGAGCTACCCTCCACCTCACCTTACAACAGCAGATACAAAAATAAAGTATTAATGTAAAGAATATAAGTGTAGCGTCTGTGTTTCTGACAAATAATTCACCAAAAGAACTGATGATGTGAAATTAACATCACCTTAACAACACCGCATTTCTGTGAAGATGGTCCACAGTGAGGTAGGGCTTGATAATAATTAGCTAAATTGCAGTGACCCCATGTAATATGAAAGAGGCAATGATTTGTTTCAGATATCTGGGCTGCATGACCAAAGGTGTCAAATGTAGAGAGAGTGAAAGTGGGCGTTATAGAGGTATGCATATAAAATATCGCGTTCAGAAACCTACCTGCCCACATCCAGGGGCAGTGCATACAAAAGGTCGATCATCCCCCATCTCAGACAAATGTTCTGCAAAAGAGATATAGATGATAACAGAGCAACTTGTTATCGGTTGTGTTCATGTATGCATACGCGGGCATTCAATCGAATGTTTCTGGGTTTAGACCATTGACAACGATTACCCAGAAGCAACTGGCTGACTAGAAAATACTCTTATGTCACTGTCTATTATTTCTGTATTTCAGCTTGTGTTTTAACTTGCTAATGTATCAACCTGCAGCATCAGTCTATAACAAGACTACTACGCACCAGTTGAGAACTACAACCAGTTTAGCGCTGTTAATTGCATTTGCTCACCTGTCACCAAGAAGGTAGAAAAACGTCATAATGACAACTGGTTAGGATTGTTCCAAACAGGCCAAAAACGGTCGGCCCGTTAGGAACATCTGCTTTGCTCTCGGTCTGGGAAACTCGGGGACTAGCGCTCAACGGGAACGATGAGGCAGCAGAGCCAAAGCAGGCTACCATGCAACCTAGCTACCCCACACTGTCATCACGGCACTGGTGCTAGTTGGCTATCAACTGTCGAGGTCGTTCTATGCACCTAGCTAGCTTGGTGACTTAAGTTACGGATAGTGGACAGGCTAAGTACCAATTATTTGGCTAGATCTGAGTTTATGAGAAATGGGCCTTAAGCTAGCATAACCTTATTGCTAACCACGCCAACATATTTTGTTTTCGAAACCTGACAGCCGTGTCATTATAACAAACGTGGAAGCTAACACCATAGTAACTGATAACAGATAACGGATGACCGGATACGCCCCGCAAAGCGGACATTACAATATCGCTAGCTGCCAGTCACAACACAGCTATCTCAGCTAATGCTAACTGCTAATCGAAGCTTCGTTTCTTGTGTGTTCCGCCAATAGCTAACGTTAGCAAGCTAATGCTTAAGAAAGCTGTGCTCACAAATCAACCTACCATCTTATGAAAAAAAATCACGTTTCATGAACATTGAATGTATATACTTCGCAAAATATCACATTTTGCGGTAGATGTTCCGAAATGTGACTAAACTTACCCGACGTTGAGACAGCCTCTTGACTCCCCCCACCCTGCTCCTGGCTGTGCTGCTGTGCTGCTACTGCTATTGCACTGCCTGACCGTTGTTGTTGACACTCTGACACTTCCATTAGCAAAACACCGCGAGAGCTGAAACAGACCAAAATATTACGCAACAGGATCGACGTTGGGGGAAAACGTGAACATGATGCCGAATCTACTTGTATTTTAACTTAATCTTTCCAAATCCTTCGATTTTTGCATTTACATACCACCTTTGTTTCACAATTTATACAAATGCTATTCCGTTGTGTCGGTGTCACACATCACTGAAATCTCATGGACACACTCACAAATATGCCTACAACTGTTACATAATGTTGAGATTATTTCACATATGTATATATATATTAAAAAAAATACAAATAAGTGTAAAGCCGCTGTTTAAAAATAAATCTTTATTTTAGGCTCAGCAATAACAATTACTTAATAAACCAGTGTGTACTTGGCTGAAAATTGCAGTCCCATGTTTGATTTTGAGTTATAAGCAGGAATCTGATAGAAGACTTGACATTGCATCAACAAGCTAACAAAATAAACTAACAGACACATAATGGCTAAACAAGCATGCACGCACATATCAAGAGTGCCCAGCCCCCAAGCTACAATTGTAACATACTGAGATTTACATTGAGCAAGATCTAGTGTCTCCAAGTGTCATAAACTGATCATGTTGGATTTTGACAATCAACTAACCAGCCATGTTCAGAGTGAGAAATTGATGTAATCACAATTCTTGTACTCTATATACTGAAATCGATCACTGTTAAGGCACTGGAGGTTTGTTTGAGATAGTAGTTCCATGTAGTCTTAAGCAAAAGCAAGCTTTCTGTCACACACGTTTATACAGACATTTACATAAACACACACACACACACACACACACTAGACAACTGTACAGGCCACATAACACAAAATACTGTACACTGCAGTCAAGTGCCTATAGAAGACTCCAAACATGTATCTATTTTTATCCCCCTGATCCTGAAAACCTGGAATTCTTTATCTTCACTCATCTTTTGTTCATTTGCAACACCCCTGACTATTTAGATGAAGTGAAAACAAAAAAAAGGAAAACACATTTAAGTTTAAGTTGAGAATTTCTGTGCAACAATTTCCATTTCTTATTTCTGGATAGTGCATTTCAAGTCACACCACTACAGGAACAGGCATGTTCTGCTGATTGTTGAGCATGAGTGGCTGATCGGTATCAATTCAGTTGTCTATGACCAAAAATATTTTCTCAGATCAGTTTACACACAAATTTTCTAACATTACACAAACATTGAATACTATGAGAAGAAAAACAATTTGTTGTTAGAAAATGAACTAGTCTACAGCAGGAAAATACACACGCTCAAGGAAAGCTACTACATATAGACATTTATAAAATCAAGCTCAAAAGTTTTATGCCAAATGGACTACATTCGTCTGAAGCCTTGTGTATCAAACCAGATAATGCAAGCAATCAATGTGTTTAGACACTGGCCATGTCAACCATCAAATAGCCACGTTCCTCAGGAAGAGGCCACACATTTCTATTGTGAAAGAAAACCCTTAACCTGAGGTGTATTAGATCATCCAATACATTTTAGCAATTCAGAAGCAGATGCTAGTCAATAATTAAAAACAGCTTAATCTTCAACATCTACCATTCTACTTTAAAAACAAAAAAAACATTCCTGAAACTGAAATGACAAAACTATAGATATTAAAAGCAAAGGCTGAAACTAAAGTTAGCCATCAAACCCTGTAGTCTTTCTTTGTGAGACAAACACCAACATTATTGACGTTTGATCAACCTTGGCAGACAGTCTTTCTGCTCGCGCTTACATCTTATAACCTCAGCGACAGTAGGTTATTTGGCGACAACTACTATTCTCATAAGTATTCATGCTCTACTTTTTTTTTTTTTTTTATAAACAAGATATACAGATTTGCACGGGAGTTAAATCAATGATTAAATCCGACAAAAAAAAGATTTAAAAAATGCAGGGCTCGTTTTAAATGTTATTAGCCTTGATCTAATATCTGCATCACAAAGACAACTACTGTAAAAACAGTGAAGGATTATAATCATTACGCAACTCACGTAGATCATTTCTACATAATGTAATTTCTTCAAACATTGCTATTCATCATCAAAAGGTCAGACATTCTTTAGTTAATCACCCCCCCCCCCCAGTTTCTATTATTCTGCCATGGATTAAACATCTTCCATTTCATAAATTATCATATATCCTTGATTACACTGCAAAACAAATTGAATAAAAAGCTCACGATAAGTCACATGCCAGCAATTACCACTCAGAGAAATCAAAACACACACGCACGCACACACGCACGCACACAAATATTAAAACTCTTTGAAAAAGTTTGTCAAATGAAATATAGTCATCCATCTATTTACATATATTTACATGTACTGTATATAGTTTTCATTTCTGTTGAAGTTCATGTTTTATAAGTTCTTTTTTAATTTGGGTTCCCCCGGGGGAATATTCTGTTCTTTGCCGCTGCGTCTGGCTCCCCGGTGTGGGGAAAACGGTTTGCCAGGATTCAGTCCTCTCTGATGCTCCCGAATCTTCAGCCCTCCGGATCTGACTTGGCCATTTGCCCCTCTAAAGGAGCGTAATGGTTGACGAGGCAGGCGGCTGTCTCCGGGTTTCTCTGGTTTGTCTGTATAACGCCTGGAGTTGGGCCGTGACTCCTTAACCCTGTTGACCTTGAGCTCTTGCAGGGGTTGACCGGCTGAGGAGGCGGAGGGGGATGGAGAGGGCGTCTGTGCTGCTGGCGGCTCCTTGGCCAGCCGCTGGCACACCTCTGCATAACTGAGCTTTCTTGCCCCCTTGTTAGACAATAATGGGTGAAGATTTAAAATAAATGATAAAAGAGACAAAAATAAATAACATGAGTAACAAAAACACTAACCACTTGAAGATATGATCCAAAATACTCCATCATTGACCATTACGTGGTAGTTTTAAGTTGCTGAAGATGTTTTTGTTTTTTATTTTATTTTATTTTTTAAATTACACCTTAGACACTTGCCTCTACTCTTAAGACATAATTCAATCCAATCAAACAGCTGTGCCTTCCATCTACTGCTGCCATCCTCCGCAAAAGGAGCCAGCCAATTTCATACACAAGTTTTATATTAATAATGAGTCAACAGGGAGCTTTGAGCGGATGTTGCTGTGAGCTAATGTGAAACTCCTGATTAGAAGGCAGGCCTTACCAGCTCGGATGTTGGAGATGTTGGAGTTGGAGGAGATGGGGAGGGTGCTTCTATGGGAACAGACTGGTTGCAGGTGGAGGGAGCAGGTTCAGAGGCTGTTGGGGAGGCAGCCTGCGAGGACAAGGAGATTTCTTTCTTTGGAATAGGAGGTTCAGCGTTAACCTCTTCTTTTATTGGAGGAGACACACTAAAATTGACAAAAAAAGTAAAAGATAATTAATTTTCATTGTATTTGCCCTTTTATTCACAGACATAAGCTTGAAGTAAACTTTACCTTAAGACTGGTGGTGCTACTGTGTGGGGTGCCACTGTGAGCGGTGTCACAGGAGCAAGTTTAGCAACAAGGGTTACAGAATCTGGTTTCCTTACAGCATCTTCAGAGATGTTTGTGTTTTGGGTCTCGTTAACCTCTTGGCTCACATGCTGAAATAATGGATAATTTTCAATGATTTGCATTTATACAACTGTAACTTAAATACTGGTTATGCAAGTCTCCCGATTAAAAAGGTATGAAAGAGGACAAGGTTTTTACCTTGCTGGTCACCTTAAGGCCACGCACAACATCTGAAAGGCGTACTTCTGGCATACTTTCTCCCCGCATACTGACAACAGATCCCGGCAAAGGAGGAAAATTGGAAGCTGCCAGGTCAAACTTTGGTGGAGGTGGTACCTTGGTCTCCATCAAAGGGACAGGCCTCTGTAGTTTTGATTAAAGGTTTTAGGCAGATATAAGATAAGTGACAATATAATGAACTTGCCACAAAAATACTACTACTACAACTTTTAGATAAGGCGATACCATCAGGACCTCCTTGATCTACACAGGAAAAATCACACTATTTAAAAATAATGTAATAAACAGGTACAAAGAGGAAATATGCCAACCATGGTGTGTTCATCTTCTCTTTTCCTCCTCATGCCTCTGTGGCTACTTCTCCTACAATGAAGACAGATCATTCTACATTAAAAAGTTTTACACATGAAAGTTACATTTACATGTAAAAACACATTGCATGAAATGGGTTGCATTTCCCTGGAACGGATTGCCCGTTACGTTTTGGTTATATATTTTTATCTCCCTAGTGTTAATAAGCAGGATAATATTCACTTGCCTGGCCCGTGCAGCCCCACTCAGATATCCACTGGATAAGACAGCCTGTGGAGAAGTGTCTTTAAGGCTGAAGGAGGGTAGAGAGGCTGTCGCTGAAGTGGTGCCAGTCGGCGTCCCTGATGTCTGAAGGGGCTGTGGACTCAGGGGACCAGACAAGCTATCCATCAGGGTCTCTGGAGCCAAAGAAGAGGGCATGCCTCCGGGCCTAGGTTGACCCTTAACTTGGTTTCTGGGCACACACAAAAGGTACACATTTCTTAAAGATTGTCTTTTTTGGGGCATTTTAGGCTTTTATTTTAGAGGACAGCTGAAGTGGAGGAGGGTGAGTGACATGCAGCAAAGGGCTACGTGGTGAAGTGTATTATTCTATATAGTGTATTATTCAACATTTGTTTTTGTTGAGGAATTTTTTTTTGCAATACTTCTAGAATCGCAATAAATGGAGGAAAAAAAAAAAAAAAAAAAAAAAAAAAAAAAAAAAAAAAAAAAAAAAAAAAAAAAAAAAAAAAAAAAATCGCATTACAAATCAACTATGAATGAGAGAGTTATATCATTGTGAATTGCACCTACCGGTTCCCACTCATGGTTCGGGTGTTGATGGAGCTTGAGTTTGCTTTGTAGTTGCCAGGACTGCTGTAACCATTTATGAATCCGCTGTGCGGGAAAGGTGCCTGGATCACACAATGGCAGCAGGAAATCAAATAAAGGCTATAAGCTCCATAAAAATGTCTAATGCTCTGGACAATGCAATATATCTGTGTATGCACTGAGGCTGGGAATATCACATTGATTGTAATAATACAATGCTATGAGCACCTTGAAACAATGTATGTATTCTGGACAAAAATAACATTTCAATCAGTTTAATCCTACATTCAGGTTCTCACCAGTGGTGTTTCAAAGTAAGGTGTGACGGAAGGGTTCCAGGAGGGAGACACCACAGGGTATACAGGGTACTGCTGCTGAGGGCTGTAAGCCTGCTGCATGTAGACTGGGGAGCCATACTGAGCCTGTGGTTGGGCATGCTGACTGTACACACTTGAGTCCACACTGCGGAAGCCGTTCTTACCAAAGAATGTGTTAATAGCCTTAATGCGGGCCTAGGGGAGAGGGAAAGGGTAAGAAAGAAGGTAATCAGGTAAGTTTGCTAGGAGTGAAGATGTGACACTTCCACTGTGCCTATAATGAGTGGTCTTGTACATCGTACTTCAGTCCCCTCAGATCTCATAATCTCACGGTCATTAGGCCATACAACACTGCAGTGACTAGGGGAAAGAAGGGGGGGGGGGTGAGGGAGAGAAGAGGTATGGTGTAGAAACAGAGATACAGCAGACTGATCAAGAGGTCTACAAATGAAAAATTCCTCCCAGCCAGCCACAGTGCATATGGGTCCTTCCAAGCGCGATACTGATCATCACTGGGGTTTCGACAGGAGCAGTAATACGTCTCTCAAAAGACTCATTTGGTTTATCAGGGGCAGACAAGGTCAAGTCAAAGTACAGCTGAAAAAGACTGCATGAGATACTGTACCTGAAATGCAAAGGTAAATACCACATTGTGATAAGAAGGGAGATAGGTGTGCAGCAGTTCTGCCAAACACCTTTCTTATCAAGCCTCTGTGCACAGAAACCCCAAGGTCACTCCTGAGGCTACGGCTTAGCCAGAGTAGTGCCGTGACAGCTGACCAACACAACTAGTCTTGTGTAACACAAGGCTTGCTGGGTTCCATACTACCGTCTAAAATAGAACCAATAATAAGCAGTAATCCAGGCTGAAATAAAACAAAACCTTATAGCGTACTGAACAATTACTGGTTTATGCATTTTTAAGAACTCACCATAATTGGTTTTCCCTGGAACATTTTCACTTCTTCTCTTAGGTATCTGTAGGCCTGAGGACAAGAAAGAAGACAGTAGAGTATTCACAATAATGTCAAATCTGTTTCAAATCTTCCCAATACACTAGTGTGATGTTCAGTGCATACAACTGTAAACTTGTTACTTGCACATCAAATGATAAAGTTGCTGTAATAAATCACACACAGAAAGTATCCGTTATACTGCATACCTAAAACAGCATTAAACAAACTTTACAAGCAACTATAATCAAGAATTGTCAAATCCAAATCTTGCACCCTCACCAAGGTCATGGAAATTCACCTTTGGTTTTCAAGAACAATGGAACCAGAGCAAATGACAGCCACATTTAATGCAAAAGTATATATGCCATGTTAATAAAAATTAAAATAAGCATTAAACCAAAAATGTAACTGTATTGTGTAACTTAGACAATACTAGGATTATACAGCAAGTTAGTCAAAAACAAGCCCTGTGTTTTATTAATGTGGATACGTACCTGTTGTGCATCCATATCTGACTGAAATGTTATGTACCAGTTGCTGTTGTGTGCAAACTCTGTGCTTAACACTGTGGGGCAGTTTTCACTCTCAAAAAGAGCCTCCACTTCCTGTGAATAAGATGCAAGGCTCATATTACACATTTCTCCCTCCAAAACTAAACTCACACATCTCCAATCAGGTCACCATGCAGGCTCTATGATAAGTTGTCAATGAGCCATTATATACCTCTTATACCAAATATCCACAGTTATAACATCAAAATGCAGTGACAAACATAATGCACATCACTGTCTGTAACGGACTTCTTTTTAACAGCTTTGCCTGAACACAGTGTGAGCAAGAATGAGCGTGCGGGAGCACCTTGTTTGTATGATGTACTGTACAGTAAGATGTGTTGGTTTTGTGTAGAACTGTGCTAAGTATGCAGTATGGAACTTTTACCTCAACTGGTGTAGTCTCTGGCACCTCTCTCAGAATAATGATGCAGCGACTGTGGTTTGGCCGAACCTTCTCTCCAGTTTCATCAACTTGCACCATGGGAGAGGCTATAACAAAGACACATCCTAAGTATATGTTTTTTTACAATCTGTAAGTAACTTCAGGTTCCCTCAAACAACCTACATTAAGTGCTCTTGGAGAATATGCATCTCTCTCTGGCATACATCTTCAGCATTTAAAAAAAAAAAAGTAATTAATAATGTTAAAAGCATTTATTATTGACTGTAAGCTACAAAGACAATTCAATGTTTCCACCCTCGGAAAACGGTTTTGAAGAAGTGGTAAGCATCAGACCACAATTAACAACTGCAGGATACCATAAACTAGGCTCGGGCCAGTGTAAACATTTTCAAACCGTTTGATATTAAACCCAACACTGGAACGGTATACCTAATTTTATCACTAGGTGTTGCACTTGATTCAGCTGTTCCCGAGTGAGGCCATAATGAGAGTGTAGCAACTCCAGTAAATGGCTGTCAGACACTAGTGGCTATCTATGGTTAGTTTGTTTAAAAAAATATATATATATTATTATTAAATTATGTTAATCCGGGTTCTCGGCAGTAAATTTGACTCGTTTCAGGTGAGGGTTGGCCTCCGCCAGGGCTGCGCTTTGTCACCAATCCTGTTTGTAGTATTTATGGACTGGACAACGAGGCGTAGTTAGGGTGGGGAGGGGTTGCAGTTTGGTTGGTTCAGGATCGCTGCTTTTTGCAGATAATTTGGTCCTGATGGCGTCATCGGCCTGTGACCTTCAGCACTCACTGGATTGGTTTGCAGCAGAGTGTGAAGCGGCTGGGATGAGGATCAGCTCTAAAATCTGAGGCAATGGTTCTCAGCAAGAAACCGATGGAGTGCCTTCTTCAGGTAGGGAATGAGTCCTTACCCCAAGTGAAGGAGTTTAAATACCTTGGGGTCTTGATCGCAAGTGAGGGGACCATGGAGTGGGAGATTGGTCGGAGAATCGGCGCAGGCGGTATTACATTTAATTTATCGCACCGTTGTGACAAAACCAGAGCTGAGCCAAAAGGCAAAGCTCTCGATCTACTGGTCAGTTTTTGTTCTTACCTTCACCTATGGTCATGAAGGCTGGGTCATGACTGAAAGAACGAGATCCAGGGTTTAAGCGGCCGAAATGGGTTTCCTCATGAAGGTGCCTGGTGTCTCCCTTAGAGATAGGAGCTTTTTAGAGTAGAGTAGAGCCGCTTCTCCTTTGCATCGAAAAGAGCCAGTTGAGGTGGTTTGGGCATCTGGTAAGGATGCCTTCTGAGCGCTAGGGAGGTGTTCCAGGCAAGTCCAGCAGGGAGGAGGCCTCTGGGAAGACCCAGGACTAGGTGGAGGGATTATATCTCCAATCTGGCCTGGGAACACCTCGGGATCCCACAGTCGGAGGTGGTTGATTTGGCTCGGGAAAGGGAAGTTTGGGTTCCCATGCTGGAGCTGCTAACCCCCACGACCAAATACCGGATAAGCGGACGAAGATAGATGGCATTATGTTAATCACGTTGTCATATAACTCATTGCCAGTGTGGGACAAGCTACTTGGAAAGTGTAGAGAGCTATGCTACCAAATAATCCACACTTAATATAGTTTCACTACACTGAAGCTAACGTTATCCACCAAAGACGCCAAGCTACAGCAACATGGCCACTAAAAGCGCTAAGCTACTAAAAAGCCATTTTATTCAGACAACAGCAACGCTATTGAGAAGTAGTTACGCTAGTAACGCTACTGCCCAACACTGCTAGCAATAGAAATTGGATTTAGTTCCTTTACATTGTCGGGACAGGTTGCTAATGTAGGCTACTTGTCAGAAGGTGTCATAGTGAAAATTGCCAGTTCAACTGGTTTGCATACAATCAAACTGGTTTAGCCAGGTACACTGTACAAACCGGAAAAGGACCCAACTTTACCCTTAACTTAAGACCTTCTTTATAAACCCGATGTTGGTGTGAAATGCAGTTTTATTTAGTTCAAAACATTTTAAAGTTGTTTATGGATTCTGTATGTAAACTAATGTGTCAGTGAAACTGCAAGCATTTGTAAAATACAGACAGAACAACAGCACTGGTACCTCGCAGTACATCCAGAATGAGGTCTATGTCAGTGGTAAGGGCTTTGATGTCCTCCATACAAGCAATGGTCCAGATGGGAACAAACTGATCACTGTCCATCTGGGATATCAGGTACAGGTCCTTAGACAGGTTCTCTCTGCAAATAGTCAAAAACAACAACAACATTGGACTACAAAAACATTCAAAATGCCAAACTAATCAAAGAAATAAATTAAGTCAATGGCTGTCCAATCAGGGATTGATAACCCTTAATAAAAACACCTCAGGAATCTAATAAATTACATTATGGAATCAGATAAATAAATAGAGAATTAAAAAATGTAGAAATTTGGTTTCGGTGTAATAAACTCTTAACATAAGACGAATTACATTTTGTTTCATTCCAAGAAAAATCAAATGGAAAACAAGCATTTTGTCTTAAGATAAATGAACAAATTATTCAAAAGTAAATATCACTAAATTCCTCTGAGTCTATATCAATACATTTTTAAATTTCAAATGCCATGGGGCGTCCTCTAGCTCCCCCAGGAAGAGCGTGCGCCCCATGTAGGCTAAGGCCTTTACAGCAGTTTGAATCCAACCTGCGGCCCTTTGCTGCGTGTCATCCCCCATCTCTTTCCCACCTTCTATCCACTGTCACTCATAAATAACGGGAGAAAGCCCCCCAAAAAATCATCTTAAAAAAAAATGGATGTGGAACAAGAACAGTGCAGGGAAAAAGAGGAAGATGGAGGTCATGGTTAACAGGAAGCCGGAGAAAAAAATAAGACAAGCAGAAAAAAAAGTCTGCTCGTTCTCCCTCTACCACAAATGGCTACAGAAACACAATTATAATGATGAAAATTTCAAATGGCATAATGATCATCTAACCAAAAAACTAACTAAATATTTTTAATTATTTTTTAAAGTAAGACATTTACTCCCACACTCAGCACTTCTCACTTTATATAAAACTTTGTTTGAGCCCCATTCAAACTACTGTAATGTTATATGGTGTAACACTTGTCCCAACCACTTGAAAAAACTACAGATTTTACAGAAGAAGAAAAAAACAAATATCATACAGGCATTAACATGGTCTGAGCCCAATAGCCCCACTCGTCCTCCATTTCATCGCCTTGGTTTATTGAGGCTTACTGAATATAATGTATATTCTAATGCTTGCATGATATTCAGGGTCATTCATAGGTTAAAACTACCGATTGTGTGAGCTTGTTCCAATTAGTCGAAACGAATATATATAAAAAGGCAATTCAATTATTCATTACTGATGTTATTTTTGACACACACACACCACACACACACACACACACACACACACACACACACACACACACACACACACACACACACACACACACACACACACACACACCACACACACCACACACACTAAAGTATATAGGGGCAAACAGTGTAAATAACTCATCCAAACAGTTGCAATCTATGATATAAACTAAAAGACTTTGAAAATTGCTTTACTACTCACCTAGAAAAGCAGAACTCAAGCTGTCTCTTCAATGACTCTCTTAGGCTCTCCTCAGATATTGGTTGTTCCTTAGAAGCATTACCCTCTATGGCTGAGTCGCATTGCGGGTCAAAGAGTAAATACCCTAAGTCAGGTTGGTCAATGCCATTCACAATTCCCTTTGCAGGTACAGGGGCATAGTCAGCAGTGCTGTCAGGATATTCAGCGTTGTGTCCTTTTCCCCCTGAAGAGGGGACGTCTGAGTAACCTAAGATAGACCAGGCAAGCAGGAAAAATATTAGTAAAATAAGTGATGTTTAGACAACAGCATCTAATGTTCTAAAGAAACATAAGCTTTGTATTTGTTGCATAACCATGAGGAGAATAGTACCAAAAATGTCTATCTGTAATTATATTGGTATTTGTCAATAAATACTATACATGCCTACACATGTCACACAGCCTATCCCCATACTTTAGTGCTGTACCAGTTAGGGGTGTAACGGCTCACTAAACTTAAACACTAAGCGGTTTGGATCACGGTTTTGAGTCACATGTGGATCAATTTTCAGATTAGCAAAAAAAGGAAGGAATTTAAATTATTTAATAAAAATGTAATAAATTTTACCTGTACATTTTGTTAAATAAAAATGATCCGTTACACCACTAGTACCAGTGCAGGGGGACAGGGGTTTAGTTTGCATTAATGGCCTGAGGGGAAGATGGAGATCAATTGAAGTTTTTGCGCAAAAAACTGAATAAGCTCATACCGTTGGCCATCTCAGCAGGAGGGGGGTAGGTCGGCAGCCAAGGAGAATTCTCTGTCTCCTCTGGGATGTCATTCTGGTGGGCAGGAATCTCCTGCCAAACTTTAGCATTGGGGTTCAGACCTGCTCCCTTTGTGGTGACCTGCATGATTATAAGAATACAATGAAAGTTAAAGAAAATAGTTTTGGGTACACATAATATGCAGTATGTTCCAAGAAACACACTAGTGCAGAAAGAAGTGTTTTGGTCTTTGAAACAGTGAGATTTTACATGATTGGATGTAATGTGGTTAAGTCAGACACTTAGATGCGTGGAGTTGCCTGCAACTGGTTTCAGACATACATAGAACAAATAATACACACGCCTCTTGCGATCACCACCTATGTATATGCTTGGCATGACTGCAGGTAATGGTAAACTCCAAAAAAAGAACCCGAAAGAAATTCAGGAAAAGCTCAGCATTCAATTACTAGCTAAGTAATGAATAAGGTATTAAAGCAGTATTTACATTATGTGGCAAGCCACTCACGCATTCCTTATAGTTACTACTGCTACTACTGAAAATCATAACTTAAATGACCCCCTTTACTGCATCATAGCCAATCCAATTAATAAAGCTACTTTATCCGAAATCCACACACACACACGGCGCAAGTCCACCTCCGAGCTCTAGCGTTACTTAAAGAAGGCGACCTGACATCTATTGCAAAACCTCGGGTGTGCTTCAGTCATTGATGCTAAACTAATACATGAATCTAATACTTGAGTCCAACCTGTCAGCTATCCAAAATGTGGTTACAATTTACCGGCTAAGCGCTTGCTGTGAAGCTAAGTGACGTTAGCGTTGCTCTGAGGGAAGAAAGAGCACATGGTGCCCGACGTGCCCACCCAACCATATGCGACGATATTCAAAATCGTTTCTCTAACTTTTCTTCTGAACTCAAGGCGTCTGTGGTTAATTGTTTAACTATCCTCTCGTGGTTAACTTTTAAAAGTTGACGTCTCCGCGGCTTAACGTTATTGACATGATGACCTTTATCACGGAACGTTACAGTTGTGCAACACAGCTAACATTTTACACAAATCACGTGTAACGTTAGTAACTTAGTCGCTACATATGAAAGGTAAAGGAATTAAACTATGCATTTACAGCGACTGGTTATGCAACATGACAGATTTCCCCAACTCATTATGTCCGAAACACGTTGGCAAGATAAGCTTGTTTGGTGTTTCGCAGTCTACCATACAGTGACTAACGACTCCATAAATACCTGCCTTTAGCTAGCTAGCTAACTAGCTTAAGTTTACTAAAATGTCACACCGGCCTTACTTTACACTGCTAAACTACGATAATTTGTTTGAAAAGTTGACAGTAGCATGATTAATTGTCCATGTATATAATAAAAGCAGTGTTTCGGAGCACAAACGTTAATTAACATGTAAAGTAAGGCTAACCTTACTACAATGGCGCAGTTTGGGCGAGCTTAAGCAGCACGAGTCAAACGGGAGGAAGGACGCAAACAGGTTGTCGCATGTTAGCTAGCGTGCCCACATCCAGGCCCCAAACTCACCATGCTGCTTCGATTCTCGTCTTCTTACGATGTCCTTCTCAACTCCAGTAGCTGGATTCAATTGTCCTGTTGGTTGTATTATTTGGGATGGCTTTAACGCTTAAAAATGATTGGCCGCACGTATTTAGAGTGGCCAGTCGTCGTAACTACCGTCTCCCCGGTAACGTAATTCCAACGACCGAACTGCCCCAGTCCAAACGGTGCGTCCGCGCGGACAACAACTTTTAAAGCTTTTAATTTATAACAATAACGGCAGTCTCGCTGTTTTTTGTAAAATAGTTTCCCATTTGATGAAATATGTTCTTCAAGCTCAATTCCTCCAGCTTCGAGGCACCGCTCATCCAGCATGTGACATCTGCGTCCTCTGTCTGCCACAGTCCGTCCCAACCGACTTTACTCCGCCTCTACCTACTTACCTCCCCGGCAACAGCAATGCTACACCGCACGTAGCAACCAGTCTATGGTAGCAACGATCGACTGACCCCTATGAGGTCACTATGGCTGCTGGAGCCGATTCGATGCTCTTATGAGACCTGCCTTATCTTGTAATAACGATATTGCACAAAACGTTAGTGGATGTATGCTTTAATTAATCTATATTTCACCCATTGCAAAAACGAGTTAAATATTTCTGGCGGCTCCCTGTTGACGTGTCGTTAGGTATCAACCGGTCTGGCTGGACAGTGTACAGGACAAACTTCTGTCCTTCAACAGCAGCCATATACTCTTGAGTCAACGACGGAAACTGTATAAATGTTATCTTTCCACTCTGTTCACTTTCTATTTAAATAGTTTGAAGTGATAAAAATCAGAATATTAGATTTGCTCCAATAAAATCAAAATTCATCTCATTACGTTGTTTTTCTCATCGTCACACCACGGATAGCGTGGAATAATATTGATCTTTTATCAATCAAAAAATAGAAAAACCAGTGTGAAAGGTCAATGCTAGTGTGCCTTGAACATGTAATGACCACGCCTTGATTAAAAAAAAAACTGTTTGATTAGAACTTTGAGCTGGAATTGATTTGCACAGGATCTTTTAAACACTAGTGCTGCAGACATGCGACCCCTACCTTAATTGATTTAGATTTCACATGATTACATCTCTTATTATTATTGTTTTGACGTATAAAGACTAGAGGGAGTGCTGAGAGCTCATGTAATTCCTAGTGTAGCTCCTCCCACTACTAACTTGAGCAGTCTTATTAACCAGAATCAGTGAAAACACTTGCATACTGTATGTCTCAGGGCCTTAACACTTTTGCAGAAGATACAGTTCACTTACATTCACAAACTTATGAAAAAAAGAGAAGTATTGGTAGTGAAGTGGACCCCACTGATGTATACACAATAAAAGAAAAAAAACAATGTTTTTTAAATGCACAGCGACCTCTTTAATCAGACACCCAATTAAATTGACTTAAAATCGACCAAGTACACACAATTGCTTTACTGTAACAATAGCCTACTTATACTTTACTGGTGACAAGGTTTGTGCACTTATTTCAGATAGAAAGCAAAACAATTTTTTTTCTTCAGTATTTAACATGACTTCATTAGATTAGTGGAGGTCATTTTCTTGTCCTACAGATGTGAGTTATTTGCACACAAACTTAAAAATCCCCCTTTCCCCAAACCACGAAGAGTTTTAACAGGTTTTCTCATTACGCCTTGGTGGGTCCAACCATCTGTGATGCCTGCTGGCTTTGTTGCAGTTGCTGGATCTTCACATTCATTACTTCAATCACAGCTGTAAGAAAGAACACAACGTGTAAAGTAAAGGTTTTCCACTTAACAGGTGCTCTAAGCGATGTCACACGTGTTTGTTTTTTGTGGTTGTCACATACAGCAAACATCTCTTTACTATCCGCAAGCTGCCTGTCCCCAGAACGCACTGTAAAAGTAAAACAATAAAATGCAGTCTCTATAGACAGCCCAGGGTCTACAAATGGCAACAAAACAAACTGTGCCCACCTGCACCACAAAGCATACACAAACAGAAAATACTTTGAACGTCAACAAGAAGTAACATCCCCCAACATCACTTAGAGCACCTTTAAAACATCCTAATTGAGACTTTTTCAGATTATAGTTACCATGTATTACTACAGCATATCTATTCCTTAACACATTTTCTTTGTACTGTAAAATACTACTTGTGTAATGTTAACTTAAAAGTGACATTTTTGGTTTGGTGACATTTGCGCACAGCGCCTCGAGTGATGCGTTTTATGTCACTTGCTGAGAACGGACGACAGCAGTCTTCAGCTTTGGCAATGAAGAGGACATAAAAATTACAAGATAATTACCTCTTCTGAAGAGTCCATGTTTTTTATAATACTCCATGTCCTCCTTGATTTTGATAAATGCTACTAGCAACTGTGTAGGTCAGGGGTCTTTAACGTTTTCCAGGCCAAGGACCCCCAAACTGATGGCGAGATGGAGCGGGGACCTCCTAATTATATATATTGTATAAAATTGTGTTATATCAAACTGGTCCTATAGTGCCATGTGTGCATTGATGACTGAAAGACATCTTCTGCCTCCATTTATCTGTTTACTACAGTGTGTTGAATTCATGTTAATGTGTATTTAAAGACATTTCAATTAGTGGGGGGGGATATAAAAAAAAGTCTATCAACCAAAACTTTCGCGACCCCCATGCAGTACCTCCGTGGACCCCCTAGGGGTCACGGACCCCCTGTTGAAGACCCCTGGTGTAGGTGGTGTGTGATCACCAAAAGAACACAGGATACAACTTTCATTTAATTTTCAAACCCCTATGCAAAATAACTAGTATTCATTTCTTTAAAATATGCTTTGGACTTGCCCTGACATATCCATTAAGATAAGGGACTTGTAGCATTATAATATACGGCTTTGAATGGTAAAGATGTGATGACATTTAGTGGAAAAAATTAGGAAATAGAGATATCCACACGGTTAACCTGGGTCGGAACTTCGATTAATAAGTAAATTAATCGAACTGGCAGTTTTATACATCACTGGTTATCCATTCCAGTGTTTCCCCTTTTTATTCTCAGCAGGGCACTGCCGTGAGTCAATGAACAAGGCACCTGTCTGTGGTGAGTTCACATGTCTGTAATAGCAGGACAGCTGCATACTATTTGCTAAAGTCAGTTAAACAGGTGAAGATCACAAAAACAGGCCCAGTAGTAAACGACACAGTGTTGTACTGCAGATCTGGTGTTTTTAGTGGAGCTGGACAAAGAACGTTTGGTTAAAATAGACTGGCAAGGCTGTTTTGCTCTCATTGTTGGCCGTAAAGTTAGCTGGACGTGATTGTAGCCTTGGTGTGTTTCATGTGTAGTGACTGCTTCAGACTCCTTTTCAAAAATAGCATTTTGAATACTTGTCAGTAACCAGTTATTTGGCAAGTTAGGAGGAAATTTGGCATGCAGTTAACACACTAATCATAATTTTGTTTTGATGAAAACAACTCGTGGGAGTTGCTCCTGGTGTTCAGCTCCACAGAGCTCGGGGTTCAGAATCAGCTTTCTTTGGCAGGTATGAGGAACTTTGCTTTGGATTGTATTGCTCACAATGGGCTTACTCATACAGATCAAACAATATATACACAATATAAACAGAAACAATATAGACAGGTTGTGACAATAGTGCATTTAAGAGTGCAAAGTATGCAGGAGTAAATTATAATCATGATATTTATATTAATTACGGAGCATAGTGCAAAGGATGCTGAAATAAATATTATTATGCTATTATATAAGTATTATATTAAAATATGAACAGCTCTGAAATAGAGAATGATGAAAAAATAATAAGTGGAACCAGTAAACAGACGGATTAGAGACAGTGTTGCTGGGAATTGAACCTGGCACTGTGTGTTCTCACACAGATCCCACTTTAACCCCTGCATATCTGTAAAGAATGTAGCTTACCTTGTTTCATGGCATGTTTTTCCTGAAGGGCTGGCTGAATTTTCTCTATCTGCTTTGTAAGGAAGTCTATTTTGCGTTTGAAGAACGCCTTTGTCTTTTCCACATTCTACAGAGACAAACAAATACGGAGTATAAATACACTTTACATAAGAGTGTTTTTTCATTTGAATACCTTATTTAGTAAAAGATGAAATTATTTATGGACTTTCAAATGTAAATATATTTGCCTTTTCAACATAGTATCCTGTCCCCACATCCACTAAAACATGATCCACGTCATTTAATATTCCAGGGACGTACATCTGAGAAGAAGAAATGTCAAGGACAAGTATGTATGTCTCAAGAGACCCAAAACTTCATTTAAAGCACATCACCCAAAACATGAGATGCTGGTTGTTCTACTGTAAAGTAAGGATACAGAGCTGGTGAGTGGCACGAGCAATTCTTTTCCTGTATGACAAAAGAGAGGAAGGGGGGGGGAGAGAATTCACATGACTTCAGCTGCAGATTCATAGATGTATGGGATTATTTCACAAACCAACAACATTACACCTTTAAAACCATAATGCACAGTCACAACCCATCATTTTGTGAAACACACTGGTGTGCAGCGAGGCCTTCTAAATAGTTTGTTATATAAAATGATCCTAAGCTTTGCAGAGCTTGCTAAATGTTTTCATTATCACTATTTCAACCTATTGAAGAGGGTAGCTTTTATCATAGCAAATGAAGAACCACTGTTGAGCTAAATATGTTTTTATTAACCATTTAAGTAACTCTGTTAACCCTCTGAGACCTGTGGGAGTGTCAGCGCTTTACTGTCTTTAAGAGGCTGTAGCGGGCTGGGTGCTATAGCTAGAGTGGAGACACTGGTGAAACTATAAAGGCCTGAGGCATCCATTGTTACCAACCATGTCATGCTTGCTTGTGGTAAAGGGGACTAAATAATGCTCCAAACTTAGGGTAAATTTTGGCAAGGGCAAAACTGGCATGGCCATATTCAAAGGGGTCCCTTGACCTCTCACTGCAAAATAGCTGAAGGAAAATAGATTCTACGGGTACACGAGTCTTCCCTTTACATACATGCCCCCTTTATGCTAATCCCATGCAGTTTGGGACAAAAACTATGTGTTTTTTCCTCATGCAGTATTAATGTTATACTCGTCCATTGTGCAATTATGAATTTAAATATTTCTGCAAACTGGAGTTGCGTACATTGGGTATGACTAGAAAGCTGAGATCTTGTAGATTTAATGAACCCAATTGGATTCATCTGTGATGATGTTAGTCCTCAAAGTAGTGAACTCATTGTATTAAGACCATTTTGTGTCACTGTATAAAATTACCTGTTGTGACCCTTAGGATAATCACAGCCGCATGACACTTTACAACCATGACCTAGAGACAGTATGGCTTTTCTAGGTTTATTGACAATAAGGGGACTTTTGAACAGTTTCCAAAACAGTGATCTTCACCCAGAAATTTAAGTTTTTCCTTTTTACACAAATCTCAAAATGTCAAAGGTTGTTCAAACCAAATCATAGCATGTTTTTTTTATTTTTTTTATTGGTATCTTAATATGGTATTTTGGATTTATTTTTAACAACTTTTATTAATTCTCAGGTTTTAGAATTGAATGTTAAATGTTGCACCAAATTTTATTAACAAACCTGGTATTAATCCAAAAATTGCTGAAACTTATGAGACTAAAGGAGTATAAGAATGGCATCATGTACTTCAATCATTAAGCCTGACAAAAACACAATGTTTATTACAGATTAGTGTCTATAAAAACGTGACACGCTTTTATGAGCTGCATCTCACATTAATCTTCATGTTCCTAGCCTTCAGGGGATGTACACAATTTCTATGCGGCATCTACTGTTGACCTGCTTTCACCCCTATGGATCCCTAGTCTCTCCATAAAAAGATAAAAATGGGTCTATGTGGGTTAAATGCTTGGCGGGGCACAAAGTCATACAACTTTACTCACCCTTATTGTTTTTGTTCAGGACGTTCATACTATCTTTTGCTTCAACATATTTCGTCTGGACAACTTTGAGCTGACCTATTGAAGACGTCAAGAACTCAATTTCCTGAAAAACATGTACAAAACAACCGACGTTAGAGAATCGATACACAAAGCGACCACACCTGTCTGAATCCTAAATTGCAAATAAAGAGGTCTAAACAACAAAATGTGGCCACAACGAAAATTTTCAGGATTTTTCCTTTTTCTTCTGTCGAAACACGTGAAACGGCGAGGGACAGATTCGCCAGCACGTTAACTCACCTTGCACACTGGTTGACTGGATGTACTTAATTACCGTTAGCCTCAGATGTGCTAGCTCGCTACCCCACCCTCCCGTTTTCATTTAGATTATCGCCCTCATAAAATCGAAATCTGACAACACAGTCACAATTGAAAAACGCTAGTTAAACGTTTTCACATTACCTGATCTAGTTGGGTTTTCAGTCCCTCTAACTGAGGCAGGGAGAGATCTGTGAGATTCACCGCCATGTTGGAAGCGCGATGCCAAATGACACAGACTGTGTTTGTGTTTCCGGGTGATGGAGGTGGGCTGACATTTGTCTGAAACTACGCCCCCGCGTGGACAAGACATGAAACGCACCTACTTCTTTCACTTAAGATTTTTCACTTGCATATCCATGTTAAAAAACGCTTTTAACAGGTGTTGGTGATTAAGTGGTTCTAAACGATACAAATATTTTCTCACTCCAAATGCATATCACTTGTATAAAATATACATGAATGTAAAAGTCATGATATTGAAGTTTAGTTCTCACAATAAATATAAAGAATAAATTTTGTCATTCTCAACTGAATTTACATTTTTAAAAGTTCTACCTACACTGAAAACGTAAAATGCAAATTCAGTCATCCCCATTTAATGTCCAATTGGTACTGTACAAAAGCACTAAGTGGTATAACTTCCTACGGGCCAAAATCCCAATACTTTCAAAAAGGTCAGAATTATTTGTAAATTCACGGCACAAAGTCAATTTAATTATCATTAAAGAAAAACTATGTATGAGAGGGACAATTCTTTGGTACTTTAGTTTTTGGCAGGATGTTGTTTTAAATATTAAATTTACAATTTACTGAAACTTTGAACATTAAATGTCCATATACTTTTGATATTGGTGGTTTTGATCAGTTTTTGTCCTCAAGGGCACCCCCGAATTACAGCCGACACTGATGAGCTCTAGATCAAATGTCTTAGAGCCAACTCTTAAAAACATGAAAATTTTCTTTAAAACGTTAATAATATCCATTAAGAATTATAGCTACAGCTTTTAGCTTTAAAAGGAAATATGTCACAAGGCAGGACAAAATAGTATAGTAGGAACAAGATATACACGTGTAAGATCTAAATTATCTCCTATGAACAAAAAGGTTGTGCGGTGTGAAATCAGCTACTATCATTTGGAACAAAATCAGTTTATTGTGGTTTCCCTTCAACTCTATTGTACATAAATGTGACTAAGTGAGAAGTGATTTCCACAACATAGACACTCATTTATTTAAAACATGATGTTTAATAAAACACATCAAACAGTTAATAAAAATTAGCAAGATATTTAAAAGCATTCACACCATAGTATTTATATATTTGTTTTAAAAAAAATGCTGTTAAATAATCTGGCCAAAAAACTGCAAAAACCAAGGATTAGATTTCAAGTTAAAAAAAACACAAAAAAACCACGTACTCCAGCTTGTGTGCTGAAAACACTTAAGATACTGTATAGATTGTTTACATCCGGTTTTCAGAAGAGTTTGATTTTACCAGCCCATCTACTGCAGGTGAATTGGTAAGCCATAGACTACAGGTGCAGCTCCTATGAGGTGTTTTAGGTGTGTGGCCTGACGGGAAGGGCCCATGTAACGCAGGAGAGGCGCTCCAGACCCAGCGGATAACCAGGACTCCAACAAGGCTTTAGTGAAGCGATCAATATCCCGATCTGTAACATCCCACAGATTTCCCAAGACAAATGGGCTAAGGAGAAAATATAGAAATAGAAACGTATTAATAGGACAGTATTAACGGATCCTTTTTTTTTTTTTTTAAACTGCAAGTAAAGGTATATCTCACCAGCCTGCTATGAGGTAGTTGAGGATGATTCCTTGTCCTTCCTGATGCCCGCGCACTGCCAGAGCGGCACTACTGCAACCAAAAAGCAGAGAAGCTGCTCTCATCTGCCGTTTTAGGACTACCTGGCTGTCGAGGAATCGTGCACCTGCACCGTGACCCACGTAACTAAAGAGGGACATGGACAGAGAGGATACAAAGCAAAACAGGTTATTAAATCAAAGAGCTTAATATAGGATACCCAATGTATAAAATCACCAAAATTGTTGCCTGTTGATTGAATAATCAACTACTTGTTTCAAATCTAAATCTGCTACAAACCTCTGAATGAACTTGTGTTTTTACATCTGTGTTGTAAAACCGCAACTATTTTTTCTCTCCCTATCAGCATACTTATCATAAACTCACATGTATAGATCCTTGGTAGCAACAGCTTCTTCCAGCTGACCTGAGTCAGGAGCAACTCCACACACACCGTCCCAATCTAATTGACTATAATGAGAATGTTGATGTAGTAAATAGAAGGAAAAGAGACTGGTGACAGAAAGACATACAGACAAATGAAATGCATTCAATGACTATTGGTATCACCTGCTAAACCATTCCTTGAATCGGTCTTGAGAGTTTCCCAAATTGGCATCAGCGTCCAGCACATAAAACACCTGCCTTGTATTCACACCTTGCTTCAGGATGGACTGAGAGTCTGTCTAAAAGGGAAGATTTAAATAACAGTCATAACCACCCCTGACCTTAAATACCTGGAAGTAAATAACATCTGCACCACAAGCCATATTGGCACAGTAATAAACCCTAATCTTACCTCTTTCTGAATGCATAGTCCAATTAGTGAGTGCAGAGAAGGCATCCGGCTGACAGAATGAGACCTTAAGATGGAGATACTCTCCCACGGCAGCTTCTGAAGGTACTGCAAAGAAACAGGACAGAAGGCAATACCTCATTTTAGCATTATCCCACCACTTAGGTCATTTTGGACCAAAGTCCTTCTATTTACAGATCAGACTATAGGAAATTCAGTATACAATAGATGATAAAATAACCTTGTCCAGGATGAGAACAACATGACCACGGGGCTCTTCTCTGTCAGCGAGCCGGCACACAGCTGTATGGAGAAGCTGGTCACACTTTTTGTCCCACTGTGAAGAAACTCCCATTGCAAATCTCTTAAGGGCTTCTTGGGAGAGCACAGGAGAGGCAGACAGCACAGCCTGAAACACAACAAGTCAGAAGTGATATTGGTTGTTGCATTGCTAGTCCTTTGCCAGCCTCTTTTAAAGACCAATACAGAATAAAACTGAATGCTGCTGCTAAATGTCTATGGAGCTAAAAAAATAAAACAAAAACACTTACCTTCAACATTTCCTCACTGACTGTGACTCCCTTTGCAGACAAGGACTTGCAAAGGTGCTGGGCCTGTTTGGAGAGCTCGGGATCCAATGAAAGCGGTAGAAGAAAGCTGCTCCAGCATCCCAGCAATCCCTCCATCTCCTCCAACAGCCGCTGAAAGAAAGGGTTATTTAGAAAAATTAATTTAATTTCTGTGTCCCGTTTTCTTGGCCTACATGTCTGTGTGGAAGTGTATGACTCTAAGTGAATAAGGCAGGGATTGTGAATGAAGCCTTCTGAGACTCCCCAGCTGCACCCTTACCTCAACTCGAGAATCAAGCGCCCTGCGACCCTCCCACCACTTGGCCTTCTCAGAGACACAGCTCACAAGCTTCTGCTCCACCTGAATACTATCTATCTCCTGCACCAGCCAGCTGATGGGGTGCTGCATAACACAAAGACAGAGAAAAAATTTGAATCTGGGATTTAAGTAATGAACCACAGGGAAATTCCAACTATAAAAAAGAAATTTTCCACCTCCGAGTATTTGGCAGCAGAGTACTTTTTTGTGACATAAATGCTCATTGACCCAAAGACAGCAGTCACTGTGCTCACCATTTTAGATGGATTTGGGGTATGGCTATCCTATATGACAAGATTTTAAAGTCACTGTGTCACCAAATTGCCAAAGTCTGGTTTCAGATTGTGGCTGCCATTCTGCTCATACCATAATTTCCCGTCCTTACCGGTTGTTTAGAGGTGGCGATGTGAACAGTGACGGGGTTAGATCCCTTTCAAGACGTGACAGTAGGATGCCATCACCCATCTCCCAAGGTTTTACTCCAAGCATAGACATCACACACACAGTGACCCCTGAGAGTGATGCAAAGAGAGGATATTACATAAGCATGATGCAGTTCACCTTTTGCCTTTGCTTATAAAAAATGAAAGCATCCAGAAATCTCTATTACATCAGGTTATTGACAAAACAAAAGTGCACACTCACTGCATCAGGCTCCCCTAAGTATAATTAAAGTAGCAAAAGGAATGACAAGACTAGGGCTGGGCAATATAGCAATATTATATCGATATTGAGATATGAGACTAGATATTGTCTTAGATTTTGGATATTATAATATGAGACAAGTGTGGTCTTTTCCTGGTTTTAAAGGCTGCATTACAGTAAAGTGATGTACTTTTCTGAACCTACCAGACTGTTCTAGCTGTTCTATTATTTGCTTTTCCCCCCCATTTAGACATTATTTCCATATTATTGATGATTATTTATCTAAAATCTAAGTGTGAAGATATTTTTTTGAAATAGAATCAAAACTAGATATCGCCACACTAGCAATAGTTATTTGGTCAAGAATATCGTGATATCTGATTTCCTCCCTATTGCCCAGCCCTACATATGACATACCTTTATTGTCCCCCAGCAGGGAAATTATACTAGAAGTTTGACAAACGGATCAAAACTTGCTCAAGGTAAAAATCCACTGAATTACCAGTTTCCAAAACTTTGCTATAACCTCTCATGATGCATTACTGACATGCGCAAACCACATTTTGATGGAATCCAACATGAAAATCAAGATCAAGACAGTATTTCCTATTTTACCTGAGGGAAGGTGTTGAATCTGTTGGGTAAACTCCTGACAGTGGCTCTGGGGGAAAGTAGAGGAGTCAGCAGTTGGAAAGGAGAAGATGTTCGCCAACTGCGACAGCCTCTGTTCGGGACAGTTCTTGGACTTGTTTGGACTGAGCTCATCTAGGGACAGAGTATCCATCTTGTCTGCTAGCTCATTTGATGCCTTACTCAACTTTCTGTTTGCATGACACATCAAAAGCAACATGAATTAAACAATTTAATACCGTCAATGTAAAAGAATGTTGAGCATGTCAGATATCAAAAGATGCCAAAAATGTATTGTATTTGAGATATCTTGATAAAAAGACCAGTGTTGTAAGAGGTAAATCATGACTTTACCCTATACATACAAATCATAGGCTTACTTGAGACAGCTGGCTAAATGTCTGATTGTGCGATGACGACTTGTGATGCCCAAGGACTGGGCATGCAGCACTGCTGTAGTTACGGGGTCCAGCTGTCCCGTGGTCAAGGCCAGAAGAGAACAAAGGGTTGTGTAGATGGTGGGTGAGGGGAAGTGCTGAAGGGCCAACAAGGCTGAGCGGAGCAATGACTCAACATCCTCCAGAGAGAGATTGTCTGAGAAAAAGAAAGAAATTACAGATGCAACTGTACGGAGCGCTAATAAGGTGGAAGAGCTGCCATTAAGACTTTAAAGGGTGTTTACATCTTTGTTAGTTTTAGGTAGCGTAGCCCTTATTAGACATTATAGGGTGCATTTTTTACAATACCACTCAGACGTTTGGACACACTCTCTCATTCATTTGAATGGGGAGTGTGTCCAAACATTTGACTGGTACTGTGTGTCACAATGCTGTAGATGAAGTTTATAATCAATTCTTGCTTTCCCCTACACATACTGAACATTTTAAAGTATTATAGATTATTTTAGTTTTTTGTAAAACCATTGCAGCCAAATTTATCATATCTCATTATGATAATGAAAGGACAGAACTGAAGAAAAAAAGAACCGAACTGTGTAAAGCCTCACCTGACCTGATGTCTGAATGAGAGAGGTGGGTTTGTGGACCTTCACTCAGATGGCTTCTGCTTCTCAGTTCAAACAAGTCATCTCGCTCCAGATCACAACATATGTCCCTCCGCAACACTTCAAAATCTATATCTAGAGAGTCACACAGGAGATTAGAGCTCTGGCCTTTACATAAATCTTAAATACTTTGATGACTATTATTGCAATTACTTGTCTTGCCATTTCCTAGCATTCTGCACATCTTACATATTGTCTGGTTTTGTTATGTAGTGCCCAAAAGGTTTCCCTCAAGTTTAGAGTTTATATTCTACATTTAAAGCCATGATCTGTGTAGAGTTTCAAAAATGTAAGAGCTGGGAAGAATATTGGGGTTTCACGGGCATCATCACTACATTTATAATTACATTATTCAATATGTAATATTGTGTGCATGTTAATTTGTACAAATTCCAGATAGGCATAAGACAGTTATATTTCCTAATTAATGGGAAGTTTTACCATGTGCACAAAATACACACCATATTTACTTGCGTGAGTGTCTTCAGCCTCAGTGTCTGATGTCCTGAGCTGCTCAATGCTTATGTCCAGAACTTCAGTAAATTCCTCCTCAATGGTCCTCATCTTGTCTGGCTCCTCCACTGAATCTGCCTCTGCACTGGACAGCTCCCTTCTGGTTCTTCCTCTTCTTGTTGAGGCAGACTGACAGATGTCGTCCTCAGAAGAAGTTGACCGAGGCAGTGCAGTGGTCTTCTTACCCCTAGCCTGCCTCTTTGGTGGGGCCCTCTCTGCAGGTGGATCTGGGGCTGATTTATTGCTCTGGGCCGCTCTTCTTGTGGTGGTTCGCTTTTTAGGGACATCCGTTTTTTCTTTGGACTTTGCCTGGGTGTTGGCTTCTGTGTCACTCTCATCACTAAACTCCATCTGTATTGAAAAATTAGAAAGATATTTCATAAAAAAACTGTATATTTTTTGCAACAATAAAACTTAATTACAGTAGCTGCCTACCTTGAAAACAGTTTTTTTTGTGCGTCTGGGGGCAGCAGGCACAGGTTGAACTGGCGACAACTCTTCATACACCTGAAACTGTAGTTTAGAGGCAGTTTTTGGTGCTTTCTGCACTGAGGCACAGGCTTTCACCTTTTGAATAGGAGTACAGGCCAAAGTAGCTACTGCTGTGTTAAAGTCAAAATGGCTCCGCTGCCCAACAGATGGCTTAGACTTTACCATTACTGGTGTCATGGGAACTAGTCCCTTTTCTTTGTTTGTGGAGCTTGTCACCTCAATCCTGGGCTTAACGACCTTGACCTTCTTTGCCTCCTTGGTTTTGTGAGGCACATCTGGGTTTTTAATGGACTCTTTAGGGTTCCTAAGCAAGGATGCACGAGGCACCGCTTTATGTTCTAATTTGAGCTCTTTTGGTGCATTCCAAGTCCATGCATTTGAGAAGAGCTCCTCTGGGGCGCAGCCCTTTTTCTCAGCCAAGGCAACCAGTGACACAATGGCTTTAGTTGCCATTAGGCCTGCTTTCACAGGTCTTAGCACAGGAGAGGGTGTGGCATTAACAAAAGCCAAGCCAGCTTCGAGTACTCTCCAAATACCACAGACCTTGTATAGCCTTGGTTCCAGACCAGACAGGGCCATGCGAAGGTACACACGACCCACCACGTCCTGCATCAGAGAGGGCTTAAAGGAGCTTTGGGCCAGGCCGCAGGGAGAGAAGAGTTTTGCCAATTTTGTACCAAGTTTGGCAGCGACACTCTTACAGCGAGCTAATGTTGCTGATTGAAGTTTCAAACTGACATTGGCTTCATTGGGATCCAGCTGGAGAACTAGATCAGCCTGTGTAGCTGCCCAGCGAGCAGTGGCACGGCCCAGGCAGGGTTCAGAGCAACAGGAGCACTGGCAGTCAGATTCATGCGCCAGGGATGAGAGCCAGCGGCGAGGCTGGGCTTTGAGAGGTGGGGAGCTGGCCAGATCCCTCACTACAAGCTCTTTGCCAATCCACCTAGTTTTCAGGAAGCCATTAAGATCATCCTCCAAGGCAGGAAGGGGTGACTGAGATTTCTGCGCTGGGCGACCTTTCCTAGGTTTGATCTTCACTTCAGTCTTCTGCACTTGATCCGAAAAATCTGAGGAAGAGAAATAAAGTAGTACATTTTGCAGTTCAAGGAAACGGACATGCTACTGTACATTAGACAATAGTCTTAACACATAAAACAGAAACTGTAATATAACATTGTGTGTTTGTGTTTATTTCATGTGTTATGTACAATTTTCTTGGATTTAAATTTGACAACACGTACACACTTAAATACAACAACAATTTGATCAAAAATCACAATTTGACTAAAAGTCAAACAATGACAATATTTGAACTGGTGGAACTTTGTATTCAACAGACCTGTACAGAGATCCAGAAGGTGTCTGACTTTGTCTAAATCAAGTCCACTTTCCTCTCTCTCCCCCTGAAGCAGCTCCAACTCAGCTTTCATCACCAGCAGTTCAGCGCATCTAAAACGATGACAATAAATGAGTAAGTTTGTAAGGGCTGCACAATTACAATTTTATCAAAATATGGACTAGCGCAATATCCAAATCGCAGAGGGGTGCAATATTTGTTAAAAGGCAAAATGTGTCTCAAACCATTCTGAATGAAATATTGTGGTGCTGCAGAAACGTCCCGGCCTACAAATCCTATCCTACAGAAAACATCTGTTTGGTAAAGAAACCTCACAAAAATCTCACTATGAATCAATCATTTTACAAGATTTAATATTAGTCACTGAAAATGAGAATGATACAAACATAATTCCCTTCAATATTGTGAATCATATTGCATTTGCAATATCAGTCAAAATAATCGCAATTGAATATTTTTCTCATATCGTGCAGCCCTAGTTGTAATGTGACCATTAGCCATTATGTATTGTGCTGCATATCTATATTGTGCTGTGTTCTAGGGATATTATATGTAAAGTATTAGAAATATGTTCTAGAACAAAACCTTGATATACAGGTTTTAAATAAAGCAGTCCAGCAACACCACCACCACCAAGGACACCCTAATGAGAGTTTAATCAGCACCTACATGAAAGTCCTCTATACAATCCATAAGAAGCTTCTAATAATCAGGATGTATTAAAGGGATGCTAATTTTATTGGATTGCAGTGGACTGTACAAGGTTATAGGATGAACTATAACATTTAGTCTTTTGTAATCAATTCAATCAAGAGAACTATACTGTATAGATTGTATTTTACTGGTTCAAAGTGTCCCTAGTACAATATTCAGGTCCAATAATTATATACTTAAAACACTATATCAAGCTTATAGCATGCACAAAAAATAAGTTCACATAGTTTACTGCAGAAGACATTTAAGAACAGCCAGTACAAGCTGGTAAGATATCTATTGGACCCTGCTTCTCCATTTTACAATTTAACCCACCACCATGCACATGTACATACTGGCTGAGTGCTTGCAGCTTGGTGGCCAGTTTGAGAGCTTCTAGACATTGCAGCCTGGCATCGTTGATGGCCCCACAGTTGCTCCTCACAGCCACCACCTTTATTGAGCAATTTAACAGCTCTGAGAGCAGCTGCCACTTCAGCACCAAGTTATCTCCTGCTCACAGATCAAGGGAGAAAATCAACATGGCAGACAGCACTAAAACAACATACACATGTCTGAGCTTTTTCATGCATTGTCAGTCCAGTCAGTGTGACGCAAATGTACCTTGATCGACGAAGCGCATGTCTGAGTTGCTGCCGTTAGTCCCATATAGGCCCTTCCCCACTAAAGTGATCAGCAGGCTGCAGAGAAGCTTCAGACTTTCATACAGGGCAGTGTCCGGGCTATTTATACCTGAGACACAATCATAGGTCCTTAGTTAAAGCTGCAAACCTCTCCTCTGTATTCTCACAACACAAAATGAAAATAGAAAAACATCTGGTTATATTAAGTGTATAAAACGCTTTAGCTAACCATGCTGTGTGATATGGCTTCGCTGGGCTTGCGACAGTGCAGCAGTGTCCAAACTCAGATAGGAGCTGTAGGTCTGGAGCACCTGAGCACGCAGCAGGTACCAGCGCTTTGACTGCCTCGGCTCATTCACTTCTTTAAGCACTTCACACAAATAAGGTACTCCACGATCCACCTGACATGTGGTCAAACAGGACATATGGTCAAGTTGATAAAACCACTGACTCCAGCCAAAAACAAAACCAAACAATGCAATAATATGAGAAATACTGGTAGCGTAGTATATGTTACCTACCTGTCCGGTGCTGTAGCAGTACTGAGCTTTCAACAGAATGGCCAGTATAGAGAGAGAAGAAGGTCCATCAGCAGTGGTAAGAGAGGTGAGGAACTTTTCTGCTTGCTCTAGCTGGGACTAACAAAATAGCACAATAAACAAAGTGGGATAGAGTACATAACGAGAGATATTGTATGTTTGCTAAAGATAATTACAAAACTGTATTACCAAAGCCAGTTCAGGGGTGCCCATATCCAGAAGGATACTGGCTGTTTGACAGAGGGAGGTGGCACATCCATGGGCATCGGCAAATTGACGTGAAAGTCCAATCGCAAGTTGGTAAGCTTCCAAAGCCTTTAGAGGCTACATAAGAGAATGAATAATTTGATAAATACAAAGATAATGTAATTACCAATGTTGTGAACACTAGTTTTAACAACCTAACCCAAGAATACACCATGAAATACCTCTTAAACACCCACGTCTTTCTTACAGCACAACTTTATATTTTTGTTTTATAAAAACAACCAAAGGAGACTCCGATGATTGATTTTGACCACTTCTGTGTTACCTTTCCCATAAGTTTAAAGAGAGCCGCAGTCACAGCGATTGAGCTACAGGTCTGTTTTGGGTTTCTGACAGAGGGCAGGACTTGACTCTGCAGAAGAGAGGACCACTCATCCAATGCTCTTTCCAAAGGCTTACACAACTCTAAAAACGGAAATAAAACAAAACATTTATTATATAAATCTCTCACAGAGACAACAAGTGATGAACAATTATGCATATTTGATTAGACCCACCAATAGTATTTAGCAGAGATGCAGAATATGGTATAGTATCTAATCATCATATCATACTGGTGTCTACAGAAGGATGATTGAGGATATGAAAAAGTGTTCTTACTGTTCTCTGCAGCCAGGTTGAAATACAGGAATTCAGAGACCAGGGTGCTGTCTTGTGTCTTTTGCTTGTCTTCATAATCAAAATCATTGGTTCCTATGGGACTGGTCGCACACTGTGTCTGCTCACGCAACTCTCGCAGTTTTTTGTCCCTTTCAATGGCCTGGACAAAACCACACGAGCATCATTAATTAATCACAAGACAGTTAATCTGGATCAACGACAGTACATTTCCAGGATAATAAATGCCAATAACCCAGAGCGTATTTTTTTCTCCAACTCTGGCATGATGTGTGGAAGAGCCAGACCTTACTCCACTGAGCTGTGGAGATGGGTCTGGCAATGCAAGACTAAGACACTTGGTCAGTATATTAAATACACTAAGACTAACATCCAATTGTCAATTACCAGTTATACAATAGATTACATTGTCAATCCTTACAGAATTTATATCTAAGAAAAACCATGGATAGTAGCATGCTGTTACTAATTTGAGTTACACCCTTATTTTTTGACAGAAAATTAATTTAAACACTGACACTTTAAAAATAGTTCAAAAAATATGCACATCATATCCTGACAGAGCCAATAGAGCTCACCTCCTGAAGATTCTTCTCAAGAGTGCAGATGTAGAGCCAAAGTAAAGCATGGGCCTTGTCATCCTTCAGTCTGTCAGCATTCTCTTGAGTCACTGGTTCATTTTCAAGTAGCCGTAAAGCTTCATGGGTAAAATCAACTGCAGTACTGTGTAGTTACAAATGAACACAATGAATAATGACACAATAGGCTGCTGCCCATGTTGGCCTAGTGGGGCTTCAGACTAACAATTTCAATTGTTGGCCCCGGTGAAAACAACTTTTTCATGCACACAATTTGGTTGAACACAAAACAGTGCATTTCATTAGAAATTTTGTAAATAAAAACTCCTACCAGTCTGTCTGTTCACTGAAATCCTGGTAACACACAACTTGGGCCATTTCACAGAGGTAGACCGCACGTAGATGAGGGTGGGAGCTCTCCTCATGGCAGATGTCCAACAGATCACAGAGTGTGTTGTAACGCTCCTGGGCCGTATCTCCTGCCACCTCCTTATAGGCATGCAGCTCTTCCTCCAAAAGGCAAAGCATTACTTGCTCATCTGGGACGTCGGGACCAAAACCGTCACATAATGTCCTGTTGCAGGATGGACAGTTGTAAGTTTCTTTTCCAATAATGCTCCATGAATTGCATTCTGGGAACTTCAATGCTGTCAAACAACAAAAATTATAATGTGTTTGTACCTAAGACGGATGTCTTCTTCAGAGTTACGAGCGGCATCAATCTTCGTTTTCACCCACAGAGAAACTGGTTCAGTCATATGAGTTGTGATTTTGTCCCCCAGAGCTTTCAACCACAGGATTACCCAGTCCAACGCTCGCTCCAGTTGTCCAGCCCGCCGAGACGTCTGCACAGCCAGCATGAAGGGTCGGCTCAACTAAGGAGTCAAAAACCATGTTAAAAAAAATACAGATGATAGACAATTTATACTATATTAAGACAATTTTCCCGCAGGATCACTTAGGTTTGCTCTTATCTATCACAACCTATAATTCAGGAGACAAGACAGGATTTATGGCATTTATTAAGACAGAGACAAAGTGATGCATGATCAAACAAAACTCAAAAACAAACTTTTAAAGAGCTTACCCTATCGACAGTGAGCGAGATGGGGCAATTCTTGCATAAATCCCTGCAGAGGATCTCAACTAGTGTGAAGGCCTGGTCATAGAGACGCCGGTTGTAAAATCCACAAGCTAAGTTGCTCACAGCAACCACTGCAAGACACAAGGTAATCATAAGGTGAACAACATGTTATACAATATATTTCTTACATATTTAGTGTCTATTGCAATTTAGCATTTCAGAACCACTCAAGGGACCTGACCTCGGATCACAAGTGGACAGCTCTAGATAAGCGTGTTCCCACCTGGCAGTAGAACGTGTCTCTAAATGCACCCTGAGGGAACACTTGAGATCGGATTCACTACCCTGCTCTATATACATAAACAGGTACACAATTTCTGTTTCCCATGGTTGTGCGTATGTTTAAAAATGTCAGTTGTTACTCTCACATAAATCATACATTAGAAACGTGCAATGACTTGAAAAGTCTGTGTGCCGACATAAGGAAGACAACAGCAGGAAAAAAAACGTTTAAAAGTCTGTGTTCATCTCTTAGTAAGTTTGTAGCTTTTAACTGAATCTGTGGTATGAAGTTTAGTTTCTATATTATATCTGCTTTATTTAACTTTTATGTTGGCTTACAGGAGTCGTGTAATATTACTGCTGATGAGGAGCCTACATTTCCTGATTTTGGCGCTTCCTAAAAAAAGCAATAAAATAAAATAATGGGGGCCTTTTTTGTATAGAACTTACAGTAAATGACTTACAGACTAATGAAAAACAAAAGGAGATAGCGTAACAGCAGGAATATCTTTAGTAATAGCCTAGAAATTGGTGAATTCAGGGATGTTTTATGAAACTAAATACATTGTTGTTCTATACCGGAGGCTGCATTTTTAAATCAACAGCGCTGCAGAGAGCTCCAGGCAGCCGGGGATATAAGAGCAGGCAGCACCAGAACAAAAACACGACACATCACTAACAGTATGATAATAACATCAAAAACACTTGATTCAGTGGTTTCTGTGACATGAGAAATACTTTTGCTCACTTTACTTAGAGCTATCCACTTGTGATCCGATCACTCAGATCGGATATTACAACGGTCAAAAAAGGGGTAATAGTTATGGTAAATTACTGGATTACCATTCAGGCACCACTAGTAATTTTCACTATCCACACATGCAACCACATTTAGGAAAACTTGCCATGGCATTGGGGAAAGGGGCAACCCAATAGTGTTTATCCCTGCTTGTATTCACAGCAAAGCAATAGCAGCATTTTCCATGGAATGCTACTAGTTCCTGGGGTGTTAAAGTGGTGAGACAGATCTCCCTGTCCCTGTTTCAAGGAAAGACTGCATGTGTGAAAGGGGCTTTAGAAATATAGAATTTAATCATTTCACCTGCTTTGACGAGAAGGTTTTCACTTGACAGTTTTCGCAGTTCAGTCATCATCAGTCCAGCTGTGGATTGGCAGTACAGCAGCACTCTGTCCAGTGTGTCACTGTTCTCCAGCTGTGAACAAATACCAATCAGTGGCAGTACTCAACCTAAATCAAAGGACAATTGGAACGGCAGCAACATGTAACTTTCGTCAATTGTATTTAAAGTTTTGTCATTGCTATCATCATAAAACTGGATATTACAGAAGTAGCCTCACCTGTGATGAAAGCATGCTCTCATAAGCAAACACAAAGCCTTGGTAAATACTGAAGCAAAGGGCCTGTTGCAGTCTGCTGCCTTCAACCAAGCCTTTTGAATTCTGTAAATAAAGCAGATTATTAATCTGTATAAATTCTCCGCAGGTAAAATGTATTTACCTCTAGACTGAGAGAAACCCAACAGTACTATAGTTTTATAGATTTCCCTCTAGCACACTCAAAAATAAAAAAAAATAACTACACTCACCGTCTTCAGCATCTTTAATATCCATTCTTGATGCTCCTCAAGAAAAGAAAACCAAGCCAGGAGCACAGCTCCACTTAATCCCATGCTGTGGCCACTTTCAACAGCCCACACAACTAGTCCACAACCTTCCAGGAGTGCATGAGCTTGTCTGTCTCCCAAGTCAGCTGAAAGAGACCTCAAGGCCCTGGCACACTCTGTCAAAGCCTGGCCACTATCCCCGCCGGCTTTCATTGTAGAATTAATCTTTATTGCCCATTTGCCGAGCACCACAGCTGTACACTGTGCAGCACAGTCAACCACCTTGCTCTCAAAATCATTTAAGAAGGTGGAGGCCAGATCATGGTGGCCAGCCTTACAAAGTACCTTCACCATCACCAGAACTATTTCAGAAAGCGTATATGAACTTGATGTCTCAGTAGATAGCTTAGATCCGTCCCCCTTACAGCCTCGACTGCCCGTCCAGCATCTGCTGAAAAGTGTGTTTATTTCCTGGAGAAGAAAAGAAGCATCGTCCTTGGTTACCACTTTACAGCTACTCTCAAATTCAGCGATTGCATCCTCTGTGTATACAGGGGCTTTGGAGAACGAGGAGGTTGCATTTTCGGTGTCCAACAACAGGAGGAAGCTCAGAGCTTGCATTTGGTAGTGAAGTTTGTCGCGGGGATTAAGGATGTTCCTCTCTTTGGTAGCAGATAGTCCGTTCCAGAGCACTGAGAAACAGCTCCGCACAAGAACACAGAAGTCCTCAGCCTGTGAACCATACAACAGTGGTACTTTGTTAATGTCTCTTAAAAAGCTGATGCAGTGCATATGTGGAATATAAAACATGTAAGTAACAGAAATAACTAATCTCTGTAAAAACAGAATACATACCTGTTGGGCGGGGGTAAGCCTGCTGTAAAGCAACCCAGCTATTTGGCTACATAGACTGTGGGCTTCTAGGGAGCTTAGCTTCTTGACAATATGGAAAATTATCTTTTCCATGTACAGTGGACTGCTCTGAGCAACAAGTGCTGCAGAAATATCATAGCCCTGAAGGGAAAGCTTCACCAGCTGGACTAACTGACTGACATGGTCAAAATTTGTGGCTCCAACTCCAAGTTGATGGTTACAGGCTCTGATGACCCTGTCACACAGTGTGCGAGCCTGAAGGCCTGGTCGACTCTTTACATAACTCTGAAAAATAAAAAGCCAGGTTTAAATTCACTTTTATAAGTGGCATTTCTAGTTTATTTTAATAGTTTTTTTATTTTAACGTATATTGTTACACAAAAGCATGCCTAACAACAAATGGAACTGCTCATTTAGAGGCATTTAATTCTGCGTGTATGTTTAAAAGTCAGTGCTTTAAACAGATCCTCTTAAAACTAGTAAAATCATAACTTTCAACTTTAGTAATACGAGTGGTTCAGTTTATGAAAATCATGATTATGCTAACCTCTAGTTCTTGAAGTAAAAGCTCCGTTTCTTTCACAGAAGCAGTCCGCTTGATGTATTCGTCCACTTTCAAACACTTCATGTCCGCAGCTGTAGAAAAGACGTTATTTAAGAGAAACATTGAGTCATGTTGAATTTTGAACGTGGATAAAGCGAGGACCTTAGCTTAACGTTAGTTAACGTTAGCGTCAACGTTAAAATCACGCGGTACAACTAACGTTAACGTCTGCTTGCTTAACCAAGAGTAAACTGTGACTTACTTCAAGCGAGAACCTCTGTAGCAACACTTTTAGTCGAAGGAAAATCAGATAAAAAGCAGACTTGCTGTCCACAATAACATAGCTAACTAAGTAGCGCTACGACTAGCTGCTGCTTAACTTTCGTAAGGTTGAAGATTCATATCATTCAAATCCTCAACAATCATGGAAACTGCGTCCCCCGCGCACTATTTTTGAAAGGTTTTTGCTAACCAATTCGAATGTCCATCCGCTTTTATCCGGAAATACAATGACTTGTGGGTATCGTAGTTTCAGCATGCTCAAACCGCTGACAGAGTGTATAAAAGAAACATAAAGAAAACCAATTTACATCAAATAATTTTCCTGTCCATCCAGTTGAGGCAGACATTAAATGTTTGTTAGGGTTTATGAGATATACTAAAATGAATTAGAACAAGCAGGGGTAGTCTACGTTTTGAAGGTGAACGACCCCATGGTATAATATTGAGTTGCACATGAAACAGGGTCTACGATGACGTGTAGGGTGGCTAAAGCCTTTACACATACATTATTAAAATAATAATTGTTGACATATTTATATATTTAAACATCATGTTTTGTAGTTAAACACACGTCCTTAAGCTTAACTGTGTGTGGATTGGCTACCTTACCTATAGACCAGTAAACCAATTACCAATGTTGTGTACATTTTTTTTTTTTAATTCACAAATAGGCTTATGTATCTTTTATGCTCTCTTCATGTAAAAATATATTTTCAGACATGATTTTGTTTTGAAAGATTTTTTTGAGTGATTCTATTTTGGAAAAAAATCAAACAATAATTTGATGGCTCCCGTGCTGTAATTCTGAGGACCCTATAGGGGCCCTGGAACCCCAGTTGAAGCTCTCGGGTCTAAAGTACAGTAAATGATTTGAACAGTATAGTATTTGGGTGACAGTAAATATTAGGCATAGTAGTAAGGGTTTGGATTTGTAACAAAGGGAAGTGCTTGTTCATGGAGGTTTGGAGTTATCTTATTTCCACCATCTCTGCCATACTTATTTATCATAATTATTAGTCATAATCACACCAAAATTCTTTAATATATAACAGATTTAATGTAATCCATCTGTAATCTTTTATTTGCTACTTTTTAGTAGTTTTAATCAACAGTATGTAGGCCTGTGGATGATAAAGGCACAGGGAGCAGTTATAAGACAAAAAGCAACAGACAGAAAAACACCAATAAGATCCTTTAAATTCACTTATTTAAATACCCTATTAAAGAATAGGGTCCAGGATTATATTTGTTAGCAATGATTTCTAATTTCATTGCCTTTTTTTTTTCAGACGATATACTGTAAATTGGGACTTAAGCCATTAGCAATGCAATTCGGATAAAATGATCTAAAATCCTACAAAAGGGAACAGTGAGACACACTACATGTCAAGAACCGGGATTTGACAAGAAATTACTGAATAAGATTCCCAGATCACAAGACAGACCAAAGGAGCTTTTGTGAATGTCAACTACACCATACAAATACAGTAGGCTACTATCAGTTTTTAGCATAAATCAGCATTAATGTTTTATGTAAAAACAAATCACCTGTGAGACTTGCTGTGTGTTTTGGTGATATAATGACCATTTTTATTTATATTGCACTCATCAAAGACAGAGTTTACAAAGTGCTTTTAAAACAAGACATAGAAATGCTACTAAGGAACTATGCCTGTCTTCTTGATGATGTGTTCCATCTTAGCCTTTTCAGTGATGTCCAGGTTGATCTTGTATTTGGCCAGGATTTTCAGGATGGGCCTCAGTTTTAGCCACCACTGTATCTTTGGAATACGGTGTCTGTGGAGGACAACATGTCATTGCAAACAACAAGAACAACAATCTCAAAGCCTTCGGTCATGCCATTTATGCAAGCAATTTAAATTAAAGCTGGAGTTGACGTGATTTTTGACCAATAGGGTGCAGAATAACCCCAAAGTGAACTCACAACAAGGGGGCTTAAGCTTTATGTTAGCTATCATCTGCCTTTATACACATGTAGCACAACCACAGCGCCATTGTGGGGAGTTCTTTTTCTTACCAGCTGTCTCCTCAAGTACAATATTTAATGACGTTTAAACCAGTGATTGGTCCACTCACTCTAACTGTACAGTGTGAGTAAATACAAAACAATGCAAAAGACAACAAGTACATAAATTGACAGGGTAGAAATGAAGTCTTACTCAAAGTCAGTTTGATCTTTAAGTTCCTCCAGCGGCTGAAAGACCAACGATCTCTTCTTCATGCCCAGCACACAGGCTGAATCTGGAGAGTTGGCAAAGATACGACCTAAAGGTTTGGGATAAAAAAAATATATAGTATACAATAGCACAGGGAGCACAGGGTTCATTACACCGCCTTGTACACAACATGTCCTCACCATGTCTGTAGCATTCCTTTAGCTTGTCAGTCAACCATAACACAGACTTGATCCCCATCTTTGTGGCAAAATTTCTGTCAAAAGGACTGGGTGTTCCACCCTAATAACAGAGGAGAGGTTTTCTCACGTTTGGGAAATTGAATATGATGGCAAATATATTGAGCGGTGAACAACAAACTGCAGAAAATCTGCATCTATTGGCCCACCTGCTGCATGTGTCCAAGTACATTCTTCCTGCAGTCAAACACACCCTTGCCCTCCTCTGTGTACAGGTTGTAGATAAAGTCTGTGGTGTAGTTAGCATTGCATTTCTCATTTCTGAAACAAAAGTGGAATATTGGGTGAGATATAATGCCACAATGAGCTGCAGAGTGTAAAGTTGAGTCTACTCTGATCAGAAATGACGCTAATTCCCGTAAACCTCAGAATCAGTCCTCTCTTCACCGTGGTTTTCATCTTCTCCACCAGATGTTCCACATTCAACTACAAACAAATCAACAATCAGACCACTGATGTATGTCTTCACTTTGCTTCCTCCTTTTCTACATTCGTAAGGACAAACCTCGAGGTCGTGAATGTTGAAATGCTCCTCGTAGATGTAAGCAGCATCAGCTCCAGATGCCAAGCCAGCCATAGTTGCCAGGTAGCCGCAGTATCCTCCCATAGTCTCAACAATGAACACCCTTCTCTTGGTGCCAGCAGCAGATTGTTTGATCCTGTCGCATGTCTGAAAAAGAGAAAGAAAAAAAGAGAAGAAGAAAATAGTAAGTAAGTTTTCGGATATTACATCCTGGTGTTTGTTGTGTGCTCTATATGAGTTTTACCATGGTTATAGTGTTGAGTGCAGTGTCAGTGCCAATACTGAAGTCAGATCCGGGAACATTGTTGGAGACAGTAGCTGGAACAACGACAAGGGGAATACAAAGTTCTTCATACTTCTCTCTAGCTTGCACCAACTCCAGACCCCCAACAAATGCCTGGTGAAGACAGGAAGGAAGGAAGAAATCAATAAAATGTGATTTGAATGGCGGATTTCAGTGTTAGAGCTGTGTCTCTGTATTTCTGCGGTTCACCTCAAAGCCTCCAATGATGACTATAGCATGAATGTTGAACTTAGTGATGCTCAGACTGATCTCCTCCATAAAGTCATGTGGCAAGGATCTTTATCAAAGAGAAAAACACAGAATTACACTTGTTCAATGTTAACTTACACTTACTGTAGTAACACTGAATCATGCACTGTTATTATAATCAACAGAGTGTTTTGTTTAAATATCTCACCTCTTTGTTCCGAGGTTGGAGCCCCCCTTTCCAGTCCATCCTCCCACTGCAGACCAACCAATGGGCTCAATCTGTGCAGGGACAGAGTGCATCCTCTATCATGCTCTGAAAGTAAAAAACTTATTGTCTGTTTATGTGCGTGTAACTACAATTTACCATTCCATGAGCCAGCCCATCAAAGCCGTCGTGCACTGCCAGCATCTGGTGGCCCTGGAGGAGCCCGACCCTGACAGTTGAACGAACTGCTGCATTCATCCCAGCACACGGAGCTCCCACATTCACTATGGCAATGTTGATATTACTCTGGCACGGGCACGGAGACATTTGTCAGGTTAAATGTATTTTTCTACTGGGACTTACTGACTTTTTACAGTTAATGTAAAATAAATTGGTACAACTGTAGTTGCTGACCTTTGTGTCTGGGGGGTGCACATGAGCCAGCATTTTGTAAGTGTTCCAGTTGTTCTCAAAGCTCCTATTGTATAGAAATGTACAGGCATTTAAAATTTAACACAACACTTGAGAATTTGAAAATGATAATGCACAGGTGCAAGCCTCACTTTCCCCTGAGCTTCACCGCATCGTCAAACCTCCCTTCAGCCATGGCGGTGGTGACATCTTTAGTCTGATGTGACAGAAGATCAAAAGACAAAAAGGGAAACTGAGAACTGAATCTAACAAAAATAATCAAAAACGTCTTGCTCCTTGAAGCCATGTTCATTTGTTAATTTTGTCAAAACTGAACAGGTATGACTTGTTTTGCATATGGAGCAGATTTGACTCACCACTTGCACACACTCCATGAGAGGCAGCCTAACAGCCATGTTTCCTGACAAGCTGACCACACATGCGGGAGTGTCTGGTTTGGCCTCCAGCAGAGCCATCACAGCCTCCACACCCATCCTGCTGCCCTAAATCATGACAATCAAAATGCAGACAATTTTAGAGAAGCAGGTATGTGTGTATGTGTGTATTCACATACATCGTTAATAAATAATACAATTAATTGGTGAATATATAAAAGGTTTATGTGTGACAGCAGTCATATTACCAGGATTCTGTCAAAGGCGGAAGGGGTTCCTCCTCTCTGCACATGGCCCAAGATGGTGGTGCGGGTGTCAATGCCAAGCTTCTCTGATACAAGCTGGGACATAGAGATTAGGATTTAATTTCTTATATGAAGAGCCTCTATACTTTATGTCTGCTGGTTTATACTGGAGTTCTGCCATTACTGACCTCTTTGATGTTTTCACATGTGATAGCTTTACCGTTGCGGTCTATCGCTCCCTCTGCAACAATGATAATATTCAAACGGGAGCCGCGGCCTCTTTGCTGAGAGGGACAGAGAAAACCTTTGTGAACAAACAGACTTCTGTAACAACTTTGAATTTAGTATTGGAGACAATGCAGGACAAGACATTTACATCTTTCAGTCTTCTGCACAGATGCTCTTCCCATCCTTCATCTGGGGGCATCTCTGGGATGAACACCCAGTCAGCCCCACAGGCAAGAGCTGTCACCAAAGCCAGGTAACTATAGGTAAAGAGTCATACACTAGAATTCATGTGTCTTGTGCAAAACTGAAAAGTATGTCCCTGAAGCTGATGTTTCATATCATAAATTGGACTTTTGTCATAAAATGAGTGCATCACAAGCAGTTTAGCAACTGTATAAATTAAAATTAAAACAACCATGCCACTTTTGCATAAAGCACACACACTCACCCACAGTGCCTGCCCATTACCTCCAGGATGAAGGCCCTCTGGTGACTGCAGAACAACACATATCACGTCAAGACTAACAAAATGACATGGCAAGTCTGTCCATCAATTAAATACCCAAAGGGTTGCATGCACACCTCTGGGCTGTGGTGGTGATGGCATCCACTATCTCTATTATGCGATGCAGGGCAGAGTCTGTGCCGATGGTCATGTCAGTGCCACAGAAGTCGTTGTCAATGGAGCCCACAAGGCCAACGATATTGAGATGGGAAGAACTCTTGGCCTCAGCTGCTGTAATTTTACCTGGGACAACCAATTAAAATGACAACACTCTCAGTTAATTTTGGTGTGTTACCCCAAACTGTTATGAGGATAATGCAAATTATTTGAATACCGGCTTTTATATTCCAATTTTCCAGCATGTAGCATTACATCAGTATAAAATTGCACATGTGGGTAGAAGACATTTCATATGAGGTCTGTTGGTTAGAACAGTGACTTTTGGAGTAATGCCACTCACCTGCTTTGACAAGGTCTGCCAGCAGCCCGCTCCACTCAGTTCTGAATGTGTTGGCACCCGTCAGGCTGCCATCACCTCCAATCACACACAGGTTGGTGATACCCAACTTGACCAAGTTACAGGCAGCCTTGGTGCGTCCCTCCCTGGTGCGGAAATCCTGACAGCGAGCACTTCCAATCACAGTACCCCCCTGATGTAAGGCAACAAGGAAGTGTTTCAAACAAGGAGGCAAATACGGAGAAGTGGGTAAGGGTTATCTGTAACCTAAGCATTCATGTCTTATATCTGCAGCTATTTAATGAACATTGGCATTTAAATGACCATTTGACCTACAGTACAGAACTGCACTGGCCAAAGATTGCTTGTTGCTAGAGTTACATAGATCATCCATCCCCCTTACTGATCACAAGTTAAAAACAGAGTGGAGATGAGGAGCGTGCAGATTTGCTTTTGCATCCACATGCTTGTTCTCACCAGTTGTAACATCATTGACACACTCTCCCAAGTAGCATGGCGGATGTGATCGCCGCCATCCACCAGACCCTGGTAACCCTGTCAACAAAAACAAAATATCAACTCCAGGAACGGGGGTCATTGCTGGGAAGAAGCTGCAGGCTTAATGATACAGTCCTATTTCTACTTTGTCATGTGCTGCTATTTCAGTCCAACAAGTGTTGTGTTAATTATGTTGGGATTTGCTAATTATCTATGATTTAGTCTTGCATTGCCAGACCTTCCTCCACAGCATTGCAAAGGAAGGTCTGGCTAGTTTACATAGTATTCCTGGATTGGAGAAAAACATACTCTGGTTTATTGGCATTTCTTTAAGCCAATCACAATCGTCTTGTGTGCCGGACAGAGCCACAGTGCCGCTGCAAAATAGCCTTGGGAAGGAACTTGTTTTTGTGGAACATGTGTACGTTCAAAAGTTGTTTTAGAGTGCAACAGAAAACTCAGATTAGACAGATAGTTGTCAGGATTTACCGTGCAGAGATCTGAGGAGCAGTTAATAAAATTTACCAGCGATTAAAATTCAAACACAAAGAAAGCGAAAGGTAACGGACATCAAGCCATACAGAGTGTCATGTGGCGGAATTTCCGGCGGCACTGGAGCAATCTCGGAACTGGAATGTCGTGGATATAGACTATCTATGATTGGTCTTGTGTGTTAGGTCATGATATAGTGGTAAAAACAATTAGTTGATCTAAAGCGAAGCTTGTAATCTATTCATCGTTTAGGTAGTTTCTCATGCAAAAAATGCTGGTTCCTGCTTCTCTATTTTCAGCGTTTTTGTCTGTTTATATTATTGTAGATTGACCAACTTTTGGGGTTTTGGATTGTTGATTAGATTAGATAGATTAGATTATACTTTATTTATCCCACGACGGGGAAATTCTGTTGGACAAACAGTACATGCAAATAAAAGATAGCACCTATGGCTGTAGGAAGTTGATGATTAGTTTTGACAATTTCTTTTTTTGTTGACATTTTACAGATTAAATGATTCTTTGAATAATCAAAACAATAAATTCAAAAGCGGCATTTACCTCATGGACAAAATACACTTTGGCTCCAGTGTAAATTCCCACTCGAACAATGGCCCTCACAGCTGCGTTCATACCTGTAGGCATTTGGCATAGTGTGTTTGTGTGTGTGTGTGTGTGTGTGTGTGTGTGTGTGTGTGTGTGTGTGTGTGTGTGTACATTAATCCTTATAATTGTTTGATAGCACTCACACACACAGTTGAAAAGAATGATTTAATTAAACAATGGGGAAATGGTGGTGAAAAAAGTTATAAAACAATACTATATGACCATTTTATTTAACTTTACTTTATTGTTGGCAACAGTTTAATTGTCAGTGATACTGGAAAGCTTGTCTTGCAGGAAAGGCAACTGGGCCTCTGCCTGCACTTTCAAAACTCAGGGGGTTGCTTAAAGGACAAGATGTGGATAGATTAGCTTTAAGGGTGCCAGGAGGATCTCCACTTACAGTGTAATGGAGCAAAGGAGAGAAAGGAAGCAAAGGACGACCCTCTCAATTCAACCCACCACTTTACATGAACATGACAGAAAGGTCATGCCTCTAAAATTAGCTTTCATAACATATACAGTGTGAGAGAGAGGGTAAGGAGGAATGGAGGAAGAAACTTGGACTTGAGGATACCAATATGACTAAAAAGGTAAGGTTGAAATGAGGATTGTGTATTTTGGAAAGTGAAAAAGAAGAAGGGTGAGGGTTGGCAAGCTGTGCAGTTTTTCATTAGCACACTTGCCCCAAAGTTTTATAAAGTTCAGTTAGGTAGGAAAATAGACTCACTGTCTCACACACTCAAACTCCAGTGTTGTGTGGGGTCACTCACACACTTCCCAAAGGTCACAGTGGAGTTATTCCTCATCAAGTTAAAGGTCAGGGGAGAGGCTGTCTCACGTTGTGGTTCTAGCAGCTTTAGGTGTAGGAGTTCATGCTGCCCTTTTCCATTAGTTAGCTCTATGAGATAGATAGCTGAGATAGCTCTGCTACCAATGGAGTATTTTTTATCACTAAATCGCTAATCACTAAAATATTACGAGTTGTCAAAAATTGATATAAAAAGGGGTTGCAATCATGATAGAGTATGACAGCAAAAATTGGCTTGACCGGCAAAAAAACGGTGATTTTTCTAGTGCTAAAGGAACTTGAGTACAGATTGTATAACAATAAACCTACACTATGTAGATGTATAGTCTACAGCATTTGTTTAAGATAAATGACTGCTCAAGAGGCATTTATATTTCTAGGTTTCAGACTCACTTTACATCTCAAATTCTTTCTTTGTTATTAAACCCTGCTGTTGAGTTACTAAGTATTGACTCTCAACCACCTGCCTTGGCAAAAAAACAGAAATGCTCTGCCTTTAGACTCAACACTCACATACCAAACTGGGAACCCTCCACTTACCCTGGGCATCGCCTCCTGAGGTCAGCACAGCGATCGCCCGACCCTCTCCCATCTTGGTGGGGTCGATGGAAGTCGGTTGTGCCATGGTCCTGGAGCTGAAGCTGGCTGAGGGAAAAAGGCCTTGAGTGTAAAAATACCTGCCACCCTGCTGTAGTGTGTGTGGAGCCTCTCAGCTCTAAGTCAGCCTGGCTGGAAAGTAATACCAGCTGCGAAAGTGCACAGCTTAAACCTCCTGGCAGACATCGAAACACAATCCCACATAGTTGCGCAAACGCATTTGAATACACACACGCAGACACGCGGACACGCACGCACGCGTTAAAATATTGAATCACAGTAAATGTCTTTAAGCTATTTTCAAAATCAACGTGAAACCTCACAAATAAAAATGTCTGGAAACGTAAGTTCAAATATAATACACTAATTATAGATTGTATCGGCTTTGCACATGTAGAAAAGTGTTCCTATTTCAACAATCATTTTTGCAACAAATTCTGGACACCGACCACTGCAGGGCGTTAATATTGCTGTTCTTAATCCCTGTTTAATTTAAAAGCTTTAGCCTACAATTAGGGACTTTGTCTTGCTTAAAAATTAATCTTTTCGGTTAAACTTTTCTAGTAGACTGCAGAAGGTTTTATTCCTGAATTTCTATGTGCAACATTTGTTTTTGTGAAGATGGCCTGCTCTTTGTGGTAGAATTTACAGTTTACGAACTCATGCTGTGTAAATTGAGACAGTGGTACCCCAGGTCTCATTGAGGTCAGTGTCCAGCATAACAATAGTATGTCATAACTTATGTCAGACAGATAAGTAGGTCAACTCTATGTCTCCATAAATGAAGGGAGACGTAACAGCTGTAGGATAAGACAGTGCTGCCTCAAGTGCTCCCATCCCACCAAGGTCAGGGGAGGAAGTTCCATACACATACTTCCACATAAATTAACTCACTCACTCACTCACTCACTCACTCACTCACTCACTCACTCACTCACTCACTCACTCACTCACTCACATTCATGCACTCAGAAACTAGTAGTGAGGCATACATAGAAACACTGGACAAGATGTCCTTTGACCCAGACGGTCACAGATGAATGTCATGCACGTGGGGTACCAGTAACTTGACTTGTTATGTAGATAAGAATGGTTGTTGTAAATTATCCAGTAGCATCTTCCCACATAGATGGGTGAAGAAAGACCTTATGTCTTCAAATACTCCCTCAGGAAGACAGGAACCTCAGAATTGAGATGGCACTACACAACCCGCCTTTGTGGTTTAATTGTACTGCCTAATCCTCCATTTTTTCAATAGAGATTGTATTTAAACATTTACTTTACTCAGAGACATAAGTACCAGGGAAATGTTGTTACTTTTTGATTACCTTACTTTAGGTTTGTTTGACACGTTGCTTTGCCTTCATTATGCATTCTTTACTGACGGTACAAATCAAACCACCTTTTTTTTTTGGCACCATTGTTAATTACATTATTGTGAGGTGATCTCTATAACTGAGCTTTAGGTCTTCATCTTCCACTCTCAAAATATTCAGACTGATAGCAATAGTCCTTTAATGGCTTACCAGCATCCCCTGGTGGATCAGAGCTTAAGGTTGTCTTGCTTTCACATTCAGATGCTGAGAGGTCATCTCCACCTGAGGATGGAGAACCATAACACTTATCCAGAATGTGATCCAGACTCAACTATACTGTGGTGAGCCTGTGCTCAAAAGTTGATTAATCAGTTGATGTTGTTTTACAAAACCTCCCCATAAGGCACTCTAGAGTACAGGGCAGCAACTCACTCACATGATAGACTACAAAAGACTGCCTGCTCAAGCATTATTCTTCAGCATTTTCTCTCATTTCAAGCATTTGTCACATGTAACATCCTTTATCTGTACATGGCCGGTTAGTTTACTCCCACTAGCCTTATCAAGACTTTTGCTATGAGCTGCAGCTGATAGGAAAAAAAACACACATGTTTTGCACATCTTCCCTTAATGAAACAAATAAACAAATGTCTCCTCTGAATTCAGCAAGTCACGTCTACTTCAATAAAGATTGATGTTGTATTTCTCGCTAGAAGATGAAATTGGTTGCACACAAACAAGACCTCTGGGTATTACAAATGGATGGCTCCCACTCACAGAGCCTTTAATTTACTTCACATTTTGTATTGGTTTGTAATTTCTTAGTGTAGGTAATTTTTATATGGAGCAAAGTTCAACCCACATGACACAACTGTCGGTTACTTTTAATTGAATCCTCGTCCACAGACACATTATATTGCGTTAGTCTGCTATTCCTGTCTGGAATTATGAATCAGATAAGCAATTAGATGAAGCGCAGTACTACACCTCCATTTGGGTATAGGCTTGTTTGTGTGGTTGTGGAGGGTTTTGTGACCATTAAAGAATTTGTTCAATCACTGCCAAGAAAGCTGATTTAATTTAAGTACCAACAATGCAGTCATAATTACTTCTCTTAGCCAAATACAGAAACGAATTTTATAGGAGAAGCATCTTAAGCTCAATATAAACACTAGGAAATGCACAATGTGGTCAGTAATTGACAGTTAGCCTGTATAATGTGATTAAAGCTGAAAAAAAGAATCAATGTGACAACAGTGAGAGTGGGAGTCTGTTGCAGGCAGTTTACTGGAGTTGACTTTAAATAGACACAGTGCTGCTGTCTAAAACACACAGAAACTCCTCCCCTTTTTTACCACCAACACTGTAAAACTGCACAGTCATCCCTACAACTAAACATGTCAAGATACATCATACTTGTGTATTTATGACCTGGTAAATGTAAATGTCAATTTACCCCCCCAAAAATGGTACAAGTCTCCACAACAATGCTCAGGCAAAAGCAATTTGTGGACTATAGGCGTCTATAACAATAAAATTCAAATATAAATTCAAATATAAATGCACAGACTAAAATGACCCATCACAAAAACATAAATATCCACACAGTATTCATACCTTGACCTTTCCTTCTGAGCCAGAAAAGCAGACAAACCACCAGTGTGACAGAGAGGAGCCACTTGGCTGACAGGTCGCCCGGGTACCACATACTCACAGCACTTCTCTGTTCTTCAGAAACCATTCTGTATCTGATCTGTATTAATAGCTTTACATCATTACTTTATTGTGGACTAATGACCTTCATAGCTAAAGCATGGCGGGTAATCAGATACAATCCAACTGGTGTCTGTAATTATCATAAGGCAGTATTGCTGGGGGATGTAGCAAACACACTAATGTGAAATATTAAACTATAATAAGGAGGGTGTTGCATATATATATATTACAAATGCATGTATAAATCATGCTAAATATACACTGGGTGTGTATGTATTATTCCCATATACACTGCAATACATGTTAAGACGTCCTGTTAAAGTCCATGATTTCCTTCAATAGAGAGAGAAAAGTCTAATAAAGTTAAATTAAAACCTACTCCATTACTGAATGTCAGGTATGTAAGGTTTATGTAATATAGGGTCAGTGTTATTTAAATCAATGCTGACTGCTATTTCAGCCGCTCAGCAGACAGCGAGCTATGCAACAATGTGCCCGCTACACGCGCAGTGACTCTCACACCAGAGCAGGTTGGGATTACAATAGGGAAGCAAAGGCAGCCTTACAAAGTGAACACACACACACACAAAAAGTGCTGAACAGCAGTTAACAGCTTTTTCATGCAGATCTGGGTCGCACTGTAATGTTATTATTGTAACCTAATTTTAGTCTTAACCCTAAGATTTCCCTTTGAAAAAGTGAGAAAGTGTCCTCAGGTCTAACATTCTAATTTGTCCCACCAAAGAGAGAAGTATAAGAGCACACACACCTAGCTTATCATAAACACTGCTGGTGCTTGTTTGTGCAGCATCTTTCCAATACTGTGTGCCCCTGGTGGGTTGAGCGACATGTAGCCCTCTATTGAGGCAAACCCCGATCAATATTACGATTTCCAGGTAATCCCCCCGGCTGTCTTCCCGGACAGTATTAACACAGCCCGTAATAAACTATGGATCAATACAACACGAGTTCAACACAAAACACTTCAACCTCAGCTAATGCAGTGAAATGAGGACTGGATATTGTTACAATCTGACCCCTCAACATCCCCAATTATGTGAAAGATACAGTAAGTAATTAAATCATGCTGCGTGAAAGAGATTGGGATTGTCAGAGGCTGACTTGTATTATAGAAACACATTTCTCAGTGATTGAAAATGGTTTTCAAATGGGTACATGTAATTGAAATTTGAATAAAGAAACTGTTGTGACATTTAGAAATATGCTGCCTATTCAACACTGGCTCCAGTTTCTCAATTATGAATATTTGCTGTCCATGACAGTAAAGTGAATATCTTCAAACCAGCAGTTTGAACATGTCAGCGTGGGCTTTATAGACCAAATGATTAATGCATAAATCCCAAAAAGGATTGTCAGAGTGATAATAAATAATAGCTTAGTTAGTTGTTAGTTAAATCTATAGTATATTTTAACAGAAATATTTATATAAGCAAACACTGAAACATTAAAAAAAACAATACCACTGGAAATGGTCTTGTATTACCATGAAACCAAGTTTTGGCCAACAGGTGGCAGCAGCATCTGATCTTTTCCGTCTGTGTGAGAAGCACATGGAAAGTCTTGGCCTAATAAATCATGCACTGAAAGTGTCAGTGCAAATTTTGTTAGATTTTATTGCAGTTTAATCATCTCAATGAATGTTTTAATAGGCTGATATTTCAGAGAGTGAATGGCAAAGTAGTGATAAATTGTGTGGGGTGACCCCATCCACCCCCCCCTCCAGCCTTACCTCTCCCCCTCTCTTGCCTTTTCCCTGCAGAGAATCACTAATGTGTCCATGTATTGGTGCTGGGGAGTCTTGTGTTATTTAATTAGATTATTCGTATTCATTTTAAAACAAACAGACTAATCTATAATTGGCCAGCAAGCCAATCAGTTCTGCTCGTCCAGCTTTTTCTCATTCCAACTTTTCCCTTTTTCTTATTTCAAATCTGCATTTTCTTATTGTTCTGCTTTTTCTCTCTCTTCCAAAGGCCTTTTTTGAATTCATCAGGTTGGACCACAGTGCTCAACCTTATTCACAGACCTCCCACACCATTTAACATGTCTTTACCCCTCCTCCTCTCTGGGGACTGCTCTATTTCTCCATTTGTCATCCCCCTATTTCTCTTTCCCATTATTACATGTCTTAATCGGCCCATTTTACTCCTCTTCTCGATTTCATCCATTCACTGTTTTATCCTTTTTACTAGTTCTTCCTTTGACCTTCAATTCCCTGGCTTCATAACTCTCCCCCAATTTCTGTATTTCTTCCTTGTTTTCCTGACTATAAGGTGGTAATGGAATGCAAAATCAACATATCTGTGACATTTTGGGCACCAATCCTCCTCCTCCCCTCAGGCTTTGTCTAATATATACTGTTGTCCTCTGCCAGTGTGGATGTATGATGTGTGGTATGACTATTCTAATAAGGACATGGATGAGAGAATGGAGGAGGCTGGGGGCTGTAATTAAAGGCCGAAGGGTCCCTGTGAATAAGTAGGAAGGGAGGGAAGGTAAAACGGTGGCTATATGCTTCTGGAACAATAAATCAACCTGCCCCTTTAGCTGCCCTCAATACAATATCACAATACACCATTCAGCCCCCCTCTTTGCAAAAGCAATTCCGTCATGTCTTGTTAGCTCATTCGTCTTCATCAGCACCAGTGGGAGGTTCAGACCCCCCCCTTACCTCCCAACTCAACTCGAGCTGCCCCCCTTCCCAGTGCCAGACGCCATTGATCAAAGCAGAGCCAGCCTGTGCATCAGCATGGGCTACACACAGCACCCCACCCCCAACAACAAAAGTGCTGAAATACTATCATTAGTTATTTTATGCAGACTGGTACGCACAGTATGTCTTACATGCACACGCAATAACAACCGCCGACAATGAATCCAGGGCAATAAGGAGACATAATGAATTCCAAAGGCTTGAGATTAATTGCAGTCTATAATCACAGCTTGTATGCTTCAAATATATGATTGTCACACAGTAATGTATTAATGTAACGCAGCAGTGATTCAGCAAACAGCTCTGTCTTTGGATAGGGAAACAGATAGGACTGACATAATATATGAACACTTTTAACCAATATCAAGTGTTTTTGATATTTATTTGATTCATATATGCACAGTGATGGTACCTGCAAATAAGTAATGTTTGCAGTCAGCAATATCCCTTTCATGTTTCACCCCTGGGTGGTTCCAGATGAACGTATGTTTTTTCTGCTGGGTTGAGTTGGCTCAAGTTTGAACATCTTTTTTCAAAACAGACAATAGCTGAGGTGAAGCTTGTGTTGTAGAATGTATGCGCATTTGTAACGTACGTTTTGTGCACTACACTAAGAGACGTTAAAACGAAACTTGTGATAATTATGTACAGTTCTGCTAGTGCATGCACTATTACCATTAAATTCCCTATACATGGCAGTGGTCCAGTATAACAGTATGTTTTTAGCTCATGGGTAATCACATGTTGACAATGTGTTCAAGTTTTTTAAATTAAGATTTAGGCAAACCAAACAGGGCATGTTAAATAGTAGGGGATCCACAAGCGTTGTTATCAATGTATACAGTCATACTTGTGATACAAACAGTACCGTATCTTGTCATCCTTACACTCTAAGAGATCGTTAAAAAGAACATTTTTGATACATTATTTTACAGTTCTCTGCTAGTGCATGGACACTATATACTATAAATTCTATGTAACAATGTCAGATGTCATGTATATACAAGTAGCTACCATTTAAAGCTCATGGAAACAACAATGTTGACAATTGTGAAAGTTTTTTTAAATTAAAGATTTAGGCAAAAAGCCAAAACAGGGCATTTTAAAGTAGGGGGATTCAACAAAGTACATTTAATCAAATCTATACTTAAGTATTATAGTTCTGGGTTAGCCTACTTTAAAGCAGTGTTTCCATTTTAAGACTATAATCTTCTACTTCACTACAATTCGGGGGGAAATGTTGTACTTTTAACAACATTAATGTCCCAGTTATCGTTGTCAGATCTTATGCAGGCCAGTGTCCAACATAACCTCATGACCTTTCCAGGCAGAGAAGTAGTTCAACTCTGCATCTCCACAGATAACAGCTGAATGATAACACAGTGCCACTCATCCTGCCAAGGTCATGAAGGAAGTAAACACATAACAAATCCTATCTGTGCTAAAACTTTTGGATTAAATATGTGTTTACAGCGCCCGCAATATCTTTGTTCACATTGAATGTTACTAAACTTAATGCCTTCAGCCTGAGTTTAAATACTCCTTCAGGAAGACAAAAACTTCAGAGAGTGGGGGACGACGTTGCACAATAACATATCGTGGTTGAACATACTGTCTACTAGGGATGAGCGAGTACAGCATAACCTGTATCTGTATCTGTATCTGTTTACCACATGAATTATCTGTATCCGTATCCGTACTCGGACTGGGCGGGGCCTAAACAGGAAGTGGTCAGATTTAAGCCGGAAGTGGGTCGGGTTCTCTTGAAATGTGCGGGGCTTTAACCGGTATGTTATTTAAGCATGCAATTGATATGAGATGATCAAAAATTCGGGGGGGGGCAGCTGACAGTAAAAAAAAAAAAAATCTCCGATGGCAGAGACGCAACGGGGGTTGCATTTAAACCAAGCAGCACGTCTGAGACCCACGTTCACCAGAAATCTACTGGTTACTATGTAAGTACTACAAACCGAAGTTAAAAACCAACCTGAAGCTGAAGAAACCCTAAACGTTAACAGAACAGATCCGCAGACCGATTGACTGACGGAGCGAGGCGATGAGCGCGAAAGCGCGATGAGAGAGAGAGAGAGGAGAGAGAGAGGAGAGAGAGAGAATCTCTTCATGTTCTGTGTGTGTGTGTGTGATTGATCCGAGCGGTGTTTGGGTGTTAGGGGGGGGGGGGGCGGGGGGGGGGGGGGGGGCGCTTGTGATTATCACAAAACGCTGTGCGGCCAGTTGAGGATTTATTCAATCCGAGCACGGATATTGACTCATATTACTCGGATAATACTTGTACTCGGTGAAAGGGCTATATCCGTACCAGATACTCGTTTCAGCCGGATACTCGGATCACACCTTCTGTCTACCTTATTCTCTCCTCAATTGAGAGTCCATTAAATGCTTCTGTGTGTTTTATCAAGGTTTCCCAAAACGTCGTCACAGAAGTTAAATAAGTTGTGCTGCTCCTGAGTTTTTCCTTTTCAGACAAAGATTTTATATAGAAAAAACATATCATTGGTTTACAAAATATATAGTTATTTAAATATAGAAATAGTTATGGATTAAACTACCCAACAGTATATAATGTTGTTAAAATTAGCTTCACCTTGACATTAAAATGCAGCATGTTAATTAATCATTAATTATATTTTTAAAATTTATTTATGCCAAATATAACACTCTGAAAGGGGCCATTTAGCATTATAAGTGCTCTTACTTTGAGTACACTTTGTCATTATACTTTTACTTTGTAAGATATTAATGCAAGGTTTTTACTTGTTATGGAGAATTTCAACATTGCAGTATTGATACTTCTTCCTGCATTTAACCTCATGGTCAAGGGCATATTTTACACTGGGGTAATTCTTAGATAGACATAACGTTTGTGTAGAGTGTGATTTTAATGCTACATTTGAATCCAATTTACATGTTAAGCTGTGATGCTCTAGTAGAGAAATACTGATGGAATTTCTTCCTTCCTGATACAACAGGGTCACACAGTTCAGCCATTAATTTGTCCACACAGTTGCAGAATATGACTCAAGTTCCATCCTGGCTGCCATAAATATAGGGGTTTGATCTGAATGCTACTGTATGTCATTAGTGGTTTGGTAGCAATGGAAAATAATAATAACGCAGATTAACAATGGATGTGTCTGCTCCCACACAACAAAGAGAGGCGAGCTGAGAAATCCTCGCTGCGTTGCTCTTTTGCTACTGGCTACAAACATTCAAACGTCTGGAAATGTTTGTCTTCTTGATAACACAACACAGGAGGACTTTACCCTGTCGAGCTTCTGAGCTGACCCACCGACAGCTATTGCCTTCATCTAGGATTCTCTAAGTCAGTCCTAATTAAAGACATACCACACTACTACACATCAGAAGATAATGAGAATTATTCAAATTTTCAAAGAGACTGAATTCCTACAAGTCAACAATGAGCCCTAGAATTATTGTTTTTATCAACAATAAATTTTACTTTGAACGGCTCTGATATCAAAGAAGCATATTATTGATGAGTGTATGCACAAACATAGCGACTGTCCATCAATGCTTCACCCTGTCACAATGCAGCCCAGACAACTGATTGACAGCTGTCAATCCAGTTGATGAGGGCTGACTGAGAAGGCCAGTCATGGTACCAGGGGGCGGCCTGTGTCATCAGAAAGGGACGGGGTGAGAGTGGGATGGAAATAGACATGGTCTGCCTTGGTCCACTGGCTCTCCTCTGCCCCACCCCAGAGGGACAGCTGATCAGGGGGCGAGAGAGACAGTGAATCACACAGAGAGACAGAAGACAGAATGAGAGAGAAAAAGAAGCCCCCTGGGTTACTACTGTACATGTTCGACAAGAGACCACCTCGTTTGACTGACAGTCACTGCTATATATACATATATATATATATATATATATATATACATATTATGGCATGCCGTTTAGGAAATAATATATATATGAAGTTTATCCATCTGAATATATGGAATGAAAGTCTGAATATATTGAATGAAGTCTGAATATATGGAATGGAAGTCTGAATATATGGAATTGAAGTCTGAATATATGGAATGAAAGTCTGAATATATGGAATCGAAAGTCGAAATATATGAATGAAGTCTGAATATTGAATGAAAGTCTGAATATATGGAATGAAGTCTGATATATTGAATGAAAGTCTGAATATATGAATAAAGTCTGAATATATGGAATGAAAGTCTGAATATTGGAATGAAAGTCTGAATATATGGAATGAAAGTCTGATATATGGAATGAAAGTCTGAATATATTGAATGAAAGTCTGAATATATGGAATGAAAGTCTGAATATATTGAATGAAACGTCTGAATATATGGAATGAAAGTCTGAATATATGGAATAACGTCTGAATATATGGAATGAACGTCTGAATATATGGATGAAGTCTGAATATATGGAATGAAGTCTGAATATATGGAATGAAAGTCTGAATATATGGAATGAAGTCTGAATATATGGAATGAAGTCTGAATATATTGAATGAAAGTCTGAATATATGGAATGAAAGTCTGAATATGGAATGAAAGTCTGAATATATGGAATGAAAGTCTGAATATATGGAATGAAAGTCTGAATATATGGAATGAAGTCTGAATATATTGAATGAAAGTCTGAATATAGGAATGAAAGTCTGAATATATGGAATGAAGTCTGATATATGGAATGAAAGTCTGAATATATGGAATGAAAGTCTGAATAATTGAATGAACGTCTGAATATATGGAATGAAGTTGGAATACATTGACAGAAATGTCACCAAAGGGATACCTTTCTGAATTCACTGATTTACAAAATGGCATCGGCTGAAATAGTCCAATACTTTGTTGAACTGCAGGGTTTTTTTTTGCAACAACTGTCATACTCCAACGACACAAACAGTTGTGGAAATTAGATAGCGTCACCTTGAGGATCATATTTCCATTATTGCGACATTCTTAGTGCTTATAAGCAATCCTGTTCAACAAAACGTTGCCGAAAGAACATTATGCATCATTCTTGAAGGAATTTATGAGTCTCTTTGGGAGATGTCGCAAAGTACACTTCAACTGGAAGCTAATGGGTGTGGGCACTGGATACGGTTTACCAGTATTTTGGCCCGTACATGCATTTGCCAGTGTTAATAATCTCTTCATTGCTCAAAATAGCTGACACTAGATTCCTAGCCGATTCCTCATAGCGTCCACATTTGTTTACATCCTGATTAATCAGCCACAACACAATGGCGCCAGCGCCGTAATGACGTCAGCTTTCATTCCATATATTCAGACTTTCATTCCATATATTCAGACTTCATTCCATATATTCAGACTTTCATTCCATATATTCAGACTTCATTCCATATATTCAGACTTCATTCCAATATATTCAGACTTTCATTCCATATATTCAGACTTTCATTCCATATATTCAGACTTCATTCCATATATTCAGACTTCCATTCAATATATTCAGACTTTCATTCCATATATTCAGACTTCATTCCATATATTCAGACTTCATTCCATATATTCAGACTTTCATTCCATATATTCGACTTCATTCCATATATTCAGACTTCATTCCATATATTCAGACTTTCATTCCATATATTCAGACTTTCATTCCATATATTCAGACTTCATTCCATATATTCAGATTACTTTTCACTTCCATATATTCAGACTTTCCATTCCATATATTCAGACTTCAATTCCATATATTCAGACTTCATTCCATATATTCAGACTTTCATTCCATATATTCAGATGGATAAACTTCATATATATATATTATTTCCTAAACGGCATGCCATAATTATTATTATATATATATTATATATATATATATATATATAATATGATAAATAATATATCCAATAATATATTATTGGTATAAGTGATATATTTATGAAAAATTCACTTGTGTCCAAAATAATAGAATCCATCAACACCAACCTCATAAATCATTGTTCTTGGTATAAGTGATATTGTTAACATGACAAAAAAATGTCACTAACTAATTGTTGTAAGCAGGTCATAGAAAACCATCAGACCCAGACAGTTCATTACATGATGCTGCCAGTCTGTAATTGAATCTGTAACCAAAGGGTCGATGTCAATAATATCAGTATGTGGTGTTCAGACTAGCGAGGTCTTTTGATTCCCGAAGAAACAGTTTCAATTATGCTCATATTTAAGAAGGAAGTCAATGTTGTGCCATGCTGGTGTTAGTGGTCATTTCACACTGAATCCCACAAAAGTGGAGTACTGGTCAGTACATGTATGATGTCTGAATTTGCCAAAGGACCCATGACTGACCCAGGAAAATGGTGCATCAGTCTGTGGACGTGATGTCAGATCATTGTTCTTTTTGGGTCACATACCAGGGATCATGGATCAGTTTCAATACATCAAAATACTTGAAGAGGTCTTTGTTCCCTTATGGAAGAGGAAATGCCTTGGGTAATGGTCTTGCAACAAGAGAATGACCAAAACACACCAGTAAGGGAGCAAAGCCTTGGTTCCAGATGAACAAGATTGATGTTATGTAGTGGCAAGCCCAATCCCCGGAACCTCAATCCTAGAACACTTGTGAGGAAAAACCCAGTAATGCAGAGGAGTTGTAGAACGTAGTTAGATTGTCCTGGGCTGGAATAACTGTTCACAGGTGCCAGAGTTTGGTTGACTCCATGCAACACAGATTTGAAGCAGGTCTCAGGATAAATGGTTATGCAACTAAATAGTAATACAGTGATTCAAAGTAAAGCAAACCCATGAGACATTTTCCAGTTTCTACAGTAAATGTTTGAGTTTGTAAAGAAAAATTCAAATACTATTATTTATTTAAACAGCCTGATTCCTTTTTCTTGACTTTCTGTAGAGGTATAACAAAAACCTAATCCATTTTGGTCATGTTTTGATTTGGGATGAATGTGCAGTGTTCCCAATGCATTGATATACTGGAATTAAAAGCTATTATATTCTATTCACTTTTTTAAACACAACTGTATATATATATATATATATATATATATATATATATATATATATATATATATATGAATGAAGACACATGACATATGCACTGGACTCAGGAGCATGGTGTAAGAATAGTCAGACTTAAATGTCTCTAACATATCCATTTGTCCATTAGTCTGATGGATAGAAGATGGAAAGGGAAAAATTGACAGAGAAAATACATTAAGTAATAAATTAGGAGAAAATGCACCGCACGTCCCTGCTTGGCAGCCGGATACAAACAAGTAAAAGAAAGGGAGAGAAATGAAAGGAGACATGAGATGAGAGAAAAGCTAAATGGCTAGAGGAAGACATACAAGTGTGCTTTTCTTTTTAAAAAAAGACTACATTTTGGTCACCGTCTCTGTGGAGGCGAGAGAAAGAGAGACAAGAGAGGAGAGAGGGTTTATAAAGCAGCTGGAGAAAGTGTCAAAAACAGACAGATACATAGACAAAAGCAGGATGCTAAAAGTATTCACCTTTTAAGAGTAAGGAGGAAAAAAAAGCAGACAGTCAGAGAAAAGACTGCTGGTGTTGACAGAAGCTATTAACAGTCGGGTGGTACAAGGAGAAATGGAAGGATCAGGCTGTATTCACAATGAAGATGGAGAGCGACAAAGAGGAGCTGGAGTGCAAAGAGAGGCGAGGAAATGTTAGGATGAGAGGTAGCCAAGCTTTTCAGTGGTCTTAGTCCAAAGCTAACCAAACCCCCAACATGGTTGTAGTCACGCACACACACACCACACACACACACACCACACAACACACCACCACACACCCACACACCCCACACACACACACACACACACAGATTCATTCCTTTTGCAGACGTCTGATCCTATCTCCTCAGGGAGGTTTAGTCTGGAGGAATCTAAGGGCTTCGTTTGGACCCCCGAAGTATTGGAGTAATAATTCTCTCTCTCTCCTCTCTTTCTCTCTCGCTCTCTCTCTTTCTCTCTCTCTCTCTATCGCTCTCTTGCTCACACACTCACACACACACACACACACACCCCCACACACACACACCACACACACCAAGCCACAGAGGGGCAGAGGTAACTGTAACATTCAATACAGCACAGGTGAGTGTGTAGCAATGTGTGTATTTATGCTAATCCATCGGACAACACTGCCATGAGATGGAAGGCTGCTAAAAAAGAACAAAATGAGAGGTCAGTTACAAGCAGGCTAACAAAAATAAAGGACATTACAGTAGGTATTGAATTCAATACCACCAGACTACACCTGCAGACAGACAGAGAGAAATATGCCTGGCAAAGTACTCAAAATCGCTTGAGTGGAAGTTCTTGCTACAGTATGTGTCTCCAGGACTACGCACACACACACACACACACACAAGGTGAAAACAACACGGTGCCGCTGTCGCGACTGGTAATCAGCAGAAGGTAGAAAGCAAAAGGTGTTTCACATGAACTCATCAACCAGTGTGGTCGCAATCTGCAAATAAAACAGAATGAATAGTCACAAGCTGAGGGAGGTGAAAGGATTTTAACTGTGCTGGTTAGTTTTTTATTCCATCTGGAATGGGTAATTGTTGTTTAGGGGACTCTCCAGTCCTCCTGTATCTAAATCCCCTGAAGTAGATCTCTTAGTTTTTTTCTATGTGAAGAGCAACTGCCTGTCCTACTTTTTTATTTTTTATTTATTTTTTCGATCAGCTCTGTGAAATGTTTGGCCTTTATTTGTATAGACAGCTTAGACTTGAAAGGAGAGAAAGAGAGGGGAAATGACATATTGCAAAGGGCCACAGGTCGGAGTCGAACCCGCGGCCGCTGCGTTGTGGAGTAAACCTTTGTATATGGACGCCTGCTCTAGGTGAGCTAACCAGGCGCCCGTGAAATTTGACATTTGAGTGAAAATGGGAAAAGTAAAAAAAGAAAATTGCCAATCTGACACATGGAAACATGTAAGCCTACTTTGGAACCAAAATTTTCTTTTGACCCTGTTTTAGCTTTTTTCAGTTGTGCTTTTTTAAATGTTGTAAAATAGGCACCATGAAAAGCATGCCCATATAGCTCTTAGCAGTGTCTGTTTATTTATGCGTTTATTTGCGATGGACATTTAAAATGAATGAAATCAACATGTGTTGTACAAAGTAGTGAAAGTACATTTAGATTTTAGGAGGGTTAGAAAAGGAGTATTATTATTGACACAAATTCACCTCACGCAGTATTTTTGCCTTGTGTCTCTCAGTCTGTGCCGAAATGTTTGTGTCTATTACAGACCATTCACCTGACACATTTTAAAAGTAAGTCAATAAAAAGGTAAATAGGAGCACAGACAAATAAAGCTACAAGGTTGAGTCGGGTTTTTCTTTTTAGAAAAGTGTGTGTGCGTGTGTGTGTGTTTTGGTTGCAAGGGTGTGTGTGTGTGTGTGTGTGTGTGTGTGTGTGTGTGTGGTGTGTGTGTGTGTGTGTGTGTGTATGTGTGTGTGTGTGTATGTGTGTGGCCAGATCAATATCAAACAGTGCTGTGATACACATTCAGCCTGGGGGCCTATCAGAGAAATGTCAGCACTCTCTGGTGAGATGATCCCGCCAACCATCTTCACCAAATACATACAAGAATAACAGAATAACAACACACACACACACACACACACACACACACCACACACACACCACACACACACACCACACACAGAGTCCCTTTGGCACCTTTTTCCCAATTCATTATTATCAAGCTCGCTGGGCCTCATTAGCAGCAGGCCAAACAATGCTGCTTCCACAAACAAAACAAAACGCTCCACAACAGTAATTGCCTTCTTCCGCCATGTCTCTGCCTCCAAGCCTCCTTCTTCAGCTGACACCTGCTGTGGAGAAGTTTAACAGGAAACATGTCAACACACACACACACACACACACATACACACCACACACACACACACACACACACACACACACACACACCACACACACACACACACCACACACACACACACACACACACACACCGACTAAAACCGTCTCTCTAGGACCACTCTTTCTTTGCAATTTAGTTCTTTTTTTCTTAAATTAATCACATGATGACTTTAAAACAACCAATCAACCAAATCAGTAATGGCCTTGAACAATAGATTATCAACATGTTTTAGAGGACAGAGGATGGTATACACAGACACCGCTTGTTCTTCTAGGGACACATCTCCAGTTATGCCTCATCCCATTTGCTTCTCTTCCTATCTCCATGTACACTGCAAGCTGTGGACTTTAATTTTTCCTTTCTGTGAAGTTCCTACTGTGCACCACACCACAAAAAAATATGCTTGCATTTTTTTCCAATTGCTAACACACGAAAATGACATGCATAGTAAAAAACAGACGCAGAGAGCAAAACCTCTTCTCAAGTTGTTGGAAAGACCGTGCCGGTGCGCATGCGTCAGTATATTCACCAACCCATCACGTATTTAAAACAAGTCTCCAAAAGTCTGAACACATTTTCTACTTTACACACATTTTTTAATTCAAAATGGCAATTTTTAAATGCACTGAACACGGTTCCCTGCATAAGACACAACAATCTGCCATAAAGTCACATGTTTGCCATTTCAAAACACTGCCTTTCAAAAGGCCACTACATGAGCTAATTGGCCTGCATGGCCAAACACCACAATGGTTAATTGTTACCACTTCAACAAGGAAGTAAGCACTATGAAAAGACTACAGGTGATCACCTTTTTTTACAATGGAACAATGGAAAATGCTGCTTAATTATTTTTCTTGCCTCTTTTTTTCCCTATATATTTTTTTCTGCAACTTTTTTTTTCTGTTTACTGTTTTTTTGGAGCATATTTTTGTTCAGTCCAATGTAAATATATCTGCTGTGCATATGTTGCACTGACTTGTTTGGTGCAAAATAAAAAAAATAAAAATGTTTCTACAGCATGTGTGTGTATCTGCAAATATTTCTGTCCATGTGAACAATCTGAAGAATATTTTACAATTTGAACTATTTTAGTATTATGGCCAAGCATACTAAAGATGAGAGTGCTTTTCATTATGCCCAACAGTGTGCAGCTGGTTAGACAACAATCTGGTAATATGGATGAAGTGTGTGCCATTTGGTGCAAAAGTTTGATTTTGACAATGCTATGTGTAGTTTTAGTTGCAGTGCATCATTTTTCAGCATATATGAGATATGAAGTTTGAGTGTGTGGTTTTGTGAATTGTGTTAAATATTTTGATAAAAACCAGTTTGCAAAATTGTGTTTTAGCAATTGAAAAAAAAAATGAAAAACGTAAAGGAGAAAACTGTAAAAGAGTGAGGAGAGAAAGAGAGCAGAAAGAACAACAACAATAGGTAAAATAGACAGAAGGGATGCTCGACTGCTTGGCTGACACACATGGGGTCTCTGCAGACTGACAGGATGCTAGGAGAGGCAGGGAGAAGAGAGAAAGAAAGCTGTGTGGTGTGGTGAGCAGAAACCACATCCCTCCTCCCTCACTTCAAGCCTCCACCTCCCTCCACCCCCACAGTGGAACTGTATGCTTGGCTTCTCCCGGTTTCTTTAGCATTCCTCCCCATCCTCTTCCAAAGCCTGGGAGAGGACCAAGGCAGACAGCAGGGCTTGTCATAGTCATAGGCCTAGGAAGGTGTGTGGTGTGTGTGTGTGTGTGTGTAGTAGTAGTAGGTGCATATTAATCTGTACGGTATATAAATTACTTCATATGACATGGCTCTTACACTTACCACAAGACACAGAGCCAATAAGTCGTTATATAAGTCGTACGTTCATGAGACTCATATTTACATTTATATTAAAATATTAACAGATTTTAACCCAAACCAGGATCTTTTTCTAAACCTGACTATATAGTTTTGGTGCCTAACTCTAACTAAACTGCAACCTTTTCACAATGTTAATGACATGTTTAAAACTGTGACCGTTACGTTCTCTAATTTAGATATGAAGACGGAAAACTCACCTGTAGTTGTATTAGAGGGTAGGAATAAATAACCTATATAGTTGTATGGTTTGGAGGACTTGTTGGTGTATATGCTTGAAATTATATTTATATACCATACATCTGGCAGGTTGCAAACTGTAATGTGTGTATAAATGCTTGTGTGTTTATTCCATGTGTTAGTGTATGTGTATTACTATGTGTGTGTCATTATGTATACACACACATAGTAATACACATACACTAACTGTGTGTGCGTGTGTGTGTGTGTGTGTGGCCTGTCAGTGTGAATGAACAGGAGATCTTAGCTGGCAGACAGTATTGGCAGAAAGACCCCTGTGACTTGTAGAAGCTTACATGTAAAAACTCATACCAGGGACTTTGGCTGGACACAGATCCTCTGCCAACTATCTTCTCGCCAATATCTATAAATTATTCACCAAGCCTCAATTGACGGAACAGAGATCCTAATGAGAAAAATGTTGCAGGGAGACACTCAGCCGTGTCAGTGCGTGCACATGAGCGCGTGTAAAGTGTAAATAGGCACCATGTTATTACATATGTAGAGGGTGTGTGCCTGAAATGTACGTGTGTGTGGGGTGTGTGGGCTATTGAGAAACTAATTAGCATTAGTGCTGCCGGACAAGAGGAATGATTAAGTCTCTCTGTGTAAATAAGTCATGGTGGAATGGGGGAAATTCACTCAGATCGTTAACACTCTACACAGTCTCAACAGGCTAGATATCACTGATGCATAAGCAAACTTTGGCTCTTACATATGCAAATTGTAACTGTTGTAAACTGTTTTCATGCAAACACTTTTCAAGAATTAGATAAGGATGTGATTAGCCTAGCTAGCATGAAGCCAGTGGGAAATAGCTAGCCTGGTTCATCCAAAGCTCAGAAATTTGCCTTCCAACAACTCTAAAACTCAGTTATTAACACATTGTCTACTCGGGGCAAAATGTGTGGTTTTAGGGGTAGTTACATGATTTTAATATGTTTTGGCTAACAACAGCTGGGCACTGCATGTTTGAATGGATTTGTTTGATAACTTAAAAAAGGACACATATAACACTGTAGCCTACATAGGCCGTCATTAAAAATCACCAAGGATAAAAACACAGTAAAGTCCAATAACATGGTAGTCCTCTTTATCACACCAACAGAAAAAACAACACAATTAACATAAAATAGCAAGTGGTGGCCTAGCTATGTCAACATGCTTTTTGCTTTATTGGTCATAAAAAGTAAAGTAAAACATTAGAATTGACACTGAAAATGGTAACACGTGGTACTTTGTAACCAATTCTTTAAGACCACTTTAAACATGATCAGTGAAACACTCAGTTTTAGATTTGTGGGCATACTATTCCACTGTAATGGTGCAATATAGACAAATATGGTTTTGCCCATTTGACTATCAAATCAAAAAGGAATATTAAAGTCTTGTTGTTGCAGAGAGGTTAAAGGACAATTCCAGCGCAAAATAAGCCTAGGGGTTAATCTTGGGAAAACCGAATGGTACTGTCTTTTTAATAAACTGTCTGTACACTTACAAAGTTCTCAATGCTTCGGTTTACATGTAGGGACCTTCATTATGCTACTGTGGAAGGGTGGTGTTATTTTGAGCCTGGTTAGTGGTATAGAAATAGCAATTTCTTTTTACTTTTGTGTGCCCCGACGACTAGCATTATAGGCTAATTAGGGGTTTGCGCTAAAACTGTTCACATTTGATTAGCATGAAAATATATCCCATAGAACGGTTGATTCAGCACCCATGTATTGTTAACCCCTAGGTTCATTTTGCACCAGAATTGTCCTTTAAGTGACCATTTGCCTGTACAGAGATTTGAATATGTGCTCACTCCATCTGTTACTCTCTGGTAACTTCAACCTGCACTGAACGCTTCAATACTGAACGGATGGATAACCTAAAAGCCAGGCTAGCTGCCAGTTTATATGCTTAGCTATGCTAAACACATCCAGACTTTATGCTCCATACTCAAAGGATAGATTTCCCCCCCGAAGCTACCTTTTTTTTTAAGATTCTTTTTTGGGGCATTCATTACACAGTACAGCTGAAAGGGAAAATGTGAAAGGGAATAGAAAGGGGGAAGGACATGCAGCAAAGGGCCACGGGACGGAATTTAACTTGCGGCCGCATGGACTGAGCCTTAATGCATAGGCCGCACGCTGCCCCAGCCCAAGACCATTTTCATAAAATACTCACATTCCACATTTAATTAATTAATCCACAGTCCTTGTTCTGTGCAAAAAGACATTCTAATGTTCAGGAAAAGATAACATGAGGCTCATCCTGGTAGTTGGGTTTTGTATTATTGGCAGTGTCGTGTCAATAAACTTACTAGCAATAACCAGAATGTATCCGTCCGAAATAACAGAAACTTGATTTATCAAATTCAGACTTTGTGTAAGTTCAGCTAAACATTAGAATGCACAGAACTGCAGAGGATGCAATTGCTTTTCGAAGGTATCACTTTGTGGTCAGTATGGAGTATGGGATTACAGACTTGAAAAAAATCTAAATCTGTCTTTAACACACATACATGAAATGTGTGTCACATTCTTTTTTAATGTAAGGTCTTGGCTGCTAGCAGTTTCGCGGAGCGACACAGCAAACAGACCAAAGAACAGATGACACAACTACATTGAAGTTTCTATCTCCCCTACCTGTCGACTTTCTCCTTCTCCTCCCAACAACCCTGCACACCTCTCGCTGTCTTTCTCAACGTTACCTTGGAGTCTGGCCGTCATGCTCCCGTGACTCCACTCTAAAGGTTATGCTGTGTACCCACCGTCACTGCCTGTCACTCTACCACCACACACACACACACACACACACACACACACCACACACACACACACACACACACACACCACACACACACCACACACACACACACACACACACGCACAGACAACCTACCTACCGTCACCTACCGTATGTCTTTGCAAAAAGGACACTGTGATGTATGGAGTTAGAAGGCCTGGACAGGTTACATGTTACAGGAACAACTCTGGTGATGGAGAAGGTGAAGTGTTTGTTAGTGTATTACGTAAGCACTTACAGAGAGACCCACGGGAATGTGCATATAAAAATATGAGTGCTTGTGTGTGCATGTCCATCTGCAGTCTGCTGGCCTTGGCTCATGGAATTAAAATGCTGCTCACTTGACAGAAATCAACTAGGCCCTCAGAGGCCTCAACTCCTTCCAGCCTCCCTCTTCCAACATTACTCCCACCTTTTTATTCTCAAAAATGAATCCTGTGCAAAATGTGCTGAAGGAAATAGGTGTAAGACAAGAAGAGGAACGTCATATTACAACAGTAAATGTACGACTAATGATAGACACATTTGACAATGTGTTTAGACGCCATTACAGTTTTCTAAAGGAGATTGTTAACCTTGCTTGAGCCAATCTTGTATCCTGAAAATTGTTTTACTGCTCGTCCTTTAGATCCTGCGAGACTCACTACCTCATTCACTGCAAGGCATTTCAAACTTCACTGCTACAGTCAAGGAAAGTGGGCATAGGAAGAGCAAGAAAACTTGTTATTTAAACTCGGGAATGTTCACGGATTATTCCAAGATGGCTACCTCCACTGCTGGTCCTGTAGTGGCAACATCTAGATGCCTTAAAAAGGCTACTTTTCCAGTCTTACATATTATGGTTAATTAACAAATGAATCCAGATAAATACAAACAGTGCATTTCCTGTTTAAAGTAGCTTAACAAACTTTTTTAGTGTTGGATTCTATTTAGATGTATTTAGGGCATGAAATTAACACCCACCCACTGCCAAATGCAAATTTTGCAATTGGCGGGTAATACTGTCAATCTACTTGCCACCTTGGCTGATAGCCAGTGAGAATTGAGTGATTCAGACGCTTAACTATCAGTAAGCAGAGTACGCAGTTGCACACAGGAAGACATTGATTGACAGCCGGGGGCCCCCTATCACATTTTCATTACTCGCGAGTACAGGAGGACCTACGGTACAGGCCAAAAGTTTGATTACACCTTCTCATTCAATGCGTTTCTTTTATTTTCATGACTATTTACATTGTAGATTCTCACTGAAAGCATCAAAACTATGAATGAACACATGTGGAATTATGTACTTGACAAAAAAACTGTGAAATAACTGAAAACATGTCTTCTAATCTAGTTTCTTCAAAGAAGCCACCCTTTGCTCTGATAACTGCTTTGCACACTCTTGGCATTCTTTTGATGAGTTTCAAGAGGTAGTCACCTGAAATGGTTACCCAACAGTCTTGAAGGAGTTCCCAGAGATGCTTGGCACTTGTTGGCCCTTTTGCCTTCACCCTACGGTCCAGCTTGCCCCAAACCATCTTGATTGGGTTCAGGTCTGATGACTGTGGAGGCCAGGTCATCTGGCGCAGCACTCCATCACTCTTCTTCTTGGTCAAATAGCCCTAATAAAGCCTGGAGGTGTGTTTGGGGTCATTGTCCTGTTGAAAAATAAATGATAGTCCAACTAAACGCAAACCGGATGGGATGGCATGCCTCTGCAGGATGCTGTGGTAGCCATGCTGGTTCAGTATACCGTCAATTTGGAATTAATCCCTAACAGTGTCACCAGCAAAGAACCTCCACACCATCACACCTCCTCCTCCATGCTTCACGGTGGGAACCAGGCATGTAGAATCCATCCGGTCACTTTTTCTGCGTCACACAAAGACACGGCGGTTGGAACCAAAGATCTCAAATTTGGACTCATCAGACCAAAGCACAGATTTCCACTGGTCTAATGTCCATTCCTTGTGTTTCTTGGCCCAAACAAATCTCTTCTGCTTGTTGCCTCTCCTTAGCGGTGGTTTCATAGCTGCTATTTAACCATGAAGGCCTGATTTGCGCAGTCTCCTCTTAACAGTTCTTCTAGAGATGTGTCTGCTGCTAGAACTCTGTGTGGTAATCATCAGGTCTCTACTCTGAGCTGCTGTTAACTTGCGATTTCTGAGGCTGGTGACTCAGGATGAAGTTATCCTCAGCAGCAGAGGTGACTCTTGGTCCTCCTTTCCTGGGGCGGTCCTGATGTGAGCCAGTTTCGTTGTTGCACTTAATGGTTTTTATGACTGCACTTGGGGACACATTCAAAGTTTTTTGCAATTTTCCGGACCAACTGAACTTCATTTCTCAAAGTATTGATGGCCACTTGTTGAGCTCATTGAGAGAACACCTAGGGTTTGCAGCGCTATCAAAAAAGCAAAGGGTGGCTACTTTGAGGAATCTAAAATATATTTAAGAGTTATTTCACACTTTTTTGTTAAGTACATAATTCCATATGTGTTCATTCGTAGTTTTGATGCCTTCAGTGAGAATCTACAATGTAAATAGTCATGAAAATGAAGGAAACACATTGACAGAGAAGGTATAACCAAACCTTTGGCTTCTACTGTAAACTGAGGACAACTACATTATTGAAGGTGCAATCATAAGTTAAAGTCCAATAAGTATCAAACTGTATCATTGTGTGTCTCAGCCCCCCTACTACAGCAACAGCGCAATGTCCATTGTTTTTCACCTTTATAAGGCAACAAAGTGGCTGGTAAAAAGTGGATTTTTAAATCCACCCGCCACTGTGGCAGTCAACCTCATGCCCTGGATGTAATTGTCAGCAATGGTGAATTTGCAGCCATTTTGCCAGTTTGTTGACACTTTTGTACTTTTTTTTCACAAAGTGGGAGACATTGTTGCTTTCAGAATTTCCTGAGATCTCTGACTCAGCATTAAAACTCAGAGGCTGATGTGAATATTTTCTCTCTCAGTTGCTCATGATTACAGTTTAAATGATTTAATAATATGAATGCAGTATCACAGTCAATATCTTATGGCTCACTGATCAGCCTTTTTTAACAATGCAACTGTGTCAGACGTACTTAGTTTGTGCCTATGGAGGCATTCAATTGACAAACCATTCCATTTTTAGCCATGCTAGTGGCATGGCTCTAGGGATGGAAACGTCGGTCTGTTACCGTACGTACACACTGCCACCGACTTGAGCTGCAAAAAAGCTCTGGCCGCCCCGCCAAGCTTGTCAAAAAGTACGGGGAAGCTTTGTGACGCATTGGCTGCTCTGACGTGGCGGCGTTTTCTGTTCAACCGGGAGAAGCGCACGCAGCCACGGCCAATACACTGACACTAGAAACCTTTATAAATTACATATATAATGACAGAAGTTGTATTAATTGGTCGCAACGGAGTCTGTTAGCAGTTAGCTCGCTCGTTAGCCGCTGAGCCATAGCTGCGTGCAGGCAGAGCGAGCAGCCGCCGGACTAAACCTAGTGACCCGTGCAGGACTTCACTGTGAGCGGATGTGACCGGCAGGTAGCGTTAACTTGTTCCTATGTACAAACAACTTTATACAATAAACGAAAGGTAACCCAGCAACGCCGATTATGAGCTTGTCCTCAGAATTAATGTTTTGGTAGGAACGAAAGATTACATTGTATGTTTCTCCAGGATTAGCCAGCGCGAAGGATGTCTATATTCCGATTGCGGCTGGCCTTAGCCGCTGCTTGCCGCTGAATCGTGTCATAGCTCATCACCATAAAGTTGAAAAATTTCAACTTTCTAATTGACGCTCAACACGCTCAAAACGCCCAAAACGTGACGCCAACAGATTTGCCGCTCCTTGCAGCTGAGAGAAGCCGGCTTCCATTGAAAATAAATGACTTCCGGTAACTTTAGACGCTCAAGTTGGTGGCGGTGTGAACGTATGGTTAGTCTACTGGATATCTACCTACTGAAAAGAGTGCCATCAAATTTTTTTCATGGTTCCCCCGAGTATGAATCCTGATTTTGACTTTGGTGATTCCCTGACTTTTCCTTTAGCACCACCATGAGGTTGACATTTGTGGTATTAACAATTATTGAATGGATTTCCATTAAATTTGGTGCAGACATTCATGTTCCCTTCAGGATGATTTGTGATCTCTTTGGTGATCGACTGACCTTTCCTTCATCAGGTCAAATTTCCCAATACCTGCAAAAGGAATGATGATGGGACAGCCTTAGTTGGGTTTTACTGCTAATTTTAGCATGCTAACACGCTAAAACGAATTGTGAGCATGATGATGTTTGCATTCAGCTCAAAGCATTGCAGTGCAACATCTTCATCCTTGCAGAGCGTCTAACATGGCTGGGGTCTTGATACACACAATCGGGACATCTGGAAGCCATTTTTATTAACAACACCTTAACCTTGTTTATGTTTGACCAGATTTACATTAAGTACACCAGGCTTCTATAAACTGTTTAACAATAAGTAATAAAGAGGTTGAAAATGAGAAACTTCCTTTCTCCCTTTTCTCTACTCATTGTCTCAATGCGTCTTGTCACAATCTTGCCTAATTTGTTTTATATACTAAAAAACTGAGGAGGACGTAAATAAATATAGAGTGTAAATGCTCAGATTCCAACATCTGCACACATATTACACAAATACACACATCGACAAGCAGCTTATATATCCTGTAAATAATAAAGCTTTTTTTTACGGTAATTAATCAGTAAATTATATTTTTAACTGGGTGTAATGAAACTAATCCGACCCGACCTCACGCAAACACACACACACACACACACACACACACACACACACACACACACACACACACACCACACACACACACACACAAACAACCGCGTAGACAAAATGCCTCTCACACATACAGTATAACAGCTGCTACCTGTGATGTCTCTGTGAAGTTCTCTGTTGTTTGGACAATAAACATTGTTTATTCATTTATCTGTCTTTCTTCTCTTTTCCTCTCATCCCTCTATCCCCTTCTGTCTCTCCTTCATTCCCACTCCTCTCTGTGGGCCATCCGTGGAGCGTTCAAGTGCTTTGACGACATGCACCGCTGAGTTCTCAACATCTTGTCTCGTCACGGCAATTACACACACACACACACACACACACACACACACACACACAACACACCCACACACAACACACACACACACACACACACACACACAACACATTTAACATACTCAGTACACTTAAAACATGTTCCAAAGTATCTTTTACATTGAACTATACAATACACTCTTATCACTTAAACATTACCTATTTTGTTGATTCAGAATGGGAAAAACTCCCTGTAGCTCAATTGGATTAACCTTTCCTATCCAAGAAAGACAGTCACACATATGTTGAATTTGGGAGTGACAGACTAGGGAGGGAGCAGGTGGTCTGAGAGGTCAGGGCAGGGAACAGTCACTGACCCCCTCCATACTACTGTGAAGGATAAGGGTTAATTAACAGCAGACTTGAATCGCCTCTGATGAATGATTCATAGCTTCCTGGTCTATAGTCAGTATTTAAAACACATGGACGGAGCCGGAGCAGGCATGAATTATTCAGGTCCTATAGTACCCAGCCCCACTTTTCACTGACACTTAGCAAAGACAGAGCTGGATTTCAGAATGTGAGCATCTAGCCAGCCTGTTGATAAAGAGCAAACAATTAATGTTTTGCAATAGATGGTAAATCTGACAAATGCAGAGAGAGGGTTAATGAGATAATGATTATGGCAATTTTCCTAAAATGAAGCAATCGTGATGCACATGTCATTATTTGGCAAAAAAAGAAAAAGACAAAGAGGGAAGTGTTGGAAGACTGCCTCTGAAAAAGATAGATGAACAGAAAAAAAGAGCTAGGGAATAAGTTTGGTCAACTGAGAGATTTACTGTCTCGGCTGTGAATGCAGCAAATAATAAGTTACCAGCTAAGCAGCTTCGATATATTTTTAAAATCCATGGCCGCCTTGTCTTTGCTTTGTTAACACATCATTCAACCCCCTGTTCCCTACTTGGATAAATTGTGTATCAGCTCACAGAAAGATAAAGGCCTTTAATGAATATGCATTGTAAAATGCAAGCATGGTAAGATATGTACCAGTGACCAATAAGTCAGAGGGTGGGGAATTTAAAACAAACATGGTACAATGATGCAAAACAATAAGTGACAGTTAATTTAACAAACAGCCTTTTACCATAAAATACAGTACATCAAATATGATGTATTAACCTCAGTTGTGTTACCTGGACGCTAACCTCCACAGTGGTAATAATGAGCCTGCTATAGTTATCAGGCTTCTGATCAGAATACATTGGAGCGGGGCAACCTCTAACTCACCCAGTAAGAGCGTGCGCCCTATGCAGGCTGAGGCCTTTGTAGCGGCCCAGGTTTGAAACAAACCTGCGGCCCTTTGCTGCGTGTCATCCCCCATCTCTCCCACCTTTCCTGTCTATCCAATGTCATTCTGAAATAAAGTGAAAAAATCCCCAAAAAAAGAATCTTTAAAAAAAGAATAGATTGGAGAAAGTGAGTCGTACAGCTGTGAACTTTCTGTCAACCACTGAACCACTTCACTGTTTTTAGGGGCAATGTTGTACCTTTAATACTTGAGCTCTCAGCATGACATCCCTATCACAAGTACTCTCCTGTGGGCCCAGTCCTTGCCCTGCATGTTCAGGCAAAAGTGCAACTAAGCCTGACATTTGTGTTGTGTTTGTTGTGTGTTGTGTTGTTATCTGTCTCTCAGGTCCAGAGCAATGTTACATCGTTGTGTCGTGCAAGCCTAGTGTCCCTCCAGGCCGCATCCCAAGAAACCTATCCCTCCACTTCTTTTTCACTTTTACAAACTGGGTGTCTGTGGCAACATTCCCCCTGAAAAATCACAAGCTGCACCTCTGTTAGGTACTCTGGGAACAAAACAGAAATCTTTAAAATTGTAACTTTAAAGTTCCACTCTCTTTTGAAGTATGTAAAAATACGGTTAGGATTAGTATCTTGTTTAACATGGTTTCCTCAGTTAAAAAGTAAATTAAAAAAATCTGAAAGGGGCTATGAGCACCTCTACTCTTTCTTCCTCATTGAGAAATTATGTCTCTGACCTTGTCCCGCCCACCACCGCTGCTCGTGCCCACGTTATGTTGAGACGCATGGAGTGACTACGTTCTTTTATTTATTTTTTAATGTTGTTACATTTTACACCTTTATTTGATAGGACAGCCTGCTTGCAGATCTCACTATCTGCAACTACAGTTTTAGTTTCCTGTCTTAACCACGGTGTCAGTCAGACTCAGTGTTCAAACTATTCCATGGCCTTTGGGGGAGAAATAGTCTATAAACAAAGAATCAGGCTGTCTTAGATTTCACAAGAACAACGGTTAAAGTTACTCAGGCTACCGAAGAATACCATAATTCCGTCGTGCTATTAACGTCATCGCTATACAATTTCTTAGTGAAACCAAAATTAATTCAACTGCCTTGTTTTCTTTTTGCCATGGCTATATGATGCTAATTTCAGAATGGATATCAAGGACTTTGCACGCCGATTAATAGCCTCCAATGTTTATAATTTTTCTACAAATCTTTGAGTTAACATGTACTAAACTTAAATTTGCACCGCAGCGCCACCACGCCATGATGCTCATGCTTGATGTAAAGTTATCGTGAATGTTTATTGTGAAGTGAATTAGGTTTATATCGCCGTCATGCATGAATAAATGATATTTTAGCAATTTTACACATAATAATCCACTACGATCACATTACACAAAACTGAAATTGCACATCAAAATTAAATTTATGACACATATTTTTAGAGACCCCCCCAAATTTTCACAAATCCCATTTCCGGGGAGCCCAAATCTTATTAAGTGGAGCCGCGCTCCCCCTAGCTCCCCTGTAGTTTGCACCCTGGTCAGACTGATGAGGAGTCTGTTGTGCATTGACATCGATGACTAGCAGTCATATCAGAATGGTAAGTGTAGTTAGCATCTTTCATTTGTTTATGTTGTTTGTTGGCTTGCTACCCTGTAACTGGCAGTGGCTGACAGTTACGATGACGTGCTGACAGTCTGTTCTGTGCTAGAGGTTTTAGGTTTCTTTGCCGGTGTTGTGACAGTGATTGATTTATGTATTAGTGACGTGCCCAATTAAGCTTGCTAAGTAAGCTAGTATACATTTGTATCTCAAATATCAGGGAAGTGCACAGACATCTAATCTTAACCAGTCGCTTTGGTCCCTAAACTTAACTTTCATGACTGCCTGTTACCTGACAGTGACAGGGCGCCATCATTTCGTAAGACAACAAATCGTTGTGCACACGTTTTTGTAATATATCATACTGCACAAACCTATTGATGAGAATACGTTGCAGGCTGTAGTATATGTTTATATGTTTGAGCTAATGACTAATATGGGTGATACTACAAGCAGGTTACTGATCAGGTGATGGGCAGGGGCAGGCAACTCAAGGAAAGTGAGAAATAAGGGCATGAACAGATGAACATATACTGAAACTAGGAAAACAGACAGAGTCAGATGCTAAAGATGGAGGAGAGAGATGGTACTTTTCTGGAAATTTTTCATTTGATTTAGAGTTAATTTTAGAAGAGAGGTTGGTTTTCCTGTATAGACATGATAACAAGTGTGAAATAAATAGTCTGATTCTCTTTTTTCTTTTCTTAGAATTATTTCTTTTTTATTTCACATCTAACTACTCCAAAGGTTCCCCAGTAATTCCACTTACTGTCCACTGGCCTGTGGTGGTTCACCTCTTGTTCTACTGTGTCCACACATCTTAGTTTTCCAGGACTGTTGAGTCTTCAGATGGTTTTCCCTTTCTAATAGGCCTCGTGAGCATTCAAGGATAAAGATTTGACATCTGTTTGTCTAGCTTTTTCAATAAGCGCATTAGACAGTCCATTGAACAAGCTTCAGCAAAGCATTATCTACAGTAAAATGCAACATTAGACAAATTGAAATTGAAACAGATTGCCGTTATCCACTGATCATCTGAAAAGATCAATAACCAGTCATGAACTCGCAGGAGCCATTCATCCCTAAAGCTCTGAAATGAAATAGCACTGAAAAGAATAATGCTTCTTTGAAAGAAAATCTGAATAACTAAAGCTCCTGCTATGGTTTCCTGCACAAGTCTTTCTTACAGAGAAAGATTTTCGCTTTACCAACCCACCAAAGCACAGGCTAAATGAAACATTGTTAACCGCAAGATAAAAACAAATGAGGCCGCTGCACTTGTGGTTTGTGGAGAGAGAAAGGGAAAGAGAGCAATAGCTGGAGGTAAAGCTTGAAAAGAGGGAGAACGGGTGAGGCTGCGTAGGAGGAAAATGGGGGGGGAAGAGATTTGTTACTGTAATTGTGTCTCAAGCTCTTGTTTACCGAGCAGCGAAGACAGGTTAAGGACACAGATGGATACATCCTTGTGAATGAGACAGATTATTAGATTGAGATGGATATCTTAGATTGATGGCTAGTTTACCTCAGAATACATCTATAGACAAAAAACACACACATTATGCTTGAGAGTGTGTCTACATGTTCACACTACCTGATTTGATTGAAAAATGTCCATGGCTGACTTCAATGTTTCCAGCTGACCCGTTTTAAAAGTTCCTAAATATGAACTTGATATCTACATGCTATAACATACTAAAAGGCACGCTAAAGCTGACAGGTCAAAGGAAAAATTCAGTATCTTGACACGTTGATGGTCCATCTAGAAGACATAGAAATAATGAAACAGCATTCTTCTTGTATTTCAGAGCAGAGCTAAAGTCATTGTGTGTTGTCCTTGTATTATAGCACAGCATTAAATAAATAAAAGTGTAATAAAAATGTTAAACCCTGTTTAAATACAATGCATTACAATGCAAAGAAACATACTTAGATAAGCAACACAGAGGTTGGAGTTATGCTGTGTTGTTTATATTTTCACTTCTGTTTAAAGCATTAAAGGTGCCCTGCCACACGTATTTCATAACTTTGTGATAATGTCTGAAATTCTACCATGGACTCTGTAACATTTGTTGTGGAAAAATTGCCTTGGTTACCTTGTTTCAAGCCATTCTAACGTGGTATAGAAAGCCTGCAAGAAGACTCAGCTTGATTTGTGCCAGTTCTCATTAACATTCAATGAGCTAAGCTGCTTGACACTGATTGGCTAACAGCTAGCCAATGAGAGCCTGGCTATCAGTATCCTTTACCCAGTGCAACTGGGAGAGCTCACGAATAGTGATGAGATGAGGCAACATGACACTTCTTTCTTTTCAGTGGCTAGAGCTGACAGAAGAGGTAGCAGTTCATTTTCACATTCACAACATGACAAAAAAACATATGTCAAAAAATGTTAGTAAAAACAGTTTTGTGTGGCAGTGCACCTTTAAGCTAATGAAGCTAATAAGCTAACACTAGGTATATGTATTGAAGTAAGCTAGTAAAGCTAATGAGCTGTACATATGGTTTACACATAAGTAACATGAGGAAATACAAAGCGTTACAGACGTGTCATTATGGATCGCACAGAACTTCTAGGCCAGAACTATGAAGCAGCCCTATTGGTTGTGGCAAGGCATTGACCTAAGGTTACCTTGCGTGAGAATGGGCGCCTGGTCAATACTAGTGTGTGAATGCTAATAAAGGACGGGTCTTCTAAATCATATTTAAAATACCACTGACATTTCTAACAATAATAACTATTAATTCAGCCTTTTAACAAAGCCTCTCAACCGTATATTGTTGGGCCCTCCCTAGACGTTAGCAGGTTCCAGCTCAACCAAAGAAGCTAGCTCAGACGTGTCTGTAAAACAGCGGGACACAGGTTGCAGAGGACTGCCACGCTTGTACTTTTTTCATAGGAGCTGCAGTATTTTCTTTTCTCACAAAGTAACTGTAGTTAAGCTTAAAGACACAAAGATTTCAATTTCAATTCTGAGAACTGTTTTTTAATATAAGTCAATTCTCAGACAGTGGTTAAAAGGACTATCAAGCTCTCTGTCTCAGTGAAAAAACTATATTTTGAATAAAGAGCAACCTCATAAGGACACTATAAATATGTGAGGTTGATTCATGGACTGAAAAATTGTGGATGATTATGTATCACAAGAGCTGTATCCATTTTAAAATTAAAAATTACATTTTAATCTTATGGTATATATGTATATATATTTTTTTTTTCTTCCTGATTGTGTTCTGTTTGCATCATGTTTTAGATACAAAACATGAATAAATGTATCAGATTAAAGAACATCTTCAGCAACATGCCTGGTGTATTTTTGTTGTTTACGTGTTTTTTTGTTGACCAATTGAAGCGAGATAAGCTAATGTGTGTGACATGGTTTCGGGAGTCTTTACGCCATATGTTGCAGCATACGTGAACCTGTTGAGGCAAGTCAAATTAGGAATACATGAAAGTCTGATGTATTACTACAGATGTAATTACACAAAGCCCCAAATGGAAATAAGTTTGTGTGTGTATGTGTGTATGTGTATTAGAGAGCATTGTCCAGTATATAAGACAGCTCCTGTCATGTTCATGTCGCAGCAGCAGGGTATTGGAGGTGTTCTTGTCTTTGAGTGATGCGATGGCATGAACAGCATGGTTTAAGAGCTAAAAGAAGGTCATCGAAGTCTCGCTTCACTATCTCTCTCTTCTTTTCTCTCTTCTCTCTGTTGCCCCTGTCATCCTTACTGGATGATCCCTCGCTCTCTCTTCTACCCTGACTGTCTTTCTGTCCTTCGTCATGGCTGTGTTCCATTTCTTTTCCTTTTTTTCTTTACTCCATCTTGCTCCGTGTTAACCTCAACTTCTCTGGACTGATTTTATTTGTGTGAGATTCATGGTCCACTGAAAGAAGTACCATTTGTAAACTGTGAAAGTAAAAGCTGTGAGACAGCTACAGTACAGACAATAACAAAGAACCCAGACCAGCTAGGGTTGTCACTCAATCCAGGGACTAAACATGCTTGGAGTCACCAAACAGAGTTGCCAGATCCATCTTCTGTCATCGTTTAGAAAAGCCATGACCTCTGAGCAGCGAGAGGATCACCACTGCTAAATTATTCACAACCCTTTTTTTGTGGGAAAGAGAGGGTGTAGGTAGGTGTCCCGGCAATTGGGTCATTTTTAATGAACTGTTGACTGTTTTCTACAGCCGCTATCTCTGGTGACAGAAGGCTGCATCTCCTCACAAGCTCTTGCAAGTGAATATGTGATAGAATTCCACCATATCACCTCTGGCCATCTTATTACAAATATCTACATCTATGTACTGTAGCTGGGTGTAATACAGTGCTAGGTTGGGTGTGCAGTTCACTTATCTGAAATGATGTGGGAAGTCAATGTTCCGTACACCAATGTGACCCTGCAAATGCCTGCAAAAGAGTCTTCAGTCATGCTAGCAGCTCTGTGAGGCTGTACTCGAGCACATCGGTGCTTTGAGCTAAATGCTAATGCTAACATAGAACATGCTCACAATGACAACGTTGGTAACATCACCATTCATATTTGCGGTGCGAGTCCTTGAGTCATTGTTTCCTTTTCTCAAATCTTCTTTTTCTTTGTTTAATAAGTTTTTGCAAAATCCAATACATTTTAATTGTACTGCTTTGCACATTCCAGTCATCAGTTGAAATGACACCAGCACTTTTTTTCATGAATCCTCATCTTCACTTGCAATGCAAAAAACCAAAGCCTTACTTAAATGACAATATAAACACAAGCACTCACATTGTACATTTTGTGTCTTGTCATCAGACCTAACAACTGAAGAAAACTGAAAACAAGACAAACATAACATCACGGGACCGGCATGTAACAAGACCCATTTTAACGTTTCAGATATTTGCAGAAAATCCTTGGACCACATTTGCATAACAGCCATTATAACGCATATCTCACCATCTCAACTCACGCTCTTGTCACAGTCAGTGTGTCACACACATCTGACAACCACATCACCAGTATCACTCTCACTTCTCACACTCACTTCTAATTTGATCTGCCTAATCAACAGTGTTAATAGTTATTGTACTACTAACACTTGTAGTGTATCAAATTAGTGTTTTATTAATTAATAATAATTTCGTAGCAACACTTTTTGTAATTACTGTTGTACAATAATGGCAACAATACAACACAGATTTTCATAATTATTCCGTCAGATATTATTTAACTAGGGCTGCACAATTTTAATCACGATCACGATTTTGGCTTTCCACGATTGAATTTGCGTGATCAAGCAATATTGCAAATGCGTCATTTCATAGAACACTCTTTTTTTTTGCAAAGCCCATCTACTGCTCCGTAAACCACTGTCAGAATTGTTCCCTGCATCGCACAGCTTAGTTTTTTAGATGTAGACAGTCACAGAGGACAGAGTAACGTGAGGAAAATTCCACAACAGATAGCAGTCGGTCATACGTCGGTCTCAAGGTTTACCTGTTTAACATTAAATGCAACATTTTGTCCTATCTGTGTTGTTTTTCAGAGAACAGCAGTGACCAGTGCTAGTTAGTGTCTGTTAGCTCACAGGGTTCCAGTGTGCGACTAAATTGTTCCTAGGTCGCACCTAATGTCCTCACATCCGCTGCCTCTCCAGACACAAAGCCATGTTGTTCATATTAATATGGTTTAATTTTGCGTCATATGACTCATTTCTCCTATAAAGCCTTGTTTGTGTTTGAATCTCTCCTCTTACTCTCCGCGCAGCCCCGACACCCTTCACTCACACACGGCCCCCAGCAACATGGAGAGAGTAGCAAAAACGTCCATCGCACTCCCTCTCTCTCCATAGCTCTTTTAATCAGTTATTGTTGAAAACATGTGAAGGAGCGTTCTCAGAGACATTTAAAAAAAATATATATATATATATATACATGTCTATTCATTTCAGATAGCTAATTTTCATTTACATGTGTTGCAGCTGTATGTATGTGCAACATACAACTTAAGAATTTGGCACAATATGGATGTGAAAGCAGTTATCGTGATCTCAATATTGATCAAAATAATCGTGATTATCATTTTGGCCATAATTGTGCAGCCCTATATTTAACCATCTTTAAATATCTTTTGTTTTTACTATCTAGCCTCTGTTTCAAGAACAGGAATAAAAAATGTTTATGTTTATTTCAACTTTTGAAATCACCAGATCTACTTCAGGGTTTTCAGTCACCTAACAGCATGTGTGAATGTGATGCTCTTCAGCGGCAACTAAAACGTCCTAGATGTTTTCTTATCAGAAAATGAAAACTCCAATCTTCTTCCTATGGAACCTGAAAACAACTTGGTTATTTACAGTAGTTGTCAGCAGACAGCAGAAAACTGACTTTCGTTGGTATACTGTTAACATGTTACACTATTACTTTCAAATACATTGCATTTACAATATTGCTTCACATCTTTTCCAGATTTGTGTGTGTCTTGTTCATCTGGGGCTGTCTAGCTCTGTGTTTCCCATGTTGGGGAGATTCAGAACACAGTTTTCCAGGTGGGAACAGCAGATTGTTGGGACAGGCCAGAGCTTTAATTAATGTTTAGTGTGGGATAGAGGATTTCTGACACAGTTGCTAGGTAGGAATTCGGGGGCAACTTTTGATCCACAAGTAATGAACTGTACATGTTACTCTTATTCTGTTTCTCTATCTGTCCATACATGCTGCAATTCCATCCATTCCATCCATCCAAACACTGTTTCTGTGCTAGAATCAAACTGTGTTAGTCATGCTTTCAAATCTAGCACCATCAAAACTATAAATGTTTGACAGCTTATAGAGTCACAAACATAACTGAGGTGTCTGAACAAGAGGGAAAAGTGGCTTTTAAATTAGCTGTTTTTTTAATTTTGTGAAAAGGCCTTATGCTTAAATATTTGATATAATATATCAAAATATGTAATTACAGGCTACCAATATAGATATGAATTGGAGTGATAAATCATTATTTACTGATGTGAGAGGGCTTACTTAACCTTGGAGAGCTGGCAGAATAAAAATGTGGATTTTCAGGGGGAAAACCCACTCAGTATGCTCAACCATGCCGTGGAAGAAGGGCAAGACGCGAGTGCAAGGGTGGGGGGGACGCAGTGCACGAGCTGAAGATGGAGATGCAAGGAAAAACACCAGGAAAGGGAACAGGTGCAGAGCACAGAACAACACACAGAAAGACAGCAAATTGAGAGAAGAGTGTTTTGCGGAGAATCTTTGGAGAAGTCCAGAGTAGATAAAGGGATGAGGTACCAGCAGCTGGGAGGTAAGGGACAGGTAGAGGGGGGGTAGTGTGGTTTGGATGGGGGGGGGGGGGGGGGGGCGTGCAGAGAGCTCAAGACAGATGACAAATTGTGATTAATAGATGGGGTCCGGGGCAGCAGTGTGGAGCGCAACTCATTAATAGACAGAATTAGAGAGGCTGTGCAACTCAATCTGTACACTGTCACTCGCAATCAAGGACCATAATCAGATCTGCACACAGAGGTAGATATGCGAGAGGAGGGGGTTTGTGCGCACACACACTTTTTTTCCCTACACGTATGAGAAATACCTAGGTCTAAAGTAAATCCCGGGCCTAAACTATGTTGAACACCCTGACCAAAACCTAATCATTATTCTGGTCTAAAGCCCCACGACACACTGACCAGACGGCCAACCCTCGGCAAAAAAGAGATGAGTTGGTGTGTCACAGCCCTTAATCTTAAACCAAACTCTGAACTGGCACTTTAATGAGGTGACGATTCTCTTTGCAGACATATTCACAATAAAAACATTTAAAACCAAAACACACTGTTGAAATAATGAAGACAATACAGAAATGCCTTAGGATTCACTTCCTCTAATGTCCGCTGAATATTGATAAATACAATACACTGACAGTACTGAAGTAAAATGTAACAGAAAACACAAGTCAATGCACAAGTTTTGATTTTTATTTATTAGTTAAATCTGTATGATGATAGGGATTTTTAAACATATTATTCTGTTAATAATTGTAGGCTATCATATGGTCAGATTAAGTGAATAATATATTTATGTGTACTTTTTTCTCCTAATATACAGTATACTGTATGGGTAGGTCTGGAATGCCAAAAAGTAATTCAAACTAAATCACAAAATAGGTTGTCCATTTAGTAGCTGTTCTGGAGCTTTTGTTTGTACTTGCCAAGATTTTTTGTCAATAAAGTCAAAAAAATGTTTCAGTCTTGACAAAATAAGTTTGCCACAGAGAAACCATTAATTAAAGAAACAGGAGAACAGGATAGTTATTAATTTACATTTGAAATTGGACACGCCTGGGGCGCATTTGAGATCATGAGGAAGTTGGTTCCATATTTGTGCAGCATAGCTAAGGCAGCTTCACCCTGTTTGGTTATGGCTCAAGGTATGACCAGTTGACTACTTCCTTAAGATGAAAGGGTTCGAGTGGGTGTTTTTGTTCTTTAAGGAGATGTATTAAGCGTTTACATAAAAGAAGGCAACAAAAGTTCAACAGAAATAATGTTTTTTTCTAAAAGACTGAGATTTCTGAGTGACTTATAAACTTATATATTTTATTAGTAACTGGAGCAATGTGCGCAGTTCTCTTCGTTCTCGTTAGAGTTCTGATTGAGCTGATGTTGTCTAACAGTCTTTTTTGGAAGAACAGAAAGGAGAATGCTGCATTAGACCACCCTGCTGGAAATTAATGCATGATTAATTTGCACCACAGAGAACCACAGGAAGTCATTCCTGCCCGTGGCCATCAAACTTTATAACTCCTCGATCTAACTGTCTGACACACAGACACTTAGCTAGTTTTAAACTGGACAATATTATCTGTTTTGTGCAATAACACCGGCTTAAACTATGATGTGCAATACTCTGCTGCTACAGCTTATTCATAATTACTGTTCACCATTAAAATTCCTTAATTATGTTAATACTGTATCATCAATTCCAACTACGTAAATACCGCACATATCCACACACATTTATATGTCTTTTATTTATATTTCCACTCTGATATTTATATACTTCTTGCAACTGTAACACAGAATTTCCCTTCGGAGATCAACAAAGTATTTCTGATTCTGATGATTTATGATTCTGATTGAATTTCTCTAAATCGTGTCTGGACGTGAGATGTCTAATTCTTGTTCTTCGTTTGAGATGATGAAATGCTGATTTTGTTATTGTCTTGATGTGACTGCTGAATTCTAACTGAAGATTTCTAACTTGGGGTTTCATCTTAATAGCTCCCCCAATCAAGTTGAGCAACATCTGTCATTCTTTCACATCCAGCTACTTGCTCCAAGTACTGATAGAATGAGTCTAATAGGCAGTACTACTTGATAAAAGAGTTAAGTTATTATGTGGGTGGTCTGCGTATAAATTTGACATAGAGGGAGTACAGGTTGAACAATAGCGGTCAAATCTGTATTCACGTGAATGTCTTTTAACACCTTTATCAGTGGAAATGGGCCGCAAACAGCGCTATCCTTAAAGTATCACGCTTAACCATCCTCTCTGGCTTCCTCCCTAGTGGTCCCACTGAACATGGCCCCTGTTCATTTTGTATGGGACACAAATGAATGTACCTGAGGATAAATGCTTGTATGTCCTTTGCCTCCAAAATTACACATTCAAATAAAAACAGACTAATGCTAACAAGCTGCAGTTGGTCTTAATTGTAAGAGGTGTTAAAACAGTGTCACTTTCCTTTTTCTGACGCACAGGAGTTATAATTTACCAGCCACAAGAGGTCCTTGTCGGGTAAATGTAAAGATTGGATGCATTTAAAAAAACAATAACACTTGGAGACAGTCTCGCCACCCCATGCAGAACAATTGAAATTACACACACACACTAAACATGTGATGCATGACCCCTACATTTCCATTACCCTCGCTGCCTCGGTCCTTCTCAGACTCTCGGTTTTTCCTTCTCACTCGTTCTATGACCTGTGAGATTGCAGGTCAGGTTAAGCCCTTTCCACAGCCACAGCTTGTATGTGTCTTTCTTTGTTGATAGCATCTCCATCTTGTATGAGCTGGTTAATACCATGGTAACCTCTCTGATCACACTGACTCTCTGCTCATGTCCTGATTGGTTTTTACTGATTGTTCTAAACAGACAGAGGGACTGTCCTGCTGGTAAATCATCTCAATTCAGCCTTATCTATCTCATCGTGTTTCTGTCTGGAAAACCAGAGTATTGCAATGTTAGCTTGAACGACTCATTCCAAACGCTTAGAACCTGTTTTTAATGACCTTAAATCCAGATACACTGTAGCCTATTGGTCTGCAGACACCTGAGTTCAAACTGCTGTGTTTGGAAGCTTATATTAGACACATGACTCCCTCCAGCTCCAGGAATGCTGTTATATAACTGAATACAATTTCACCTGTGTGTTTTGAGTTCCTTGTAGTGTTATACATCAATGTTTCCTAAATACATGATATTAGCCAAGTACATAAAGGGGCATGCACTGTATATACACATACGTATACCATGTAAAGTAATCTTTTTTCCACTGATGTTTATTAAATATATTCCCCTTTTGGAGGTACAGTAAATTGTTTTGTATGTCCCTTATTTGATCAGATATCTTAACATGCAACATCCTTATGTTTTGCCTTTGGTGTATACAATAGCCTATACTGTACATGTGGTCTATTATCTTTCCAGGTATTTGTGGTTACGGCATAATTCAGATTTTGGGCTGTAAGAATAAAAATTAACTTCACTTGACTTCAAGGCCACTGGGATTTTAATGACACATTATCACACAGACAGAACAAGTTTTACTCACCTAGATAAAGAAAAAGAACCCATCTCTGTTATAGCAAGCAGCTATCACATGCTTAAGCATTTGACTTCAGTTTTTCTCCTGCTCTGGATTATTGACTGAGTTGAGTCAGCAGTGCTTTGCGTTGACAACAGCAGTCGTGTCCCACCTGACACGTAACCCTGTAACCCTCTGGTCTTCAGATCTTTCAGTCTGTTGTTGCTGTAAAGCCTTTATATTAACCAGATCTCCACAGTTCAGACCCCTCAAGGTCAGAAAAGAGATATCAGAGTCAAGGACAACGAAGGAAGGGCGTCCAAATCATCAGAACACATCAAACTGTTTCTTTGCGTAAACCTGAGCTTTAATTAAATACAGGTGATGATTATATAGTGTAGACAAGAACATGATATCATATATCATGAGGAAACAGAGTCAGAGACAGACATCATCGCTTCACAGCTTATATATTCAACGGCTTAGTTAATATTTCATAGGGCTCTAAAAACCTCATTCCCTAAATTGTTCTCTCTTACTGGCAATAATAATTTAAATGCAGGGAGCCTCTGAGTGTGTCACCAGGGTGTCAGAGCCCACATGTAAATTATATGTATTATATTCGTATAGGCACTCACACACATTCCATAAAGCAGGTAAAGAAGCATTGCCAGGCGTGCAGTGGATATAAGCAGAAAGTGTACTGTAAAAGCACACATTCACAAATGCAGAGAATTATTTAGCCTCTATATGTAATTTGCCAATTTTGTAAAATACAGAAACCAGACAGTTTCCCACTGTCTGACAAGCAGTAGTTATTTTCTATCTCCAAATGCAAATTTGACTAGAGGCTTGGCATCTGCCTGAGGACTCAGTTGCCTGACAGTATGCATTCGGGGGAGTGATCTATTGATCCATATTCAATATCTACTACACTCTCTTGCTCAGTAAAGTCGGAAGATGAATAAATAAGGAGCAGAACTGACAGTACATACAAGTACACTTGTGCTTTAGAAGACATGGCGGCTGCCTAAATGGTTTACCTGCCCGTGTTTTCTGTAAATGCCCCCAGACCAAAATTTCTAGAAAAACTGTGAGCAAAATGTTGCATTTCAGGACTGACGTGTTTCTAATGTCAGGTGTGTTTGTGATACAACTGACAGAAGGAAACATCTGAAAAAATATTTCAGATAAACCCCTGCTCTATAACAGGCCTTAGTACTCCCAGACAAACTAATGTAAAAACAAACAGTGCCTAATTTGAGCATTAATTAATTTATAATTGCTATAAATGTGAAATCAGTGAGAGCAAAGGGAAAAGAAGAAGACCAGGAGAAGATGGAGGGGGTGGAGTGTTGTCAGCAGTAATTCATCTTTCATCTCTAACAAGGTCTGAAAGCGACAAAAACACAGACATTGACAGCAACCCTGTGAACACCACTCTCCTTTCACCTGATCCTTTTCACTCCGACGTCCTGCGTGATGTGTGTCAGTCTCTCAGCTGTATTGTACTCACACTTCAGTCTCACCACACCTGCTGTTAAGGCAAACACAGCTCCACAAGTAGCTGCATGTTAGGCTACTCATACTACAATCTAATACTTTATTTGGCAGAGCAAAGCTGTATTAGAAAAAAAATGAAATGATCCCTGTTATTGACAGGTGTTATGTCAAGTTACACTACTAACATTACAGTATTAAAACAGTTTTTAGTTGTAGCTTATATATAACTGTGATGCAAATAAATCTTCAATAGACTGTTTGAATGGGAAATGTCGATTATTGATTTAACTATAAACAGATGTAGTCATTTTGATTTGTAAAAAGGTCACATGCAGGTTGGGAGGGTGAATCGTGTGTGTGTGTGTGTGTTGTGTGTGGTGTGTGTGTGTGTGTGTGTGGTGTGTGTGTGTGTGTGTGTGTGTGTGTGTGTGTGTGTTACGGAGAAAGGGCGGGGGAGCAGTAGTAGGTAGATGCTGAGGAGAGAGACGCAGGACGGAAAATACAACAAGTGAGTGAACTGTTGCTCTGCAAATAAAGTCGCTCAGCAGCGGGATTTCTGCCGGCTGAAAGTCTTTAAAAGTAATTCGTCAGAATGTGTGATTTTAATTGAAGGTGCGCGACGCGACTTTGATTTGAAATATTATCATTGTTTAATTTTTTCATTCCCTCCGTGTCGGACCGCTGTAAGCGTTGCTTTCATCATTTTGGACAACGCGGTCCGGCCACAAAGCAGGAGTCCCGTATGCTTCAAGTTTAAATATTAGGGTGACTTTGAGTTTGCACCGGAGCGCAACTTCACCCGATGCGACAGTGAAACCGCTCAGTTGTGGAAGGATTTCATTCCGGTCTTGGACCAGTTTTCTTGCGACGTTTCTGAACCTGCAGCATGGAAAAAACAACAACACTGAGAACCAGGTAGAAAAGAAGGAAAAACACTAGGTAAGCCTATCTGAGTTTCTCAAAAGTTTGCTGGTGAAATCCTTATTTCCTCTTGCTCTGAATAAATCTGGACGAGTGGTTAAAATTGGAGAGACCATTTTAGTAAAAGGGAATTATTAGCTATCCGTATTAGAATGCGAGTATTTTTCATGTTAATAGCCGAGTTTTTAGAATGAATGTAGGCCTGTAATAATCAACATGTAGTTGAGACCCCAGCTCGTTTGATTATTATTGTATGAGACTACTGTCTTTACTTTTGTGACGAGTTATACATACATTTACATACAACGCAATATGAATAACCTCTCTGTATTACAATTTTTCAATATTTTTAAAAGGCTGAATACACATTGAAATATTCATTGGCCAAATTAAGTTTTTTTGTTCATTTTACATTTTCAGTTAAAAACTATGTGTTATAAGAAAGGGATTTGGTTTTTGTTAGTTCTTATTTAATGATATGTCTGTGTGTGTGTGTGTGTGGTGTGTGTGTGTGTGTGTGTGTGTGTGTGTGTGTGTGTGTGTGTGTGTGTGTGTGTGTGTGTGTGTTTTCCTTGTAGATTCAGGAATCTCCTGTGATTCTATAATACAATGTTTACTACTTCATCCAAGCTGCCTTTAAAACAAGCTTCCACTTTCAATGCAATTTGGCTTGCTATTTTCTCAGAATTTTCCCCTTTATGACCTGTAACAAATTTGTACTTGGAATGTAGGAGTAGACCAAAGAAGAGGCTCCAACAACATACACACACATAGAGAGAGAGAGAGAAAAAGAGAAAGAGAAAGAGAGACAGAGAGAGAGAGAGAGAAAGAAAGAGAGGTGCCAACCCATCAAAAGAGCCGAGATTTAGCAGTTTCCTCGTTCTTCTCTTCTCATTCCTGAACAGACAAAAAGTGCCCTTCCCTAAATGTGGTGGGTGAGATGAACTCCAGTGGGAATACTGTAGACCCCACCTGACAGCTCTCTGCCTGAGCAACTGAAAGCTTTTCACTGGAGCCTTCACAACCACAGAAGAAATAAAAAAACAGTGTCTCCAATCCAACATCTCAACAGTGATTAAAATATTTATGTTGCTTTTGTCTTGCAAAATGATGTCTTATCATTAGATAGTTGACAGCCCTTTGACATTGTTAACCAGAGGAAACTGAAAAATAAAAGGATACAAAACCGACGTGCTGAACACCAAGAAATGGAAAACCCTATTTGTCATTCTCTACCCGACTTTGGATTTTCTCTTGTCTGAGACTTGCCTGTCCCACTCCTAGACTAGTCTCCCGTTTCCGTTCTCTTCATCCACACAATTAAATATTTTCCTCCTCCATCTTATTGATCCAGTTAATTTCTTCAGCTTTCAGCCTGGCCGGCACAACCATTCCAGCTAAGGGGGAGGAGGACCTCCTCACGCTGGCCGCCTCCCGGCTCAGCCACAAGAAACGTGTCATTGGGGCTGGAGTTGGCGTGGCCATGGTCCTGGTCCTGCTGGTTGCCATTCCCCTATTGGTCCACACCACCAAGGCAGGAGGGTCCGGAGGAGGGGGCACGCATTACGAGATGCTTGGGAGCTGCAAGATGGTGTGTGACACTTTCACCCCCCCACAGGGAGAGTTGACAGCTGTCTCACCTCAGCCCCCAGACTTCTCAAACCGCAGGAGCAAACAGGGGTACAGAGGGAGCCCTGGACTTCCTGGACCACCAGGTCCTAAAGGGCCCCCCGGAGAGCCTGGCAAGCCCGGCCCACCTGGTCCACCAGGGCCTGGACCCGGTGGCTACGGCCAATCCTTCTATAGTCCCAAAATCGCCTTCTACGCAGGCCTCCGGAAACAACACGAAGGGAATGAAATACTGAAGTTTGATGACGTGGTGACCAATGTAGGAAACTACTACGAACCGAGCACCGGCAAGTTCACCTGCCCTCTGCCTGGCATCTACTACTTCACCTACCACGTCCTGATGAGAGGAGGGGATGGGACGAGCATGTGGGCTGACCTGAAGAAGAACGGACAGGTGAGCGTGTCTATTGGGGGTTTTGTGTGTGTGTGTCTGAAAGTCTGGAAAACTTTTGAAACCAATTATCAACCAGAACAATAAAAAATCGGTTTGATTCAGTATAACTCTGAACACAATAACAGGAACACTTTTATAATGCAGGGAAGACACATATAAATGTTTTCTAGCCCTGGTTATAATAATAACACTTAGGGAATGATCATGGTCATGGTCACCATAAAACCAGGGATTACTGTCAAAAGGTAGCGGGAGGCAACAGCAGACTCACAAGTCAAAGTCCAATGTTGACACCTCCATTCACCTCGACCTCCTCCTTCAGACTTTGAAAAAAAAAAAACAAGCTCTAAAACAATATTACACAACTTCCTGTGTAATAAAAAACTTCCTCCTTCTTTCTGACCGAGCAACAGGATAACTCCTATAGACAACTAGAGGGCTTGGTCACTTAAACATATGTTGCTTTTGGTTATTTTCTGAAACAACTCATGCTGTCGCTTTTTCCTGGTGAAGCCTTCAAAACAATGTCATAAGCAAAAGCTCTCTGCCACAGGGTCAACAAAAACGTTGCAAAGGTATTATAGCGGGGCTATTGAACTGAACTGCATTGTTTTGCACAGGTGTTGCTGGTGTTGTGAAATAAGTTGACCACCACTCTGTTTTTTACCATGTTGAAAAGCAAAAAATGTTTCATACCAATAGAACACTAAGAACATCATGATGAAAGTTAAAGCAAAGTTCCCACAAAATATACCAAAAAGAATTAAAATGCTGTTTACTTAATGCAGTTTAAGTAAAATAAAATAACTCCCACTGTATCTCAACCCTTGTATGCAATGAAACTACTACATCCCCTGTGAAATAATCCAGTTTAGTCAGAAAACTTTCAAAAGCCTTGTTGATTTACTTACTTACAGAACAGGGAAAGGAAATGAAAGCAGGATGAAAGTAGAAACAGAGGTGGGACTAGCTTTACATAGAACAAAAACTGTAATTGTACAACTTGCACACAAAGGGAGAGAGAGAGAGAGAGAGAGAGAGAGTGACAGCCAAGCGATCAGGAGGATAACAATCCTCCACGTCTCAGTGGAACACAGCCAAAATTCAACAGCTGGCTACGGTCCTCTGAGGAACTCTGACTTTAACACTAATAAATAAACAAGTACAAATGCCTAGAAAAATACCTTGAATGCTTCCATCTGGAGATCCGACCGTGACAAGCTTGAAGTACTAAGCCCTCACTCTGTTGAGGAGCCCTGATTCTGACGTTTGAGCTGCAGAACAGAAGACTGACGTCCTGGGGATTAGCAGAAAAGAAGAAAAAAAACATGCTTTACATTGTTACAAGTCAAAGTAGGCTAAGTGTTTGATGGTACAAGTACGTTTTTTCTACAAATAATTTACACGGTATATGAACAGACAGCAATTTGCTACTGACCAGAGCATAACTCTGCCGGGCAGCTGTTCACTGACGTGCTTAAAACCACATCTTAAAAGGCGCCAACAGGGGACAGCTCAGCGGGATGCGGTAAACCTTCCTCACTAATCTAATGTGAAAAATGACCAGTTTCAAGTTGTTTCTCATTGTGTGAACATGCACAATTAGCATGATACGTCTGAGTTAAGTTGTTTTTTGTAGACTGGAAACATTTACCTTGCACGGCAGCTGGATTATCGCGATATCACAAGATCACGCGAGGATTGCAGGATCACATTTCACAAGAAAATCCATCTTCTCAAACTTCAAGTAATGCATTTGTGTCTGATCTACCAGCTTACCGAACCAAACCTGTGAGGAGCTACTGGCCACAACTGGCGTGGTTTATGTGCGTTTGATGTCCAGTCACGGTCGATCAAAACAAAAACTGTTTGATCATCATTTGATATTTATTGCCCCTCATTTGGGCTTGCAATACCTGTCTCTCGTTGACTGACTTGCTTGTGTGTTTTTCTGACTATGCATGCTTTTGAACATCGCCCAGCTCTACCTCTGATTGGCTTATCATAAAATTTTACTCATCCTCTCGGCTCTGAGATCTAGTTGGTCTGATGAAAGAAACAGCTTCAATTATAGTAACGTGATGCTTTTTTTGGCAGTAAAGGTAACGGCGTTATTGAGAAAAAAGTAACGCCGTTATTTATAACACTGTTATTCCCATCACTGATGACATGCAACGTCCACAGTTTAAATCAAATCAAAAGGTCTTAACCATTGGAGCGCCCTGGTGCCTGTTTTTTGTAAAATCTTTGTAGTCCTTCTCATTCGCTCTGGCTAAGACTGCATTCACTCCAAATCAGGTGTTGCAGCGATTAGTAAAGAGTTGTGTGGGAGTGTCACTTAAATGGTCCATGTGTGTCTCCGTTGTGTTACCCACTCAAGTACTTTTTGTGTGATTGGCCACTGCAGCGTGACGTCAGGTTGCGTTTCTCCCTAAAAGTTGATTCTGTTTGAACTTGTCGCTTCAGGGCCACCGCGTTTTTTCTGGCATCCCCATCACTGCAACCTAAATGCACATTCAAATGAATGGGAGTGGTGAATGGGACCTGGTGTGAATGCAGCCTAACCCCACTGTTGGCGTATGGAAAGCTGCAGCCAGACACATGACATCATGGCATCGCCTGATGGTTCTTATCATCTACCAATAATGATTTCACAAGGACGTTTACGCTACACCCCTGGCCCCCCCGCCCGAGCTGGCCAAGTCAGTAGGAACGACTAGTGCAGCATCAAGGTCATGCAGCTGGCTTTGTTAGCTTTCCCACTATTTGTCGCAATTCAGCAACGCTATGAATACACCTACAACAACATCATGGAGCCTACTACTGGGAATACATGGAATTCAAACTGACATATGAGCTAACAACTATGATTAAATCAATATGATTTTAGGTTGAGTACAAAATCTTAATGTTTTTCACACTGCTTTGGTTTTATAGACTTCCCAAATACACACATCGTTATGTTATAGATCATTTTTTATACTGATCAAGTCCATACAAACACTTATTCAATGTTTCATTGACAGACAGTTAAATGCCAGATTTAATTGGGGGACTTGGTTTGTTGCGTGCCCTCACAGACATTGTCATTCCTGTCTTCTCTTGCTGTTAAATCTTTCATAGCCTTTAGATGAGCTTTCTACCCCTCCACCTGAACCTCTCCTTTAAACACGCACGCATGGACGCGTGCGCACACACACACACACACACACACACACACACACACACACACACACACACACACTTTTACCATCCACACTGGCTATTGACTCCTCATCCATTAATTGTCTTTTCCATCAACTAAATTATTTAACCCAATTCAGTGCTGATCTTGCCCTCACAGTTTCCTTGCTTTCAAGTGCTCTTGCAGCAGAGTGAATGAGCTAGGTCAATGAGAAAAACCTTGAGGATAACACTGAAAAAGTTTGTCCATTTACAGACTTTGTAAGACATTAATCTGTCATTATTATTGTACCAATCTCTCTGAATGGGTGTTAGATTTGATTTACTCATTATGAGTGGGGATTGTTTTTTGATTATGCACAACAAAACAAAACATGTAAGAATCAAATCCAAACCATACAATGGATAGGCTTGGCCAGGCATGCAAAAAATACTTATTTATGATCTTCAATATTCAAAGGAAAATAATCTCAAAATGAAGTAGCACAATGTGATATCAACATAAAACATAGCACTTTCAAGCTGGGGAGCGGAGTTCACTTCTTGGCGAAAACAAAATACTTTCCCCCAGGAAACGTGTGTTCTTTCCTCTGGAGTGTTTTATCCAAACTACAAGCTTTCTAGGCCTTTTGGTGCCTATACTTAAAGTAATGGGTCAGAGTAATTTCACCCTAGGGTCCTTTGCACCAAAACCTGGAGCCAAACAATCCCCCAGAAGCTTTTTTCACGTGGGTCAAACATTGGGCGAGTTAGCGTTATCAGCTACTACAAATAGTTTATGGACTCATTAAATGATGGAAGTACACCAGGAGTTTATTTAAATAACACTTGCCTGCTGGCTTCTGCTCTCTGCTGCTATGGCTACCGGCAGTGAGACAAGTGCTTAGGGTGTTACTTACATAAACTCCTGGTGTATTTACGAACTTCCCAATCCATTGTTTTATGAGTACATAAATTATTTGTACTACTGTAGAAGTTTGGTATCATTTCGGGCATTATTAGTGGTGTAATTTACAACATACACACATGGTTCCAATAGTGCCTGCACTAAGCTAACCAGCTGGTAACGCTAACTTGCCCAATGATCGACCTATGTGAGAAAAGCTTCTGGGGGATTGTTTGGCTCGAGGTTGTGATGCAAAGGACCCTAGGGTGATATTACTCCGAACACTTTAACTGTTGTTGCTGCATGGCGCTCACTTTTCTTTCCAATGGCCCCTGATAGGACCACCATGGTATTGTCTGTAGCTGTGGCGTAGGCAGAAATAGTATTTTGGGCGGGCCACTACAAAAGTGAATGGGTCATTTTCAAAAAGACATAGAATTAGCAAAAAGAACAAACCGAAAAAACAGCAACAATTTTACCTTCCAACATATACTGTATTACAACGGCAATAGCAGTACTGTCTACAACATGCACAACCAACAAAGCTCAGTCTAAAAAGTTTGTACACAACAATATAAACAAAAAACTGTTGATATTAACCTATTCAGGCTAAAATATATTTGCACCCAAAGAACCAGCAGCATTGGCTCTGCACAGCGCTCTTATAAAATTAACCATTTTATTCCACAAAGAGGCAACTACACATGAACCCAAACAGCAGAGAAGTGGTTCACATACTGCATGACATAGATGAATAGCCTACATCAGACAGAAATTGCACTCGGAACATATCAATTTATAACAGCACTGTTGCTTCAGGACTATCATGAGCAGCAAATGCGTTACCAGCAGTAGAAGAAAATCAAAGAATGAAAACTTCCAGCTAAGCATTGTTTGAATTATGAAAGATATAATGAAAAGTGTCCAGCAAGGCGCCAAATCTTAGACAGTGTATTGAGTCCACAGCAGTAACACGATCAAAGAAATCTAAAAACTTACACTTACACTCACAGATAACTTATTTTCTTATTCAATGTGGGCAAAACAGAAAAGCATTTCAGCTAGAGGCCATTATCAGTGTTTACAACTTCTTATTAAATAGAAAGGTTACTAGGTTACTTAAATAATAACGCAAGAAGCATGAAACACGTTTTACTTAATGTTACCTCTGTGAGGGCCTCCTCTGTTGCTGATGGGCTGTCAGCTTTGCTGGGGAATGCCTACACATGCTGCAGAAAATCTTGTCCCATTTACGCTCTATTCTGTCCAAGAAAACTGTCTGTACCACTTTAAAGAGAAGCCATTTCTGTCGCGGTAACTTTTAATGTACAATGGAATGCTTTGCACATCCATTGTACATTGTCTATAAAGCCAGCTAGCTAACGTTAGCTGCTGAAGGCAGCCCGGAGAGTCTGCCTGTTGTTACCATAGCAACCACCTACGTTCCGGAGGCTTCCTAATTGTTTGATCCTTATTCTCTGGTTCAAACACTTTTGTTTTAATCAGAGGAGAAGAACACACAACTACAGCACTTTTGCTACTATTTTTTTATTACAGACATACATTTGAATATTTTTCCATAACAAAACATATTTTTATCAAATTTGGCTGGACGGGACAGCGAGTAAGTGGGAGAGTGCCGCCCTGGCCCATTAGGCCTACTGACCGGTCTGTAGCCAACTCTCAGTCACCTAGCGGCAGCTAAACACATCTACCAACTGCCGCTGATACGACAGAGCTCTCCAGCTAGCGTCTCAGAGCTCTGTAGTGGCTAAACACATCTACCAGTCTGTTAGATGAGAAGATTAACAACATTCTCATGTTTCCATGGTAAAATATCACAGGAGCTAGCAGGAGTTAACTTCATTAACCATTACAATATATTTTTTAACTCCATCAAAGGTGTCTTTAAACAACTTGATGGTAATTTCTGAACACAATTTTACCAATGGGTAGTTTTAGCAAACCAGATAAGAAGGCACAACATGTAAATGAGACAACTTTAATAACCTGGAAGCACGTTTCTCTCTCGTCTTTTGGTTCAGCAGTCTCTTCACTCAGCACAGGGAGACAAACTGATCAAAAAAAAAAAAAAAAAAAACTTCATCAAACTCCCATTCAGACAGCACAGATGTAATGGTGCCAAAAGCAACAGTAATATAAGATATAAATACTAGTGCTGTCAAACGACTTAAATATTTAATCGCAATTATTCGCATTAATGTCATAGTTAACTTGCAATTAATTGCACATTTTTATCTATTCTAAATGTCCCTTGATTTCTTTTTTTCCCATTGATTTTTCTCATTTTAATGCTCTTTTCAACATGGAAAAGTGGATTGGCTTGCTTTGTGCAAATGTTTTTTTTATTGAAAACAACATTGGCATATAGCCTACTGTAGTGTTCAATTTCACACGAAACATTCTCACTTGAAGCAGTCATTCACACTTGGAGCAAATAATCTCTCACACAATGTAACACTGTCCATCAATAAAAGCGTGAAAAAAATACTTTGACAAGGGGGCGGAGAATTTGCATCAGCTGTGTGCTTGGCTATCAAATGGTATTTCCGACTGGACATGCTGTGATGATAGCTCAGTTCACGACAAACAACAAAACACACAGATCACTTTGGTCTTGTCAATCGAACCATTTGGCTACTTTTAAAAAGTAAACTTTCCATTCAGAATCTTATTGGCATCCGTTTCGGAGTCTCGTGCTCGTCATCCACTCAAAACGTAATGTTACTGCTCTTTGGCCGGCTCGCAAGCCCAAACAAGTGTGCACAAAGTGCCTGTTGTTTTGTTTCCGGTCTAGCTAGATCCAGTGTGGTGTTGTAATTTTTCTAACGTCACTAGTTGTTGCAACAGCATGTGAAAAAAACTGGAAAACTAAAAAAATAAAAAAGTTTGCCAAGCCAAAAAGAACGTAATTTTTTTAAAATAAAAATTGACGCTGTTAAAATTGGTTTGCATCAAAACTGTTGATAACGCGTTTAACAGACAGCACAAATGAATATTGAATTTTAAAACACTGGCCCACTCATAGTGACAGTAAGTAGTTGCAATAGTGTAACAATAGTGTTTTTTGGCATTACTGCCCAACACTGCCAGTTAAAAAATTATATTTACAGATTGTCCATCTTATGCAATGTTACTGACTTTGAATCTTGCTTGCATAACGTTAGCTTTTTGGCTCGTGTCTGTGTGAGCCAAAGGGTTCCATGAGCTCAGCAGACTAGACATATACATTATGTGCCAAACTGTTATGAAAAGCTAAGTTCACATTCTGTCAAACAATATGTGTGTGTGTGTGTGTGTGTGTGTGTGGGGTGTGTGTGTGTGTGTGTACAACAATTGTCAGACAGATATGCGTGGTGTTGATCAATGTCAAAGGGAGCTGAGAATAAGATCCATCCTGAGGAGAGATCACTGCGGGGATTGACAATTATAAAACACATCAGTCTCCTGTTGCCAGCTGAGATGTGTAGCTGATGTGCAAGTTTTTGCAGAGATAATTCACTCAATGAAATGAATCCTCTTCAGTCATCGTGTCCCATAACTCATCATAAGATTGGTGTTGAGGTAGATGACCTTTTCAATGGATATATAATTCACCACCAATATGTACTTTGCCCTTTACAGTGATGAGCATGGTGAGGAAGGGTGAAAATTTATAGCTTGTTGAATGTTGGAGGAACTGGGCTGGTCAGTTGGATTGTCTGTAGTCCCCCCACCACACACACACCCTCATCACATGACATAAGTGTTACCAAATCAACATATAATCTGCTATTGATACACGCTGACCTTGTTATGTGTCAGTGGCATTACGTTGGATCTGACCTACTGGAGAAGGAGACTGGTGGACAAAGCTGTGCCTTATTAAAGCCCAACGAAATGCTCTGACATGTGGCTCAACCTTAACAATGTAAGGTGTAGAGGTTGGAGGAAAAGGTGGATAGTTAAGGTCTGGAGTAAAGATGCATTTAAGGTGACCACGTTAAGAGCTGTAGATGTGTAGGTTCTGATAAAGAGGCATATGTTGTTTTTTATTATAGTACATGGATTAATGTCTTATATTATGAGGGATTAAGCATACATTTTTTTAGGGTGGCTCTCAAGCAACAAGTAGCAAAGTACAAACTGATGACCAAGGTTCATAAGAAATTTAGCTAATAAGATATGAGTTAATTAGATTATAATATCAAATAAAAATTGTGGTGATGACTTGAAGCTTGGACTCAATTAGAGGAAAGGAACATCTTGACTGCACTGGTAGGTGTGATCTGGCTCCTGTGAGAGGTGGAAGCTGCTGATTACCATACGTCAGACAAGGTGTCAATATGGGCCTCATGTGGCACTTCATTAGACAGTTTGATACATATTTTATTATTTGCCTTTTAGGAGCCGTGTTTTTTCCCCAACGGTTGTGTTTGCTGGTAGAATAATTAATAATCAAGACAAATTTTCCATGTGTTGCATTGCTTTAATGTCAGACACACTGGCCTCAGATTATAATGGGGGAACATTTTGTGATAAAGTATAATAGTCTACCTTTCCAGAGAGCATTTCTTTAAGAGCAACAGTTCCTCTCATACACTCCAGCTTGCCGTTGTTTTCTCTTCTTGCCTTTTTCTCAGAACACACTTTTATTCACATGTTCATGCACACAGCCATTATTTGACTACACGTTTCTGTTATAATGGCTGAGGCCATTATATTCTACCAACTAAAACAACCCAGCTTGCCTGTTGTCGTGCCTTTGTTGTGCTTTCCTTTGGCCACCACATTATATCATTATTTCTCCTCATCTAGGAAGCAGGATTTGGTCTCTTTCATAAACTGCAATTTTTGCAGTTCGATAGTTTTGCCAGAGCTAACATGAAAAATGGTAAAAAGCATATTTTAAGAGTAGGTATATCAGAATTAAGCTATTTGCACAGGACTAGTATTACGTGGGGACCTCTAGTAACTTATTGTAGCGGTTGTCTAAGATTTTTATTACATTCAAATAAAGTAAGTAAAGATTCCACTGAAAATTAATTAATTAAATGGCATCTCTGAAGTTTTGACAGATCCTTGCCATCCTATGGGCGGGATAATGTCAGTAAATTTGAGTGAAATACAGACTTAGCTTATCCCGTGCCAATGTGCTCCACGAAACACAGAGGTGGGGGGCGGGGGTGAATTTCTAAATCACATGAGGTTGCTAAGTAATTCTAGACCTGTTCAAATAAGACTTTAGAGGGATATTAACTTCTGACATGTGAACAGATTTGATATGATGAATGAATATTGCTGTTTGTGTCCCTGTGCACACACTTTTGTAAAATACACACAGTTAATGTGAGATAGTAAAAATTATTTCAAAGAGGAATGCTACAATTTACTCCAGAACAAAGGCTGATGCTCTGCAGGTAGGCCGTCCAAAGAACCCATTTATATCCAATTAAGGCATCTCCTCTACCCTCAAAGGTTTTAGTCTAGAGCCAATTAGAGACATTTTAATCAACATCTTGACACCTAAGGTCTTTCAGTGTCATGGCAAAATATTAACATTTAGTATGCCAATTAGTGTGTGAGTCTCCAGTGAAAGAGAAGTGTTACATGTTGACCTGCACAATAGAAACAGGCTGGTACACATGGATGGAGGCAGAAAGAATACAAAGGCTTTTAAAAAAAGGGCCAATTCAATTGTCCTTCTTTTCTCTCCCAGTTTACTCTTAGAGGTCCCACAGGTAAGTTTAAGAGACGCCGTCTCAATCGCCTCGCTCCACTCTGAGAGGTCTTTACATCACAGTGAATGAATCCTGTCAGTTTTATTACCAAAGGATCTGGGCACCACTGTGAAACTAAACTAAACTGAAAAAATAACACACTACATTGAGAGCCCGCTTCCCCAACCTCATTTATACCCCCCTTCTCTGAAGCAGGCATGCTTGATCAGTTTGTTCTCCAACAGGCTCTCCCCCATCACTTAAAACCCCTCTCAACTTTGGCTTCCTTTACCCAAATCTTGTGCTTAGACTGTTAAAAGTGAATGCAGCTGCTCATCCGTCTGTGTGTCCTTATCCACATTTCTGCATACACAGCCTCCTTTTCACTATGTATCCTTATTTTCTCCTAACCCCACCCCCTCCTCCCATCATTTGTCTCTGAGACAAAGCTCAGGTATAAACATTACGAACATGCAGTTTGCTACTGGGTCAATACACATTAAAGTGAAAAAAGTCTCTGGCTAAATAAATTTGAAATACAGTATGTTAGCCCTTAAATATGTCACACAAATCAGTGGCACACAGCTGAAAATGTAGATTTTATTGAGCATTTAGCACTGTCTGTGAATTATTTCTATGCTGTCAATTTCCTCTCTTTCGCAGTCTGTCGCTCCCACCTTTCTCAGTCTCTCTCTCCACATTTATTGTTGCCCCCTAATGAAAAGTGGAGGCAGTGTAATCTTCTCTTTTGTCCCTTGGGTCTCCCTTCTGCCCAACAGCAGCAGATCAAGTCAGAACAGCATTTGGCCGACAGACAGAAATTCACTCCCTTGTCGCTATCAATCTCCGCCGCTGTTGACAATAATCCTGATTTGCCTTTCCCTCTTGTTTCGCTCCCAAAGCCCCGGCGCTTCCACCTCCTGCGCGCTTCAAGAAAACAAGGTTTTACTGTGATTGTTGCTGACAGCCGAACCTGCAGATTCATCTGTGCTGGATTCAGTGTCACAGATCTCTGCAATGCATCAGCTTAGGCTCTGTCCATGAAATTAATTCCACAGTGGCGGATGAAGTATTTAGATCATAAAATTAAGAAAAACAAAAATGTCCAAATTATTAGTTAAAAGTGTAAGTACTTCACTCAAATTAAGTAAAAGCCCAGATGTGTTATCAGAACAGTTAGAAAAAACAAGTATGAACTTAAAAAGTAAACTACTCTCTGTAAGGGGTTTAAATTAAATTGCAATATGTGGTTACATTTCCCAGTTTTTTCAAAGCAATAGATGTAGTATTTTTTAGTGTAAATTGTCAGATTGTACAGTGTACTGTATCACAGTTAAAGTATGCACAGAAAATAAATCCCCCTGATAATGACACTATTATTATTAATATTATTATTATTATTAATAATAATATTATTATTATAGGCTATTCATTATTATATTGTCAATACTGATGCATGAATGCATAAAAAGCATTATACTGTCGGAGCTATACTGTATACTGTAATCTGAAAATAATAATTGTAACTACAGCTGTTAAATAAATGTAGTTGAGTAGAAAGTAGCATTAAATCAAAATAACTAAAGATGCACTTTCCATCACTGATAATCCATTTTACAAAAACTCAAATAATATACTCTTTACACACATACATTACTTATTTGATGTCAAGTAATATTTAATATAAACAAATAGTTTAACCTGGCGATATTTCCCTCTAATCTTTTCTTTTACTGGGTATAACTCAGATTACTATTAATTCATAGTTAATTTATATTCCCATTGTGGCAATAAAATTGATGATGGCTGTGATGATATGCTTAATGCCATACTTCTAAATATATGTGCATAAAATGTATGAAATAGCTAACTTGTCCACTGGATTAGTATATGCAACCATGAATTAATCATAAACACAACACATTAAATGTCGCCACAGTCTAGGGGAGTCGAGGCTAAGTAAACCTACGTGTCTCATAAGGAAGTCAACCATACAAAGACATAAATAACACTGTGTCCTTTTGGCTGGCAAATATAATTAGCTGATGTTTATGTTTTAAAGGCCATTTCAATAAGGTGGTGTGAATACCACTGCTGCAACTTACAGTATGTCCCTAAGATGTGGGTGATACATGTAGGCAGAACCCAGTTTAATCAGATACTTTAATGTTGTCCATGAACACGCAAAGATGTAAACCAGTTTTAATTGTAATCTTGTGCTGTGTTCGTAGCAAGTTACAGCAGCCTGTCAGCCTCTAGCTCAGCTGATACTGTCAGGGGAATCCTGCCGTTCAACCATGAAGACAGATGTTAGACGTGCAAGATGTCAGAATCTCTTTACTGTTATATTTTTCCGAAAAACCTATTAGGTCTCCTCAGGGGAGCTGCTCAGTCCCTTGGAGCAAAACAGACCAACAGTAAAACAACAAAATGTCTCATATGCTGCATGGTTTATCTTAGGTGTTCACTTGAGATTCATAAAAAACAAAGAGAGCTGCTCTTATCAAGATGTAGTGATGTGTGTGTGTGTGTGTGTGTGTGTGTGTGTGTGTGTGTGTGTGAGAGAGAGGGGAGGGGTGTCTTATCATGACCTCCTGCTAGTGTTTCATGGGCCCATTTGACCACTGTAGCCTATCTTGTGCCCCCATTTATTGTGATTGTATGGAGTTATTGAGGAGTTGGACCTATTAGGTGGGAAGCTGCCATGGCTATTCCGACTAACAATTACCATAGCTTGCAGCCGTGTATATCCCGCCCTGATGCATCTGGAGGGAGGGATGGGTGAGGGATGCTGCGAAGGGGAAGGGTCCTCAGGAGACCTGCCACAGCAACTTGCCGTTAATCAATCCGATTTAGACCGGACAGGGACACACTTAGTCGCTGCTCCCTCCAACACTGCCATGGCAGGGGAGAGAAAATGTGTGCGTGACCTGAATCTCATTGGAGTGTAAGGACACAAAAAGATGGATAGATGCGTCCGGAATGAAGAGATAACGATAGGGTAGATAATCGGAGAGGGGTGATGGAGGGGGCGTGAGGTGTGGAGGGAGAGACAACAATTAATGGAGTGATGTGAGTTGAATTAAAACAAAGGAAATGTATTGATTCATTTCTGTCTCAAGGAGGGGAGTAAAAATGTTCATCTTCTCTAACATGAAATAAATGCTTGTATGGAGAAATATAATAAGATAAAATCGGTGGAAGAAAAAACTCATCATTTAATGGAGCATGAGGAGAAATGGATAGTTTGTCTTATTTGATTGGTCTTAGCGATCACAAGAGAGTCAGGGGAGCTTGATGAGTGGTGGAGATGATGGACCCAGAGCCGGAGACAAGGATGGAGTGAGGGTATCATATTTGCATTCATTAATATGTATGTGCTTGTATACTTTATTTTCCACTATTAAATGGATCTTCTGCTTGAACAATTGGTTACTTACCCAATGATGCAATGCAATTTATTATAAGCGGATTTGCTTACTGGGTGCAAAAACAATTTGGAACCTGACCTAAACACATACATAATGAATAAGGCTGCCCTATTGCCATCAAAACAGTTCTTTACCCATGTTTAAATGAAGAAAAGCCAATTATTTGAGTATGAAACATGACCTTACATTTAGCAACTGTGTGGTCTACCCAGGCCCCCTGTCAGGAATTAATGTCATAAGGACAATTACCACATTACCACAAATTACCACATATTATAGCAACATGTAGGGGTAATTATGATCTTGGAACATGAGGGCATCATTAGATCTGCTATTTGTGCTAGCTGCTATGGAAACATGTACAGTAATCGTCAGATGTAACTACTTCTTACATGGCTGGTCATACCATTGCAGACCCAGCACAATGTTTAATCAGACATCCACACACATGAGCCTGTCCAGATGTCGATAAAAGAGTGAAGAATGACTTATTAGACCGTATGACTTCTTTAAATTGTGTCAGGCTCCAGGTTCTGTGGTGTACACGCCAGATAATGCATCTTTAGTGCATTGGTTTTGAATACATGCAGTTGCAGGATGGCAGACATTAATGCAGGTTTTATGAAGCTCATAATGTCAAGCTCTTGTTGGAACTGTGTCATAGGGGTGGTGATTACATTGTTGGCAATTTTGAGGCTATGGTGTTGTTCAACATTCTTTGTCCTTGCCAATGAATATTGTCTATTTTTAGCATTTTGTACAGTGGTGTGAAAAAGTGTTTGCCCCCTTCCTCATTTCCTGTTCCTTTGCATGTTTGTCACACTTAAGTGTTTCGGAACATCAAACCAATTTAAACAATAGTCAAGGACAACACAAGTAAAGACAAAATGCAATTTGTAAATGAAGGTGTTTATTATTAAAGGTGAAAAAAAATCCAAACCATCATGGCCCTGTGTGAAAAAGTGATTGCCCCCTAAATCTAATAACTGGTTGGGCCACCCTTAGCAGCAACAACTGCAACCAAGCGTTTGCGATAACGTGCAATGAGGCTTTTACAGCGTCCTGGAGGAATTTGGCCCACTCATCTTTGCAGAATTGTCCTAATTCAGTTACATTAGAGGATTTCGAGCATGAACGGCCTTTTTAAGGTCATACCACAACATCTCAATAGGATTCAGGTCAGGACTTTGGCTAGGCCACTCCAAAGTCTTCATTTGTTTTCTTCAGCCATTCGGTGGTGGACTTGCTGGTGTGTTTAGGATCATTGTCCTGCTGCAGAACCAAGTTGTTTCAGCTTGAGTACACAAACAGATGGGACATTCTCCTTCAGGATCTCTTGGTAGACAGCAGAATTCATAGTTCCTTTTATCACGGCAAGTCTTCCAGGTCCTGAAGCAGCAAAACAGCCCAGACCATCACACTACCACCACCATATTTTACTGTTGGTATAATGTTCTTTTTATGAAATGCAGTGTTCCTTATACCCCAGATATACTTGGACACACACCTCCAAAGAGTTCCACTTTTGTCTCATCGGTCCACAGAATGTTGTCCCAAAAGTCTTGGGGATCATCAAGATGTGTTGTGGAGAAATTGAGATGAGCTTTGATGTTCTCTTTGCTCAGCAGTGGTTTTCTCCTTGGAACTCTGCCATGCAGGCCATTTTTGCCCAGTCTTTTCCTGATGGTGGAGGCATGAACGCTGACCTTAACTGAGGCAAGTGAGGCCTGCAGTTCTTTGGACGTTGTTGTGGGGTCTTTTGTGACCTCTTGGATGAGTCGTCGCTGCGCTCTTGGGGTAATTTTGGGCGGCCGGCCACTCCTGGGAAGGTTCACCACTGTTCCATGTCTTCGCCATTTGTGGATAATGGCTCTCACTGTGGTTCGCTGGGTTCCAAAGCTTTGGAAATGGCTTTATAACCCTTTCCAGACTGATATATCTCAATTACTTTCTTTCTCATATGTTCCTGAATTTCTTTGGGTCTCGGCATGATGTGTAGCTTTTAAGGTCTCTGGTGGACCTTACTGTGTCAAGCAGCTCCTATTTAAGTGATGCCTTGATTGTGAACAGGTGTGGCAATAATCAGGCCTGGGTGTGGCTAGAGAAATTGAACTCAGGTGTGGACAACCACAGTTATAGTATGTTTTAACAAGGGGAGCAATCACTTTTTCACACAGGGCCATGATGGTTTGGATTTTTTTTCACCTTTAATAATAAACACCTTCATTTACAAATTGCATTTTGTGTTTACTTGTGTTGTCCTTGACTATTGTTTAAATTGGTTTGATGTTCTGAAACACTTAAGTGTGACAAACATGCAAAGGAACAGGAAATGAGGAAGGGGGCAAACACTTTTTCACACCACTGTACATATAAATAAAAGTTTTCTTTATTGCCATTTAAAAAAATATTACATAGTATTATATTATATAGTTTCCTCATGGTTCTTTGAATTCTTACATATAAAGTGGATGTTTGTCAAACTGTTTTAAAATGTGAATAATAACCAACAAGCCCTCCAAACCATGTGACCACATAGGTTGCTGCTTGTTTCTACCCTCTTATACTACCCATTGTAGCATTTCTTCAATTAGCACTACCTAGCGGTGGCAGGTAATACTTCCCACAGGAGCGTTTTCCCTCCTCAGACCTTAACGTAAAGGTTGCACTTTTAAACAAGTCGTTAAAGTTGTCAAACAGTTAGGTATAAACACAGAAATTGGTTAAGATAAAAGTATGTGGTTTGGGGTAAAATCAGTATATTTGTTACGTTACTATGATGTAATTCTGCCACTGACATAAAACATGACATAGATCCATTTGTTTCAATTGTTCCATAAAGTAAAATACTACTTTTTTTTAACGTCACAAACTTTGGTCTCCTGGTTGAAAGTCCAGTTTGTTTGACCCATCCACCGCCCCAACCTAGCCCCTTGCACAGAATGTGGCGCTCTTGTACTTTTTTACCTTACGTCCTGCTTTGCTTTGCTTTTAGTGTCTGGCACACGCCAGCATTACTTTTGACCACAGTAAACAGCTGTTTTCTTTGAAAAAGCTCTAAAACCCCACCATACGCTATATGTGCCAAGCACCAAGCAGTAGGCAGACAAAGTTAGCAACTAGCTGGTGAACATTGTGGAGCATAGTAGCTAAAGAGACATATTTTCCTTTAAGAATTGGTGAGCAAAACCAAACTAAAAAAAGTGAATATTGAACTTAGATTCGTCAGGTGATAGGAACATGAATAAATGCTAATATTGCTCTGTATCTACTGGATAAGTGTGAAATTGGCAACTCTTTGCTAACAAGTTCACCATACCAACTTAAAAGGTGAAAACATGTTAGCCTTGAAAAGCTGAATACCTAAAATAAATAATTAATAGTTAAATAATAGCCCAAATTTGCCAGCAACTGTTACTAGCTAATGACATTGATTAACAACGGTTGTATCTTAGCTGCAACAAACAAATATCCATATATATATGCAGCTAGTAAGTGTATATCTGCACGCTCATTGCCTTTGCTGTAGTGGTCAACAAATTAAGTGATGTCCTCCCTGATGCTATCTTGCAATCTTCATCCGCCTCTTCTCTGCAACAGGTGGATCAGGTGTGAGAGCGACAATCCTCTGGAAAAATTGAATGTTGCTAAGAAAGTTATGTTCTCAGATGGAGGTTTAAGGCCAAAGATCAATCTCATCTATCTATCCAGTGGGCAGGAAGGCATCTGTACTGATCACAGTATGAAACAGGAAATAAAATGGCACCGGTTACATCTAGATGTGAGCCTGGTTTGGCTGGGATACTGTGATAAAATGAAAACGATAAAACCATTAAAATCACTAGCCTATATAAAACGCTAGATTTGAAGACATTTTATTTGCATTAATAAATAGATAACTGGATTTTATGTAATTAACCTTCTTCACATTGAACACAAAGAAATCCACATTTTTCCTCAACCCACAGAGTAACAGTTAGATGGCTGTGGTGAACATGCCTCCATTACAGGTGATGATTAACGTTTGGTGGCAACAAGAGGATCAGAGATTTAAATAAGAGCAGAGAGGATTGTGGGAGCCGAGGCCTGCAGAGATGCATGGATGAGATTAAAAAATCAGTTTTCTTTAAGAAAATATTAGAAACTAGCCAATGAAAACCGTTCATCTTCAATATTCAGTAATGGAAGTACATACATCCAAGATCACAGATACATGAAAGTACAAAAAATTGTATTCAAATTATGTATGTACTGTATTTACTTCTAATTCATAGTTCCTTTTTTCTATTTAATGAGCTTTATTGACATGAAAGTTCTGAAACAACGTAGTAGGTAGGCTGTGTTATCTTGCCTTTAAGTGTCATTACAAACAAACACACCTTTTTTGAGATGAGTGAAATACTGGTCATAATATCGGCATCTGAGCATGATTTTACAGATCATGTCACCACCCCTACTTTAAAATTCATAAACACTGCTCCACATTTTCCTCTGTTCAACTTTAGCCAACCTCCTTCTCTTTCTCACTTTTTTTTTAAAAGTGCAGATGTTCTTACTGTATGCAAAACTGCTCTTCAAAAAGCTGCAAAGCCTAAAACAATTGAGAGAGTGAGAGAGTGGCATTTTTTGAGAGTTGCATTTTCCCATCAAGCTCTGTATTGTTGAATAGGTTTTTCACTCAATTAAAATTAACCTTGAGTTGAAGCATCAACTCTTTGTCATACTGTATGTGGTATGAAGATGGTCAAATTTATAGATATTTTATATCAGCACAACATATGTAAAATTCTGACTGTGAATCACAACCCGGAACTTTGTCATATATCTCTCTCCCTCATCTATTTACTGTTTATAATAAAGGCTTAAAATGATCTACTTTCTCAATAGTAGTTCTTTATTTATTTCCATCTTTGTAGCCTATTAACAACTTTTTTTTTTTTATCCCTGCCTCAGGTGAGGGCCAGTGCAATTGCTCAAGACGCAGACCAGAACTACGACTACGCCTCCAACAGTGTCATCCTGCACCTGGATGTGGGGGACGAAGTGTGTGTACAGCTGGATGGGGGCAAAGTTCACGGCGGAAACACCAACAAATACAGCACCTTCTCTGGCTTCCTCATCTACCCTGACTGACAGTATACTCACATTTATATACTCTCTTTCTGTAATCAAGCAAAAATTGTCCTCTCCTCTCTTCATCTAACACCACCACGACTACATCATGTAATTTGTCATTTCAACGCTCTTCAGTACACAAAACATGAAAACGTAATAACATGATCATAGTTAACAAATTTGTGTAAAAATGAATATAGTATTGTATATATTACCAGTTAGAAATCTGATACATTATTCAAGATATTCATGTACAGTAGGCTATGTGTACGCATGGGTAAAACACATAACGCACATCTGTTTTTACATTGACACACACACACACACACACACACACGCACACACACACACACACACACACACACACACACACACACAACACACACACACACACACACACACACACACAAACACACACACCACACACACACACACACACACACACAACCACACACCACACACACACACACACACACCACACACACACACACACACACATATACACACAAAGGCTTGCTCATATAAACTGAACTTCTCCTATCGGTTGTTACACTGAGACAAGATGACCATTTCAGCCACTGGTCTGAAATCAGCTAACATGATCTCTGAATGTACACTGTAAATCGAAGTGTGTGTACTTTGTGGCTACAGCCTCTCACATTTACTGTGAGATACATTTCTAAGCGAGAAAAGTCACGACTGTATTGATTGCAGCTCATAATACAGCCAACACCATGAACAGTGTGTTGTGTGTCTAAGTTCATGCCGATGTGCGAGCAAAAGCGTATGTTCACCCTTCAGTTTGTGTCGAGGATTAAAAGCATCACGTTGCTGTTAGTTTGACTTGCACAGTCCCCGGGTACTGTTATGGGACGGGCTGTCGAGTTGTTAGTAGCAGTCCCTTAACATACACAGTATAGAGGTTTAGCTCTGAGATTTACCCTGAGCCAGAGCTCATGGCATGTCCGGCTATGATGATCTGATCTGAGGCTTCCTCTACAGCCTTATCTGTTCAGTCACACTCACATCTGGCATCCACCGTTTGCTGTATGACTTTGCTGAGCTAGTTTGACATTTTAGTAAATATGATTGTTTTCTTTCTTGCCAAGAGTTGGATGAAAAGATGTATACCACTTTCTTATCCATCTGTTCACCATAATGCTTAACTTAGCACAGCACAACATGGGGGTTAAAAAACGTTTTGGGTTGTTTGTATTTGTTTAAACCAATCACACTCCTCTTGGGCGGCGCTGAGCATTTATCAAATGACGGTGCCTGTCGTTGATGTTTTACTGCCATAGGCCATACTTATAGGTTTTCTGTGCCTTACACTATCTTTTTTTCATTTTTATGCGTGAGAAACTCCAGACGATATGAACAAGCTGATACAAACAGCCATCTGATGAGGATTTCTTTTGACAGTCAACGCAAATGTTATTACCCACTTTAAGAAATAAATGCAGATGCTATCTGAGGACATTAATTGTGAATCTTTGTATGTAATTGGATGTAACTCACTGCTGTAAATAAAAGACCCCAAAATCCTGACCAAGTTTAATTCTGTATGGTGGGAAAAACCTGTGGGAATGAACAACAGAAGCATGTCACTGTGTTCAAAAGTTGCATCCAGAAAAGGTATAACAATGTAACCAATTTATTATATTTAACAATTCTGTGATATAATGCTAAGACGGGTACAATATAATACTCCTTTGAGCACATCTATTGTAGTTTTAGTGCCATGGAAGAAGAGAGCTTCATATGAGCCCAGCAAGTGACACATGTCTAGCTTTGAAACCTAATAGCATGATTGTAAACCGATGAGATTTGGATCTTTAATTGAGAAACCCTCCTGAGTGGCTTTACATAATCTCTGCGCCATGCTGCATCCTACTGTGTGTGTTTTCTGGAGCTGTTACCTTTGTTTACAAGCAGTGTGGATTCATTGTTGTCGCTGTACTTTGCAAGCTGAGTTGTGTATATTTGTTATGTGTGAAATCAGCATAGATTTTTCTCTGCCCTTGAAGACCATGAAACACAATAATAAAAAAAAAACAGATTATTTTGCTGTCACTGAATCAAAATAAAACCAGTGCTTTCTTCATTCTTTATTTTCTTCTTGTACTTAACAGGAAAATCAAGAACTCGGCAGGCGTTGGCATCTGATGTGATACATTTTTACTGCTCAGGGTGTCTTTTTAATTAATTACAAAGATCTCAAGATTTGTATCAGCATTTGTCAAACGTATCACAGATCGATTGTTCAGATATGAAAACAGCTGACAAATATCTTCCAGTGTTTCAAACAAGAGAGGAATTGTAGCTTGAAAACACAAATTGGCCAAATATGTATTGATATGTCTGCAATCAGACAGAATTACAGCTGCAGCAGCTTGTTTCAAGCTAGCTTTCCAATTATAATATAAGACTTGCTACTTCACCTGCTGCTGATTATCCCCTGCAAAGCCACACTGTGAAAACGAAACACTGGCTGAAGGGAGTTCTCACCTCACCAGAATAAAACAAGCAGATGAATCTTTAATTAAAGGTGAGAGATAACACTCTTCTGGATGAGGAGGTTCTTGCTGTATGTGATGCAAATGAAAGGTTTGGGAGATGTTGGACTGGGTGGGGTTGGTAGGGTTATCTCAGCAGTATGTCCAACCCCCCACCACCCTCTTAGTCCCAGTGCTCCCTTCTCACAGATTCCAACGCTACGTTAATTGGACAGGGAGAGAGGGCTGAGGAGGGAAACGTTCAGCCCCATTAGCAATCCCCCTGTGGAAGGCTGAGCTGAGAGGATCACAGACTCACAAATAGGAGGATTAAAATAATCAATAGGCTTCACTCTCTCTCCTTCAGCACAGACGGGTGTTCCACACACACACACACACACACACACACACACACACACACACACACACACCAGACACATTCATAAGCATACACAAACACACAGCCTGAAGAATACCAGTTCCGGGAGCACTACTCTCTTCAACGGTGTCTCTGGACTTTCACAATTAGCTTGGGTCATGTAGATTCACACACACACACACACACACACACACACACACACACACACACACACACACAAACAGACAAGCACACCTATTCTCCCTTAACGAAGGTTAATTTGAGCCTCCGAATAACTGAGAACCAGTAAAAAGGTCAGAGACATGAAGACAGTCTAGTTATTTTTTGCTTAGTTATTTCTGTTCTCTCTTGTCCGATGAATTTTCAGTTTTTATGACTTTTAATACTAAATACCATCCTATGATATTATACTACTTATCTTGTGGAATATAATTCCCTACATTCTAGGGAATGCTTGCCTTTTGGTTTTTTCATATATATATTTGATTTGATTTTGCTGTGATAAGCCTAGTTATATAATATAAGGATGGAAGGATTATAATTTGTTGTTTCGCATTCTTTATTGCTGTTGTTGTAGTCATTTTTTTGTAATTGTAAATAAAGTACATACATATGTATATAATAATAATAACAATAATAATAATAATAATAATAATAATAACAATAAATGTGTAGTTTCATTGGAAATTGGAGTAAACTCTCCAATATGGTTTTTAAATTACATTTGTAGGTGAAAAACAAAGATGTATTTTGTGTAGCAGACTGATTTATTTTTCTTCTTTTTTCGTTCTGCTAAATATTTCTTGAGCCCTAAAATTAAATTTGTGAAACCTTAGAGGATTCCTAATCCACAGGTTTAGAAAAACTACCAAAAGCAATGGCATGCACATGTGGTAAACATCCCTGCCATTTTTGCCATAAAACTTTTTAAAATGCCCAACAAAGAGTTGTCTCCCTTGCACATTGCCTCTATTTACCACCAGGCCGAAGAAGGAAAACTAGTTCAATTCAGCCAGAAATAAATGACAAATGACACTTAGGGGCATCGGTTCTCTCACTGTCCTCCTGCTGTCACACCATTTCTCTCCTGAATCAATCGAATAGCTCAAATACATAATACAAAATAAATAAATACTAGGCCTACTACTACTACTACTATTATTATTGTTATTATCAATAATAATAAATAATAATAATAATAATAATAATAAGAAGAAGAAGAAGAAGAAGAAGAAGAAGAAGTAATACAGATAATTACAAAGACAGTGGACGTTCTTCAATAATTAAATACTGTGAAAATCAACTTTATATGTTTCACCCTTCTTAGTACAGGTTATGCAATCCTATTAATTAATTGATAGCAGTCCTAGTGGAAAGTACACACCTAATTCACATGAATATTTATCAAATATTATAAAAAACCCATTTTTAGTAAATACAATATATGCACTCACTACCACTGAATCAGAACCTCTGTTAAAATTGCTTTTCAATGGTATGGGTCTTATTTCATTGCCTGCCTTCTTTTTCTTATTAGCATAGTTACTCAGACCCTCCTAGGGAGATCCTTTATTGCCAATTTAAAAATCAAGTTACCTTTTCTATTACTTTTTTCGAGACTTACAAGTAAGAGTTTTATTTTGGTCATTTACATTTTGTAATCTATTCAAAGCAGTGACTAACAACCACTACATCACTCACCAAGGAAGCACAAAGTGACAGACTGAAGTGCACTGAAATGGCTGCGAATTACTTGTAATACTCGTCATGCTTGCCTCACACAGTATGCACAAGTGGTGCTTTGTGGTGTGTCAAACTATCCATTGATTCAGAAATGTTTACATTTTTCAAGTGCGTACAGATGCAGCAATATCTGAAAAGAAGTTAAATTGTATGTATCTACTTTAGGCTTTTGCATTTCTTTTTTATGAGTTTAAAGGTGCTCTAAGCACTGTTGGGTGACGTTACTTCTTGTTGATGTTCGAAGCATTTTCAAACGAGACTAGCTTGCCTTCCCCTCACTCCTTATCCCGTCCCCTCTCCCTCCCTTCTGTGCTTCCGTGCACTAAGCCCCCACCCCCACCCCAACCCTCAAATCCTTCTTTTTTGTTATTTGCTGGAAAGCTGGAACACTGTTTGTGTATGCTTCGTGTTGCAGGTGGGTACAGTTTGTCTTTGTTGCCATTTGTAGACCCTGGGCTGTCTATAGAGGCCACTTTTTTTTTTTTTTTTTAACAGTGTGTTCTGGGGACAGGCAGCTCGTGGATAGTGAGGAGATGTGTGCTGTATTCGACAACAAAAACACGCGTGACATTGCTTAGTCACTTTAAATTGGATAAAGTTACTTTAAACTCATCAAGAAAAACAGTCTGTTTTTTCCATTTTCACTTTACTTGAATATTTCCATTTTTTAGGCAACTTTTTATTCCACTACATATATCTGACGGTTATAGTAACATTATTATTTATTTTTTTATTTTGCATATGAAACACATAATCACTATAATCAAATATAATAATATTACTATTATTCCACCCAGGAGATCCTAAAGAAGTTACAATTAGGTCTAATTTGAACAACATTTAAGTAGTGCTTACATGTTAATACACCAATAATGATAATCCAATAATTGTATAATATGACACTGGCAGGAGACATTCTGCATGATGATAGCCCTACTTTTACTCTTCATTATGGCAGTACATTCTGTTAACATTTCTACTTGAACGTTTTGAAAGCATGACTTTAACTTGTAACTAAGTATTTTTAAAATAAGGTTTTGTTGGGTTTGCTTTTAACTAAGTAATCTGAATACTGCTTCCACCACTGGTGTATGCCTCTACTTTTCAAATCTCTCACATGATGAAGTATTCTAAAACTCATTCCCTACATAAGTGCGCCACCTGTTGTACATTAAGTGTTATTACACTTGCCAGCAGTTGTAGTACCGGACTTTGGCCGCTGGGCGGCAGACGACGTCGACTAGTTGTCTGCAGTCAAAGATGGCGGTGCGGAAGAAAGACGGCGGCCCGAATGTAAAATATTTCGAAGCGTCTGATACCGTTTCTCAGTTTGATAATGTCCGCGTCTGGCTGGGAAAGAATTACAAAAAGGTACTGACCACATGTTTTGTATCCATACACACGCAGCTTGTATTTTTTTATCCTGAAATGTGGCGACTTATCTGTTGGGCAGAGGCAGTGACAAAGAGAGGAGGGAGGGTGCTGCTGAACGTCCAGCTGTTTGATTCACTCGAGCCGGTGATACAAAAGGATGCTGAGCCAACAGCTGCAACAGATGCAGCCTCGAATGACGGCATCCTTTCACGTTATTGTAGCTAAACCGATGCAAAAGCAGCCCTCAATCAGTCCTCCGAGGATGATATTTTGCAAAAGGGTTGATTTAGCCGGCCAGTCAGCTAGCTAGCTTGTTAGCTAATCAGCTAACGGCAATGCAGCTCGGATCCAGATGTTGGCTCTGTGGCGCGCGGCGGTGACTGAAGCCATGATCCGTCTGGAATAACACTGAGTGGTGTGCTGGTGTTTAGACACATTGATTTAACCAATTAAGTGCATTATTTCTTTAAAATGCTTCAATAATAAAAATGCCGATGTTTACCATGCAATCACCATATCAGATATTACAAATTACAACGGTTAATTTACCCTGAATAATAAGGAAGACAGCAATGCTCCTTCCACTTTTTGACTTAACTGATCACACATAGCACTTATCAGCACACTGTAGTTAACTTTTATGTGTCCTCTCTGTGGCTCAGCTCTGCCTGACTGACTCTCTGTGTTGATGTCCTCGCAGTACATCCAGGCCGAGCCCCCTACCAACAAGTCTCTGTCTAGCCTGGTGGTCCAGCTGCTCCAGTTCCAGGAGGAGGTGTTCGGTCGGCATGTCAGCAACCCTCCGCTCACCAAGCTGCCGGTATGTTTTAATTCACACAGACATACAGATGACTTTTCCCCTACGGAGACATTTTGAAATGGTTTTGTTTGGTGTCTGCAGATGAAATGTTTTCTGGACTTCAAGTCAGGAGGGGCTCTCTGTCACATCCTGGCTGCTGCCTATAAGTTCAAGAGTGACCAAGGATGGTAAGACTTTCCTTCCAGCTAGTGTAAATGTTAGTTAAATGAACCAACTGAAAAATGAATTGTGTTATCTGTGCTCTGAGTACTCTTTTAGTTAGAGTTGAGTTAGAGTTGTATTTTGGCTATGTTACCGTTTCATGTGTAACTCCAGTCTAATTTCCTGGTAGGCGCAGGTTTGACTTCCAGAATCCGTCGAGGATGGACCGAAATGTCGAGATGTTCATGACGATTGAGAAGTCTTTAGTGCAGGTGAGTTTGCCTCAGAGTTGTCCTTTAGGTTTGTAACACACATTACGTGGACTGCCAAAATATAATTGTATATGTTTTTAGTTTTAAAATGTTTAAGGTGTAATAGCAGTGTTTATTTTTTTATCATTTAATAAAATCAGCTTCTTTCACTTTCCACACTTTCCACACAACACAACATTACCCCAATTTGCTATAATTTAAATTGTTTTTAAGAGATCAACTGTGAGCTCCAGCAGAAATCCGTTGACACATTTTCATTGTTTGTTTTCCTGCAGGCACCAGAGCTAAATGATTGCAAAGAAAATACTCAGTTTGAGAGGTTACATGTTTCTTACGATTACATCATATTTGTGAAGGGTCTAAGAATCACGCTGCTTGCGCTTCACAGATATAAAAAATGAAGGACCCCCAGTAATGGGACTTGACCAGTAATCATATAATGTAGCTCTGCTAATATGAAGAGTTAAACAACTCAGACATACAGTAGTTAATGTTTTAATGAAGATTGTATGACATGCAATATATAGATTTATAAATGTGTTCTTGCCTATTTGAATTTAGGAGTTTCATTCATCAGCTGCATTTTTTTGTTACAGAACAACTGCCTGAGTAGACCAGTCATCTACCTGAGCTCTGACATAGAGCCAAAACTGCTTGGGAAACTGAAAGACATCATCAAAAGACATCAGGTGTGGTTTTTGTTTTGTTTTGTTAAAGGTCTTTAAACTTGTCTTAAAGGTTGCTAACAACTGAGTCAGATTTAAAAAGTATGTTTATTTTATAAACATAACTCATATTTCCTTGTCATTTTATCTGTCGCAGGGTTCAGTAACTGAGGACAAGGCCTCCAGCTCCCATGTTGTTGTTCCTATTCCCACCAGCCTGGAGGAAGGTGAGGATCCACATGTTGTATTTAAGCACAGCTTCTTTTTTATTGTGAATCCTGCTCTGCTGACTCTCTTTGTGCTAATATCCTTTTCTCTTTTTGGACCAGAGGAGTGGGTGCGTCCTGTGATGAAGAGAGATAAGCAAGTCCTGCTCCACTGGGGATATTTTCCTGACGGGTTGGTACTGAGTTTACGGAGATATGAACACCATTCAATATTTTACTGAAAACTGTTGCCTCATCCTTTTGTGGACGTACAACACAATTCTTGCACACTGTAGACTGGATCTGCTAATTTTGTTTTCTTGATCTTCCCACTGCTCTTAACTCTACAAGCTTAAGTTACACCTTGGTCTGCCTGAGATGTTTTTACAAGCCAAAACCTGTAATCTTTCCCCTGCCTTGACCTTTGACCTGGCTTCTCTCACCATTCAGTTATGATACCTGGATCCCAGCCAGTGAGATTGAGGCTGCTGTGGAGGATCCTCCCAGCCCAGAAAAACCCAGGAAGGTATTTCATTTTTTGTCATTCTTTGTTGGTAAAGTCTGGAAACTTTTGTTGTTATTTCTTGTCTTTCTTTTTTTTGTCATCCATTCCAAATTATTAAAAGGTGTCCTTTATTCTCTCTTAAATTTAAAATATTTATCAAATTAATTTTTAAATAGCAGCATACAAATCCCCAAGTTTATTTAACAAATTTCACACTGTTCAACTACAGTACATCATCATATCTGCTTGTTCCTGCCCTTTGTTGAGCCTGAATAACATTTGAAAGGAGTGACATATTTAAATCAAATATAATTTTTTTTATGGATGCATCGTTAAAAGTATAGAATGCCTGTGCATCATTTTTTGTGCACAGTATTTGGAAAACGTCTTTACGTTAGCTAGGATTAAAATGAAAGACTTGAGTCTGTAATGATGGAAAGTAATTTTATGTGCCTCAGCCTTTATTATACAAACCTATGAGGGGACTGTACGCACACAGAGCTGATAGCTCCCTATTTTGGCAACAGTAATCTCATATTTTTCTATCTGTGCAAAACATCCAAGTATGAAGTGCAAACTGGCTCTTGGAGCAACAGAGCTTACTCTATCTCTTGGCTAAACCATAAATTCAAAGCATTTTTGAATTGTTATTGTGTATTGAGAGCATCAATTAAGGCATTTAGCGCTCACTAGGACACGACAGTTAGAGCAGTTTTAAGATGCGTTCACACAAAAATCCGGACACTGGGTTAGTTTGGTCTCAAGATGGTATCATCTTGTATCATCCTGTCTCTGTTTACTCACAGGTGAAATGTCTCCCTCACACTACAACTTTAAAGTGACTTATTTAAAATGTTACTGCAATTGTCTTCATTCAGTGACTGCTTTTTTAGTGGGCTTACATACTGTAGAGAAAAATTGTGTCAGAATGCAACAATGCCTGGTTAAAATTAATAATAAATTGGTGACATTTTACTAAGGCAGCTGACATGCTCACTGAAAATGTTGGTCATACACTGTATGGTCTCTTCACAGGTCCATGCCAAGTGGATTTTAGACCTGGACCAGTATAATGAGTGGATGAATGAGGAGGACTATGAAGTGGGCGAGGGCTGCCCTAAGAGGAAGAGGATCTCAGCCAAAACCCTGACAGATGAGGTGACCACGCCTGACGAGCGGAGGGACAAGAAGCCCGGCAGCGCCAAGAAGCGGAAGAGGTCGCCGTCGCCGTCCCCTACCCCTCCACCTCAGGAGAGCAAGAAGAAGAACACAAAAAAAGGGTTGGTGACCACACGTGTGTTGATGCAATGATGTCACACTCATTAGCTGTAAAAAAAATAATGATGGAAAGTATTGTAAAATAATGTTGTGTGGGTGTTTGTGTGTGTCTGTGCGCATGCGTGTGTGTGTGTGGTCAGGCCAACGACGCCGTACACCAAGTCTAAACGGGGCCAAAGGGAGGAGGAACAGGAGGATCTAAGTAAAGACTTGGATGAAGCATCACCTGTTCCCGCATCTGAAGAGGGAAACCCACCTAAGACAAGTACATATATTCAAAATATACATAAAAATAACCGTATATGACTATTAAAATGAACCACCGTAGAAGTTGTTGTCTGTTACTGGCTGACATTCATACTTTCTCTTTGCAGATAGCACCAAGAAGGACTCTGATTCAACTCCAGTCAAGGGAGGAACAGATATGGGTGAGCAGAAAGTTTTTGTCACCATGGCTGACTGATGAAAAATGCATCACATGCATTATATTTACATGCATTACATTTATATGCATTAGCGCACTGCACTTTCGGTGCAGCGTGCTAATGCATGTAAAACTAAGAGTGCAAAAAGCAACTGTAATTTGTTTATGATATCAGGTTACAAGACATTGATTTGTTAACTTTTCATGGATATTCACTTACCATTCTTTTTGTTATTTGCACAGACGAGCAAGAGGATGAGTCCATGGAAACAGCAGGCAAGGTGAGGCAGTTTGTAAAAGGGCAAGAAAATGTGGGGATAGTGAGGACAGTAAAACCCATATTTTATCATGAGCATGTGTGCTTGTGTTTAAACAGGAGGAGGAGGAAGGCTCTCCAAGCGTAAAGGGTGAACCAGTGAAAGGCTCTGACCTTCACGAGGACAATGTGACTGAGCAAACTCATCACATTATTATACCGAGCTACGCTGCCTGGTTCGACTATAACAGGTAAGATTTTTTTTTGTGTGAAAAATGTCACAAGGAATCTTCATGTCAGTGATGTATCTATAATATTCAGATGTGAAAACGGAGACCCATTGAGTCAGCTGGTCTCAAAGTGAGTCATTTGTACATATTCATCCTTAATAATGACAAAACTGTTTTCTCTCAGTGTTCATGCCATTGAGCGCAGAGCCCTGCCAGAGTTTTTCAATGGGAAGAACAAATCCAAAACCCCAGAGATGTAAGTATTTGATCCCTACACAATGCATCATTTGATATTTTTATTACACTGACATTTAAAAAGCAGTCTCAACAGTAAATTGAAATATTTCAGTTTTCTATACATCTCTTTTTTTCAGTTACCTGGCGTACAGGAATTTCATGATTGACACCTACCGACTGAACCCTCAGGAGTACCTGACCTCCACTGCCTGCCGCAGGAACCTGGCAGGAGACGTGTGTGCAATCATGAGGTAGGTGGGGGCTGAATATTTTGACTCAGTTTTAACCATCTGTATCTACACATTCACATGTTTTAGTCAGACTGCTGTCAGTGTAGACTCTGTGCTTCTTCTGCTGCAGAGTCCACGCCTTCCTGGAGCAGTGGGGCCTGATTAACTACCAGGTGGACTCCGAGAGCCGACCCACACCCATGGGTCCTCCACCCACTTCTCACTTTCATGTCCTTGCAGACACTCCATCCAGTCTGGTACCCCTGCAGCCCAAAACGTCCCAGGTCTCACACACACACACACACACACACACACACAGACACACACACACACAAATAGACATGCATACATATTTTGTGTTATTTTACATGTGTCCTTGTGTCGCTGTGCACCTGTAGACCCCTGCTGCCCAGCAGATAATGTCCTTCCCAGATAAAGTGAAGGAGAAACCAGCAGATCTGCAAAACTTTGGCCTGCGGACTGACATGTACAGCAAGAAGACTGGCTCTGCAAAGGTACAAGTCTGAGAAGATGCATGCCATTATGATTATTTTGCTGTGATTTACAATGATCTCTCATATTAACAGAGTGGTGGTGATATTTGTGCACAGAGTAAGAGTACAGCGAGCTCTATGAGGGAGTGGACAGAACAAGAAACACTACTACTACTTGAGGTACAAATGACCCTTAAAATCAGTTGTGAGATGATTACGATTTACGTTATTGTGAAAACAAGACAGTTATTGTGAAAACAAGACATTAGAAATGCGGCGCTAAATGTAGTCCTCACTTCCCTCAGGGGTTGGAGATGTACAAGGATGACTGGAACAAGGTTTCAGAACATGTGGGCAGCCGTACGCAGGATGAGTGCATCCTGCACTTCCTGAGGCTGCCCATTGAAGACCCTTACTTGGAGGACAACTCCTCGTCCCTTGGACCACTGGCCTACCAGCCAGTACCTTTCAGCCAGGCAGGAAACCCTGTCATGAGCACAGTGGCCTTCCTCGCCTCTGTTGTCGACCCACGCGTGGCCTCAGCTGCAGCCAAGTCTGCTCTGGGTGAGAAGGACCTTATATTGAATTAGATTTATTGAAAGATTTGTTTTTACCTTGAATTTAAATCTTCCTGGTCATTATTGATTAGTCATCATTAGTTTTTTGCTTTACATCAATAAGCTTAATCTGGTCTCTCTCTGTTAGAGGAGTTTTCCCGTATGAAGGAGGAGGTTCCTGCAGCGCTCGTTGAGGCTCATGTGCGGCGGGTGGAGGAGGCAGCGAGGGTCAGTGGCCGACAGGATCCGCTGTATGGCCTGGAGGGTAGTGGCATCGCAGGCACCGGACTAGAGGAGGGAGACAGACCTGGTAGGATGGACACACACATACACATACAGCATGCAAAATTGCAAGAAAGAAAACCTTTCACACTTTAAACTGAAAAAGAAAGTTTGATGTCTCTCTGTCTCTCTAGATGAAAGCAGTGATGAAAGTAAGAGTGACAGCCAACCCACTGAAGAGAAGAGGGAGGCCAAAGTATGATATAAGTTCGTTATAACACAATGTTTCTGATTTGTGAGTTCTGCTGATGAACTGTGGCGAAGCTCATTGTGCCATGTTTTCTTTCCCTTGCAGGACAGCAAAGATGGAGCGACGGAGGAAGAGGAGAAGCAGGCGGAGAATGGGAAGAAGGAAGAAGAAAGAGGAAGAGAACAAGAAGGAGAGAGGGAGGCGGACAAAACAGAGTCAGAGATGGGTATGAAAATGTAGTCAGATACAGAAAATACAGTGTTCTGTCAAAGGGGGAAAAAATATAAACTCAAACCTTGTTTTCTCGTAGGTGATGGGGAGAAGGAGAAGGATGGAAAAGAGGGCACAGAGGAAGGACAAAGAGATGCAGAGAGTGAAGGAGAGAGGAAGGCTAAGGTGGAGCGGGATGTGGGAGAGGGGAACCTGGCCACTGCTGCTGCGTCTGCACTTGCTGCTGCTGCTGTCAAAGCCAAGGTACAGTTAATTATCACCAGGTCTCACTTGTTGTGTCCTTCATCACCTTCTTTTTCTTTCTTTTTTTTAACTTTACTCTAATCTAAGTTTCTCCTTCACTTTCTCCATAGCACCTGGCTGCAGTGGAAGAGAGGAAGATCAAATCTCTTGTGGCTCTGCTGGTAGAGACCCAAATGAAGAAGCTGGAGATTAAACTGCGACACTTTGAAGAACTGGAAACCATCATGGACAGAGAGAGGGAGGCTGTGAGTGAGGGATTCTTTGATATGTAGTATCTCAAGAAAGTAGTCAACCTAATTACAGTACAAAACCTTTAACCTTTCACTTTTTGTGTGTGTAGTTGGAGTACCAACGTCAGCAGCTGCTGGCTGACCGTCAGTCCTTCCACATGGAGCAGTTGAAATACGCCGAGATGAGAGCCCGCCAGCAGCACTTCCAGCAGATTCAGCACCAGCAGCACAGCCAGGGCGGGGGCCCTCATGCCAACCAGGCTGCTCCAGCCCCGCCACCCCAGGGTCCAACCGCAAGTCAGCAAGCGCCCAGCACACCAGCGCTGCAGCCGGCCCCCAGTCCTGCACCTCCAGCCTCTGCCCCCGCCCCTGAGTCCCAACCACCTCAGGGTGCTCACACCTCGCCCCCCCGCCCCCAAGGCTCAACCCCCGTTGCCCACTCCAGCTCCAGCACTACTCCTGTACTCCATGGTAAGTTTAAAGTTTAAAGCACAATGTAGCAGCTTTGTCAGAAAATAGTGAAGAATCCCAAAGTGACATCTTAAAAATGCTTGTTATGCTTGTTATGCTTGTTATGGGTATCGACAAATAGTCCGATACCCAAACATCTTCAAGGTACAAAGAAATGAAGGAAATCTCTTCATTTGTGAAGCTGGAAGGAGAGAGAGTTTGGCATTTTTTATTTTTATTTACTTAATCAAGTAAGGGATTATGAAAATGACAATTGACAAATCCACTAGTTTAATCAATTTTCTGCTCTTCCCTTGTTTCACCTCTCACAGAGCCCAGCACCCAACTTCCCGGGGAAACACTCCACTCCTCAGCTCCAGTCCCACCTCCACAGTGAGAGAAAACTACATTTCCTGAAAATCCGAATGACTCTGACCACTTTAAACCCAGTTGGTATCATCTGAAATGAAGAAGTCTTAAACCGAAGGAAGAGAAAACACTTTACATGTTCAACTCTTTTTTTTCCAACAGGACAATTGATGTGAGAAAGAAAAAAACATATTACATCTAAATCAAACCAGCTCTACTTTGACTCTGTTGAAAAAGAAGTCCCTTTTACATTAAATCTGCCTTTGAAGAAAATGTACTTTCAAACAGAAGCTGTTCACCCTGTGCGGTCAATTGGACAGCAACATTTCACTTCCTAATTGTAAGCTTAACAACAGAGTGAACTAAGAGGGTCTTAACCAACATGCTGCCACTCAAGGAGAAGAAGAGAAAAGACTTATCATGTGTTTTCAGTGTTTTGGAAATTGTTGCATTTATTTTTTCTGCAACAATTTGTCACAGCTTGTGAAGTCCCGTTCTTTACTGTCTCTCCAGAGTTTCCCTCTTGTACTGTAGGTACTAATTCAAATATATGTAAGACAAAAATGCACTTTTAACATGTTTCCCAAGGTCTCATTGAAAGACTTGAAGCATCCATCAAATTGAACTTTAGCACTTATATCGTCCTTTTGTTGTCTTAAATACTTTTTCATGCTGAAGTTGTTTGGAAACTCGATTGGGAATGTTAATTTTTCCTTTTTTTTTCTTCTTTTTTAAAAAAAATATTGCATGGACAAATGGTCACTCGACAGGGTCTGGCCTCAATGTCTCTCCAGAGAATTGTCTGTAATGAATGAAAACAAATAGAAAGCCAGTTGGAAATTAAGATGGTTCGGATGCAGTTTGAGACAATGTACTGTAAACTGGATTTTCTGTTACAAACACACCTTGTGTTGGCCTGTAATGATACTATTTGAAAGTACTGACAGCATTAGATCATCATCCTGAAAAGACCTCTCTAATAATGTCCTTCCTTTCAACAGCACTTAGAGAAAACATGTCAGCGACAACCTTCATGTTTTTCACATCTGGATTAACTCAAAACATCCAGGTTGTAGTTTTGTGAGGAATGTAGTTTTGCTCAAAAGACTGAAAGTCTGGGAATAATAATTCTAACAGTGACCAGATAAGTGTTTTTTCATAATTTGACTTTGTGTTTATTGCTAAACCAAAATGTTTTTATAATCATGTTTATCTCGCATTTATTCAGTGAGTTTTATTGTGGTTGCTTGGGAAATGAAGAGGATTTTTTGAGCAGCTTGTTTTTGCTGGTGCATTTCAAGTTACACATGGAAGAAATGTGAATGCTGTCAAAAAAACAAGGGCGCTTGCACCTTAAACAGCTGACAATGGAGAATTGTGTCCTTAATATCTGCAACAATATCCTCACTTTTTATCGTATCAAGTTTTATATTTTTTACTGGCGGTTTTTCCATCTCATTTCTTTGATATGTCAACATTGTAACTGTATATTACCTTTGTAGCCTATATTTACCTTCTCCACTGTTGTGTATGAATCAGGCTGGTCTGTTGGATCCGCCATGAGATGTGACTGTGAGCATGTGAGTATGTGACCGCATGCCATTAGGATCTGTAAACCACATTACCGTTCAGTTTTATTTCCAGTGCCATTTGTCGTGTGTCACAAAGTTTGAAGAATTAAAAAAAAAAACTGGCTTTGTTCTGCACACGACAGGTCACGTCAGTGTCATGAAATATAATCCAGTCAGAAGGTGAAACTTTACAGTTAATGTCCGTCAAGCCAGTATTGCAGACCTCACCACAGCTGTGAGCATGTATGGACTTCTTTTATCTGTATTATTATTACTACATTGTGTGGATTTTGTGATATGAAATAAGTGTATGTTCAGTTTCTGTATGTTTTTCACTATGCTGAAGGTAGCAGCAATTACATTGATTATTATACAGTAGAAATCAATTTTTCCTCAACAAATCATCAAATTTGTGCTGACGGTTACTCTGGCAGTTTGTATTAGAAAAAAGGTAAAACAAAAGGTTCAAGTTTTGATTACAAAATGTTTGGGAAAAAATAAAGATGTGATGAGGATGTCATTGTATGGAGTGTTTTTTTGCAAGCAACTTCACAGACTGGTAATGTAGAACCACGAAAAAACAAAAAGAACGAAGCATAGGAAAATGTACAAATTAAGAAATGTTTACATGTTTGTCAGGATCAGAGATTTAAAGGTATATCACACTAAATCTGTCCACTACCAAGTGTAGGTGAAGTAGAAACCAAGATTTGTTAACACCTTTTCTTTTTTTTTCTTTTTACAGGTAACACAGAAGTCAATTTGACATGTCACAGTAGGAGAAACACTGGTGTAAATATTGAAATGAATGATGGCTGAATTCTATTTAGCTGCTTCCGTTCCAGTGTCCTGGGATTGTGTACAGTATGAGGCTCACTGTCACCACTTACTGGGACGCTTCAATAGGACAGACTCACTCTCACCAAGGTTCAACATACACTTCCTGTAGTTATTGCAGGTTTAAATATTCAAAATGTAACTGTTTATTAAAAGTTTATTCGTGACTTGGGAAAAAAAGCAGTTCACAAAATAATCCAGACTGAAGGTCCACTTACTTGTTTTTGAGCTTTTAATTAAAATCAAGGTCCTATAGGTGCTAGGAGTCATGCAAAGTTTGAACATCATTACTCCATGGCAACTGAACAATTTCCAACTGCTGATGAGAACCATGCAAATTTTATTATTTTTTATTCTATATAATAAATCATTCTCAATTTTTGTTGTGTAAAGTCTGGTCTGTTTTATTTACTCATATAGATGCAATTTCCCTTTGATATGAAGCACACTGCATCGCATATCCCTTGTTCATATACTTCATGATTATTCCAGTGAAAATGTAATCTATATTTTTTTAATTACATTTCAAACAATAATTTTAGGATATTTTACTGGTACGGATATTTTTCTATTTCTTACATGTCTAATTAATATTTCCCAGACTTTCTAATGCCATTTTGAAAGATTTCACTGATATTTTTCAAATATTCATATTTTTTCTAATACTATCTTGTAATGAGATTAAATAAATGTGTTATATATATATAACCTATAAAGAAACATTTGATCCAAGAAGACTCACAGGTTGAATCCTGGAAACCAGGGCTTTTAATTCAATACTGTTAGATTTTAGCATGTCACATTATCATATCTAGCCAAACATAATCAAAAAGCTTTTGACAACATGACTGTTGGGTTGATTAACAAAGGGGTAAAATCAGGTGAAATCATCCAGAGAACCTTACCGCTGATTGTACCTGAATAATGTTTGGAAAATGACATGAAAGGGTTTCTTCACATTAGCCAGAAAAGGCACTTTTGAAATAAAATAGAGATGTAAAAAAAAGAAAAGACTTGTTGGAGGTAGGATGATGGGAATAGAGGACAAGACAAGACAAACAATACAAAAACATTCAAGAGTGTTTCTGAAATCATCAACCGCTCATCACCATCCGGACGAGTTCTGTCAAGAGAGAGAAGGAGAAACATCAGCATCAAACCTGAAGAAAGTCAGACAAAAGCAGGAACAAACTTCAAACAGCATCTGTCTTCGGGGATACAAGCTCTCTCATTGCCAGCAAAGAGGACTTAAAACCTGAAATGTTTTAGGATTATCAGATGTGGCATGATGTACAATATTAATGAATGAAAAGCAACTGGGAAAAAGAAGGGACGAACAGGACGTCAGAGATCTTAAAAGAAAACAACTACATTTAAACATAAATATAAAGGTGTGGCATGGTCACAGATCTGGCAGCAGCACAACAGGGCAACTGAAGGAGAACATTGAAGTCATAATCAGCCTTTTTAACAACTTTTTTTTTGCAGAATTTTAGTTTCACTTTTTGTACACCCAGTGTCCACTGCCAATATAGATCATGGGAGCAGAAAAGAAATATGCAGGAATGGGGGCAAAGGACCACTGCAGAAGGGAAAGGTTAAAGGACGACAAGTCCGGAAAACACCACCAATTCTTTTAAGCCACAGCATAAGCTATGATAAAGTTTTTTTTATTTTATTTTATTTTTTTAAGTTTTTTTAATTGCAGGGGCTACATTTGTTTGGCTGTCACTTTAAGTAGGATTCCATTAGTGAATTACTTTAGCTCACTACACAACTGTTGTTGAACCAAGCCAAACATCTTCTGGTTAAAATAAAGTTACTATAACTATTAAGCTGCACTCCCGATGTCTCTCTTTGTCATTCACTACCTAGATGAATGCAAGGCCACTGTGCAGCGGTGAGCTGTCACTCCATCGGAGTCAGGAGATGGCTGCAGAGAGCTTTCAGGGGTTTGCTCACACCCTCTGCTCAGCCAGACATGATGTAGTGGACAAAGGCTGTGAGGCAGTAACACAGAGTCAGCATGCATGTAGTCTATATCCCCAAGGTTCCACTTCTGGCATTGCTCTTGTTCTTCTGGAAATCCCGACGGATGTCACTCTTTTAAGATGTCCGTTTACGGGTGTCCATTAAATTTTGCTTTCTTTGTGTTGTAATTTTAAACTCTGGTCGATTTATGAGGATGACTAAGAGATATCCAATCAGAGTTTTCTCTTGCACAACTAAAACAACTTTTGAGCGTACTCGTTCCACCAAAACAAGTTCCTTCCCAAGGCTATTTTTCAGAAGCAATGTGGCTCTAAACGGCATTTAGCACCACCCAAGACAACTGTAGTTGGTTAAAAGAAATGCCAATAAACCAGAGCACATTTTTCTCCCATCCCTGAATTCTGTGTGGACTAGCCAGACCCTCCTCCGCAGCACTGTGGAGGAATGTCTGGCAACGCGAGACTAGAACTAAGACACAATGACACTTGTTTTATACATCCACAGTTGTGTTGCATAATTTCAAGAGGCACATTGCACTGGATAGGACCTGATAGAGTCATCTTAGTGCATCTGTGCAGTTTTACCTTCATAGTTAATGCAGCCATTGGCATCTTCATGTCCCGCTAAAAGAGTCTCCACCTCCTCCTCTGTCATTTTTTCGCCTGGAAGAAAACAAAGAAGAAATACTAGGTATTCAAAGACGCAATAAAGAAAAAGAGACGGGACACTGCTTGACATTGTTCTTGACAAAGATAAATGCCTGAAGGGATTTTACTTTTTTATGACAAGAAGACAGAGATAGGCCAGGTCAACTAGATAAGGATTAATAATGACAAATCATCTTTGTGTTTTGCTGTTTTTTGTTGACTTACCTAGTGTAGTGAGAACATGACGTAGCTCTGCTCCCATCACTGTGCCATTTCCCTCCTTGTCAAAGACACGCAGGCCCTCTACGATATCCTCAAAGGAGCCCTGGTCCTTGTTCTTAGCAATGGCCTGAAGCATGGGCAGGAACTGTTCAAAATCCAGCATCTTATAGTTCATTTCTGCAGGTCAAACAACAACAACATTTTTTTATTTTAAACACCTCTAGAGCTGTTATGAAATTGGCAGATTTGTACGGATATCCGTATGCTTGCACAGAATCCAGAGAGCCTCTCTTTATTCTCAGCACAGGTAAACAATGGAACAGACGTTTAGGCTAAATGTTCATTCATTCATTATTTCATGGTTTGCACAAACCTCACATTTTCATTGATTTAAAACATACAAATAGTACCACCTTTGCACATAGCACACACCTTTCTACATACTAATTACTGTCAACATTAGACCCCTGTCTTAGAGGACCTTACAGAGTTCTTTAAGAACAGAGGAGGACTTATTTGTGGCGTGAAATTGGAGCAAGGCTTTTATGAGTCATCGATATTAAAAGAAATGCTCTGTATGCTCATACTGTATCTGTATCCCAAAGAAGCCAAAAACAGCAGTTCAGCACGTACTGATTCTCTGATGCTGCAATGAGGGATTGTACACACTACACCAACCTAACTTTTAGCCAAAGCAACGATGATGTTGTAGGTTGAATTGGTCTATTTTTAATTGTGGCTGGTAAATCAGAGACTTGCCTTCTAACTTAGGGTTTCCCAGGACCTTGAGCACCTCAGCATTGACAGGGTTCTGTCCAAGGGCCCGCATAACATCACCACACTGGCTGTAGGTGATCTTCCCCTCACCCGTTCGGTCAAACAAAAGGAAGGCCTCCTTGAACTCTAATATGGAAACAGAGAGGTAGAACTTAGATCTAGCTGTAAAGTAAATGAATAAACATAACTCACAAATGTTGGCGACACAAGCAAACACATATTCATAACACCAAAGGCAGACACAGATAATACTGTACAAGTTTCATTGAATAAAGTTGTTTGTTTAGAAGAACAGCTGATACCAATGCAAAAGCTGTTTTGACACTGCAATTAAGTTTTTGCATTTTCGGAGTTGCGTGGCAGGAGTGGTATGGAGGTTTCCTATAAGCTGACACTGTTATGATAATAACAAATTATTGCAATGTTCCGGGAACATGAACGTAACAAAAACACAGTACTTTGAGGATCCATTTACCTCATAACACATTATGGCTCTTCGGTACTAGCTAGCGGAAGTTAACACATTTTAGAGGAAAAACCTGAATATACTGTGTTTGTTTAAACATCTACCAAACCTCTCATTGTCTACACAACACCAACCTGTCAGTGAGGGAAAAAAGTATTTGATCCCCTAATGATTTTGTACCTTTGCCCACTGACAAAGAAATGATCAGTTTATAATTTTAATGGTAGATTTATTTGAAGAGTGAGAGACAGAATAACAAAACAATCCAGAAAAACGCATGTCAAAAATCTTATAAATTGATTAGCATTTTAATGAGGGAAATACGTATTTGACCCCTTTGCAAAACATGACTTAGTACTTGGTGGCAAAACCCTTGTTGGCAATCACAGATGTTGGCCACCAGGTATGCACACATCTCGGGAGGGATTTTGTCCCACTCCTCTTTGCAACCTTTGTTGCCTTGGTCGTGTGTTTTGGGTCATTGTCATGCTGGAATACCCATCCACGACCCATTTTCAATGCCCTGGCTGAGGGAAGGAGGATCTCACCCAAGATTTGACGGTACACGGCCCCGTCCTTCGTCCCTTTGATGTGGTGAAGTTATCCTGTCCCCTTTGCAGAAAAACACCCCCAAAGCAGAATGTTTCCACCTTCATGTTTGACGGTGGGGATGGTGTTCTTGGGGTCAGCATTCCTCCTCCTCCAAACATGGCGAGTTGAGTTGATTCCAAAGAGCTCCATTTTGGTATCTGACCACAACACTTTCACCCAGTTGTCCTCTGAATCATTCAGATGTTCATTGGCAAACTTCAGACGGGCATGTATATATGCTTACTTGAGCAGGGGACCTTGCGGGCGCTGCAGGATTTCAGTCCTTCACGGCGTAGTGTGTTACCAATTGTTTTCTTGGTGACTATGGTCCTTAGCTGCCTTGAGATCATTGACAAGATCCTAACGTGTAGTTCTGGGCTGATTCCTCACTGTTCTCATGATCATTGCAACTCCACGAGGTGAGATCTTGCATGGAGCCCCAGGCCGAGGGAGATTGACAGTTCTTTTGTGTTTCTTCCATTTGCAAATTATTGCACCAACTGTTGTCACCCTCTCACCAAGATGCTTGGCAATGGTCTTGTAGCCCATTCCTGACTTGTGTATGTCTACAATCTTGTCCCTGACATCCTTGGAGAGCTCTTTGGTCTTGGCCATGGTGGAGAGTTTGGATTATGATTGATTGCTTCTGTGGACAGGTGTCTTTTATACAGGTAACAAACTGGGATTAGGAGCACTCCCTTTAAGAGTGTGCTCCTAATCTCAGTTTGTTACCTGTATAAAAGACACCGGGAGCCAGAAATCTTTACGATTGAGAGGGGGTCAAATACTTATTTCCCTCAAATGCAAATCAATTTATAACATTTTTGACATGGGTATTTCTGGATTTTCTTGTTGTTATTCTGTCTCTCATTGTTCAAATAAATCTACTGTTAAAATTATAGACTTGTCAGTGGGCAAACGTACAAAATCAACAGGGGATCGAATTCTTTTTTCCCTCACTGTAAAATAGAATGAATATTATGAATGCTGACATGTCAGATCTTTAAAGTATATAATTCGGCATCAGCATGCAAAAACACCAACATGCTTAACTAGATTATTTTTTTTGTAAGTTAGTAACACTGCACCTCACACAGTTAGAACATGTTTAGTTTATTATGTCCCATTATGTCTGTCAGAGATACCTGAAGGGGTCCAGAGGCTTGAAGAGACAACAGTCGAGCTACAGGGTCAAAGTGACGAATTCATGAATCTATTTCTAATATTACGACGATGGTATGTTAATTTAGGCTACCCTTTAAAAAAATGAATAGAGAAATCTTTTTTGCTTATCAGATGTTAACTCACCGATGATCTGGTCCTCTGTGAAGTCAGACTGGTGGAGACAGGGTTAAAACGGCAGAGGGGAATAGAAGACTGGGGTTAGCGTGATATTCAAATGATTTAAGTTAATCCTCCATTAACGCTAACGTTACAGTTAGGTAAAGGACTGTGGCTAAAGGCTTAACGTTAAAAGCAGGCCAGGGCAGATACGCAGCTAATGTTATAGCCCAACGTTAAATGTTTTCAAAATCTTCCAATGAAGAACAACCCCTTTATTCATCACAAATCTTTTAAAAGTAGCTATTTCGACAGATTAGTCTGGAACAATATATTTACTCACCATGTCTGCTTGTGGTTGTTGGGTGACAGACGGCCGAGGGGCTCGTATCTTCTCTGGGAGGACACCGACTATCACTGATGATGTCACAGCAGCTTGTACAGCACCAGCCAATCACGGGGCTCGATTTTGGTGGTGCAGCTACAACATGCCACCCAAACCCACTAGATTTCTGATTAAATAATAAATCATAGAAATAGTATTTATTAAAAAAAAATTTAATAATAACGGTATTTTTTGTGGGTCATTTCCATGTGTGTGCACATGATAACTAACAAAGATCTTGATTAGTGATTGTTTTCATAACACAGCCCTTGTGGAATCCGAAACTCAACAGATGCCCTAGCGCACTATTTCAACAGAGTATGTTCAAACAGCTAACTTTACTAAGTATGAGGTTTCAAACAGGTTGGACCCATTAAGTCCTCACCACTTTTCACATAAGAAGCAACGGCTCTAATTACATCAATAGTCCTTGGACATATCACCCTTTCAAAACCCTAAAAGAAATACAAGGTGTTTAAGCCCGTAAAGTGTCCTTATTTGTGTATTCACCTTGTTTTCATAATAAGAAGAGCTGGTTTTGACATTTTCTAGTGGTAAGGGGCATGGCTATGTTTTGTTCAAAATAATTTTGCATTTCAGGTTGGAAAAAATTAATTCCCATCTAGACATGAACATTTAACCTCTTGTTAGGATGAGAGAAATTAAGAAACAAGATGTAAATTATGACAGTACAGTGGGGCTCAAAGTTTCGGCAACACAGGTAACAATTTGTATTAATGTGCATAAAGAAGCCAAGAAAAGATGGAAAAATCTCCAAAAGGCATCAAATGACAGATTAGACATTCGTATAATATGTCACAAAAAGTTAGATTTTATTTCCATCATTTACACTTTCAAAATAACAGAAAACAATATCACAATATCCTCTGTTCGGAATGTAATTAAGACATGGCAGTCATCAGGAACAGTGGAAGTTAAAGCAAGATCTGGAAGAAAAATATCAGACAGAACAGCTCGCAGGATTGTGAGAAAAACAAGTCAAAACCCACGTTTGACTGCACGATGCATCCAGAAAGACCTGGTAAACACTGGAGTTGTGGTACATCATTCCAATATAAAGAGATACTTGCACAAACATGGTCTTAATGGAAGAGTCATCAGAAGAAAACCTCTTCTACGTCCTCACCACAAAAAATCTGCGTTTGAAGTTTGGAAATGTACAAATAGACAAGCCTGATGCATTGTGGAAACAAGTTCTGTGGACCGATGAGGTTAAAATAGAACTTTTTGGCCAAAATGAGCAAAGGTACATTTGGAGAAGAAAGGGCACAGAATTTATTGAACAGGAGCCTCTGTCCAACTGCTAAGCATGCGGGTGGCTCAATCATGCTTCGGGGCTGTACTGCAGCCAGTGGCACAGGGAACATTTCACCAGTAGAAGGAAAAATTGATTCATTAAAATTTCAGCAAATTTTGGATGCTAACTTGATGTCATCTGTGAAAAAGCTGAAGTTAAAGAGAGGATGGCTTCTACAAATGAATAATGATCCTAAACACACTTCAAAATCCACGGTGGATTACATCAAGAGGCGTAAACTGAAGGTTTTGCCATGGCCTTCACAATCTTCTGACCTCAACATAATTGAAAATCTATGGATAGACCTCAAAAGAGAAGTGCGTGACAGACAGCCGAGAAAACTGGAAGACTTTTGTAAGGAAGAATGGGCGAAGATACCTCAAACAAGAATTGAAAGACTCTTGGCTGGCTACAAGAAGAATCTACAAGCTGTGATACTTGCCAAAGAGGCAGAACAAGGTTTTAACTCTGCAGGGTGCCCAAACTTTTGCAGATGCCATTTTTTTGTTTTCAGTTATTTTGAAAATGTAAATAATGGAAATAAAATCTTTTTGTGACATATTAAATGGATGTCTAATCTGTCATTTGATCTTTTCTTGGCTTCTTTATGCACATTGATACAAATTTTTACCTGGGGTGCCGAAACTTTCGAGCCCCACTTTAGGTGATTCACGTCAGTGAAATACTTGATTAGGATTTGCATGTAGCTCTAATAATTTAGAATATTGAGTAGCACATTATACACATTAAAAAGGACTAAGAAGAGAATTTCTTTTTTTTTTTATTGTAGAATTGTAGAATTTCATGGACCTGCATATTCTGCTTTTAATACATGATGACACTGTGACTGTCTGAAAGAAATCCATTTCATATTAAACAGAGACACATGACGAATCCTTTGAGATCAATGATTTCCCTCCCATCATTTTGCTTCCTCACCGGCTGTCTCACCACACTGAAATCGGACAAAGTCCAGCACTCGAGCCTGTTGACCCCGGAGAAACTCTGCCACAGTCCTGCTGGGGTCTCCCAGGAAGGTCTGAGGCAGCAGGCGTGTCTCACTCTCACCGCAGGGCAGGTCATCCATGTTGCCCAGAGACACAGGGGCCTCTCCCACTATATGCTGTCCCAGCTTACGTCCTAGAGTCTCCCGTTCTGTCTCCTTTCCACCCTGAAATACAACCAAGGCGCCGTACCGACCCATTGCCACCTCAGTCTGGCCGCTCACACCACCGTGTACATACGAGCCGATGTGCCATTCAGCGGGGACACCCACTGCCACCGCCCGCCTCACTGACATGTTCTCACCGAGACGACCTGAGAGGAAAGAGCAAAACATGTATTATCAATGAATGGTATGATACATTGATTTATGCAAAACAAATCTTATTTCATAGATGTAGATAATTAATTTTCAGATCTGAATGGTTAATTTTGACCCTCCTTTCAAGTATAAAGTATTGACAGTTCTTGTGAGGTCCAAAGATGTTTTTTTTCCTTCTTTCTTTGCTGTTAAGTGACAACATTTTGAACATTTCTAATGCAACACGGCATGTTTGATTTAAATGTAATTTTAGAATGTCAGTATTGACACTACAAGTGTATATTATTGCCCACTTTTAAACCTGCAATAACTGTCTTTAACCACTTGGTCATGCTTCTTGTTGTGTTATAACATGTCCAGAAGCACACGTTTCTGCTCAGCTAGGTTTTGAAACCAAAGCATGCATGGAAACAAATGTATAAGACAACAATAATTAAATTTAGAAATGTGTGTTACACTGCCATCATCACTGGTGAAAACCCCAATTAAAGAAAATGCCAAAATGCTAAGAGAAGAAGAGCAGGAGGGGCATGAGTTTGAAACAATATAGTGTTTTAGAGATTAACCGAGCAGTGAAAAAAATATGAACATTTTCTTACTGACCTATTGTGAGAGCCACCCGGTCAGAAAGTGAAGCTCCTTCATTCACACTGAGTTTGTTTAACTCATCGCCTACCAGGACACTCTGAAAACAAATGTAGTACGTTAACAGAATCAAAGCACAGCAAAGAAAACAGGGCTGGTGCGTTCCAATATCCTGACTTAACAGTGCATTTAGTTGTACACAGTCATATATTCCTTCCTATCAGCATAGACCAGTAGTCTTAAATACAGTAAGACTCCCCACTTAGCATGTAAAAGTAGTAAATAAACATGGAAGAAATTGTTTATAACACACTAAAATGTAGTTGTTGTCAACAATTATTTCCAACTTCCAGCTCTGCAGTGAAGAAGAGAAATTCTCCCAATGCAACTCCTGCAGTCAGTATTTGGTTTTACCTTCACATATCCTGCCTGGCTTTTATTCCGGTGGTGAGCCAAGGTGGCAAATGCCACATCTTTAACCAGTTGTTGGAACTTTTCGTTGCGGGCAACAAAGTCTGTCTCACAGTTAACCTGCATCAAGCAGACGAGAAGAAAGACAACAGATATTGCTGAATGCCCTCATGTCAAACTGGAAAGTGATCTGGCCTTACCTCCACCATAACTGCAGCTTTATCTCCTACAAACAGGCCAATCAGACCCTCTTTGGCTTTGCGACCTTCCAGCTTGTTAGCTTTGCTCCAGCCCTCCTTCTGGGCCTGCTCATGTAGCCAGGTCTCTGCCTGAAGGGTTGGCAAATTACACAAATAACACTGTCACACAGTAGTTGTTTCAGTAGTCACCATAGATATATTGTTGACCCACATCTGTACTGTGAATGCAGACAGGGGTTGAGAGAGGAGGGGTTACCTGTGCAATGTCGTTATCAAACTTCTCCAGTGCTTTCTTGCAGTTAATGAAAGTGTAGCCGGTGTTTTTTCGCAGTTTCATCAGGACGGCTTTTTCAGCTGCCAGAAGCTGACAACCTGTGTGTAACGACTGTACATGATGGCATATGCTGACCTGAGAATGACAGAGCGGAGGACATAACGGTAGTACATTAGTTCAAGTAGTCCAGAGGCTGTCTTGAGTGGACACTCGCATCATGCACCACAACTTTGTCACAACAAATGCGAGATATCCAGCCACAGTGGTTTCTCGTGTGACATGACATGAAACTGAATTAGCGACACAAATCAGATAAAGTAAGGAAGCTAACTAAAGAACCAGCTAATCACAGCTCGAGCTTCAGGAAAAGTGTTAAAAGCGTGATTGAGAGTAAAGCTTAACGTGCTCACCTTTGCAACGTCTCTTGTGAATGTTCTGAATAAAAAGGTTAAAGACATCTTTACACCTTCTAAACGTGAACTGACTTATAAAAGCTCAGAATGTCATTGAGATCCACGCTGTATACGGAAGCTGCATAGGGACGGAAAGACTTTCCATTTGTTGCTTATTACTGAGCAGCGCCCTCTACAGTGCGGGAGTACAGTTGCTCAAGCGCACTTTGGCAGTGCCCAGAAGGTGAACTGACACCTCTCCAGTCCACGCCAGCGACCGGTCGACCACCATACTTTGGTCCGTGTGGGGACTTAAATCATTGACCTAAGATCGAGCTGAGTCACATATAAAAACCTGCTCTCACTCTCTGTGAACAGTTTTAGATATGATCCCATTATATTATTTAGATACTTTACAATACTTTATAGTAGGCTGCAGTTTAACATTCTCAGTGGTTGAATGTAAGAACATTTGCTTGAGTATTGTTTCTGAGCTACATAAGTAGGCCTAGGCGATTTCCATTGTATGCTAAAATGCTCCATTTTAGGCTACTTGGCTCTATTTATATTACAAAGCCAACATCATACTTTTTACTCCACAACACATTTTTTGGCAACTTTAGTTACCATTTACTTTGCCGATTCAGATATACATATAAATCAACTAGTAAATTAATTATTTTAAGGATTAGCTAGACTTAATTAAGGCCAGCGGCCATTTTAAAAAACTATCCAGCAGTAGGAAGCCTTTAACAGCTGTAACATGAGTGATGCTTACACATTAATGGATCAACACTAATTGTAATCCAGTAGATTAGATTAGATTAGATTCAACTTCATTGTCATTACACATGTACAGGTATAAGGCAACAAAATGCAGTTTGGGTCTAACTAGAAGTGCAATAGCAGTAAGTGCAGGGATATGCAGTAATATAATATATGTATATTATTCTAAAATAGGACAGTAGTATGATCTTATTTTAAGTATATTTTGATGCTAATCATTTTATTTAAGTAATATTTTGAATGCAGGACTTGTACTCGTACTTGTAAGAGTATTTTTTACGTGGTATTGCTACTTGGGCCATTCTGTGGGGAGTTGCATGTATTCCCCTCAAATCACAATTAACAGGAGACTTGGTTAGCTGGATGAGCGTGCACCCCATGTGCGGAGGCACAGTCCTTGACACAGCGGCCGAGGGTTTGGTTCCGATCTGTGGCCCTTTGCTGCATGTCATCCCCCTCTCTCTCCTATTTTCCCATAAATCTGTCAAAAGCCAAAAACAAATGCTAATGATAAGTTCCCTCTTATTGCTTTCAATTGTAAAGTGTTGGTACATTGTCTGTTTAAAAGCATCTTAAAGACTCACAATATTAATAGGCTTACAAATGCTCATTACCATTATATTTTGTATTGTATACTCTCTGCAGTGGGAGTATGTGTCCCCAACATGACCCGGGACACTAAAGCAGGTGAGCTATTTTAAGTATTCTAAACTATCTTGCATAAACCCTGTGAGATACAGCATCTGTTCATTTTGGCAGGAGAAATAAGAAAGGCTCCTTGTAAATGTATTTTTATTTTATAAATGTAATTTTGTATTGGACAATATAGCCTTAAAATGCAATAGACTAAAAGAGACATATAGCCTCATAGTTTTCATGTAACAAAATTGTATTAATTGTCACAAAAAAACAGTGTAACATCTCAGGTGGCAATCGTTATCACAGCTCACATCTTGATATGGTTTTATTTTAAAACATTAAAGCACCGCCTGTGTGCTAAGCAGGTGTGCAGTTTCACAGAGAACAGAGAGAAAGTTACACTTAAAAAAAAACATTGTTAAGAGGTAATTTACAAATGCTTATTACCATTTTAAACAATAGCTTAAAATTAAGAAGTAAAAATGTCACACTTGACACATTTGATCTACGAGACATGATCACGATGTAGTGATTGACATCCTGACTGGAGGTATGGGCAGGGTTAATGTCAGTGTTGTGTTTGGATTGGTCACATGAAACTTGCTATAAAAGGTGAACCAAGCTAACAGTCAGTTTACCTTGTTTTCAGGTTGCAGCTGAGCCAAGATGAAGGCCATTGCTGTCCTTGCACTTTGGGTGACCCTTTTCTACCAGGGATACAGCAGTAAGAGATTTTTTCTATCACCATAACCTAGTGTTACAGCTTTATATAACCAAATCATGCAGTTACATATAGGATTGTCATTAAGATACCAATTTGTTGTGTTCTTATTCTCAGACACCCTGGACTCATGTCAGGGTCAGTGTGGTTTTGGAACAGACAACAGTTTTTTCTGTCAGTGCAACCTGTCCTGTGAGCGCTACGGAGACTGTTGTTCTGACTGCACTGAAATATGTAGAGGCAGTGACAAAACTTATTTTATGACTAATAGAATAAAATAGTAAAGGAGAGAATAGACATCTTTATTTTCCGCACTTAAATAAGATGAAAGATTTCCTCTGCCATAGATGAGATAAAGACAATAAATAAGTAATAAGTATTAAGTGGGCCAAACGGTTGTGATGAAAAAAAGTACTAAAATATTAACAATTAAAGCAGTGATAAGTACTTTACTTTTGGCACAAAAAATTCCATTATAATCTTTCAGCATATTGTAATTCAAGTGGTCTTTAGTATTTAGGCTTGAGAATATGTCAGCTCGTGACAGGAGACTTCTGTCAATCACAGGTCCTTTCAGAGCGAGAGTATTGGCTGTTCTGATCATGCATTTCCCGTGCGAAAGAGAGAAGAGGGAGAGCTGCAGAAAGAGGTCTTACTCTACTACCAACCACATGTCACCATTACTGTAGCTGTCTCACGTGCTATACAGTATATCACTGTCAGTCAGCTAACTTCTATCTGTTTGTGTTAAGCTAATCTAGTTATGACACCTGGTCACTTTCCCACAGACACTGACTCTGAGCAGTTAGCAGTCAAACAATCAGCCCCGTGTACTGCACTGAAAATCTGTTTCCTTAACCAAATATCTAGGAGTTCTCCTTAGATATTCTCCCCTTAAACTTCTCAGACAGTTTAATTTGTTTGAGGCTTAGAATTATTAGCAAAGAGAAAAGTCCTAAAATGTATCAGGACATTGTTTTTTTATTATTATTATTATTATCATTTCTTTTTCTCCTATTAATCATCTCACGACCCCTCATAATTATCTTGTGACCCTTTGTAGGTTCCCTACGCCGAGGTTGGGAATCACTGGATTAAACTACCTGTTTATGAAGTAGTTCAAATTACCCCCACTATGACCAGCTAGAAGAGCAAAATGCTGATTTAGTATTAGTATTAATAATGTAATTTATTATAATATATGTGAATATATCAATTACAGGGGAATATTATTTTGCAAAATGAGTAAATTTACTATCGATACTTCAAGTAAATTTGGTTGATAATACTTCTTTACTTTTAATTTAGTTGTATTGGAAATGAAGACGTTTTTTCTCATAATGGAGTAATTTTACACTGTGGTATCGGTACTTTCACCTTAGCAAAGGATCTGAATACTTGTTCCACCACGGATGGCGTGTGGCCAACCTCTCTGGTTGCATTTTCTTTCAGCATTTGACCAGCGGGTGTCGCTGTTGGGTATTAAACCACACTGACAGCAAAATAAAATTCAATTTACTCTTCCCTCAACTTAACCTGCTCCCTTCTAGAGCATTAATACCCACTGGTGGAAGAAGTATTCAGTTCATTCACTTAAACAAAAGTAGCAATACTGCAATAAAAATGTACTCCATTACAAGTCTTATTTTGAACATTTTACTCAAGTATAAATACAGAAGTATTACCAACAAAATGTAGGACTTGAAGAAAAGCAAAAGTTCTCATCATGAAGAAGGACCCCTTTCAGACTTACATTATTTTTACTGATTTTAACAACATTTTAATGTTTTAACTGCTCAAGGTGGAGCTCAGTCAAACTATTTATTTTATATAGTGTAGGGATGTTTAATAAGACATATATAAGAATCTATTATGTAAATTTAAAGTGTTTTTTTCTATTTGATTGATTTATTGATTGTACGGTCTGTTTGTAATTTATATAAAATCTTAATCTGAAAAGGAACTCAGAGATGTAAAATAAATGTAGTGACATAAAAAGTAGTTTTTTTTCCTCTGTACTTTTGTAGATTATAAGCATAAAGTAATATAAAATGGAAGTAATCAAGTAAAGTACCTCAAATCTGTACTTAAGTACTTAAGTAAATGCGCTTAATAACTTTCCACCACTGGTAGTGCCACATGTAATAGGCTTACAGAAATGCATAAATCACTATTCTACGTTAACAACACTAATATGATGAAGACATGATTTGTGTGTATTTGTGATGTTGTGCAGGTGGAGGTAGTGTGATCACTGATGCTGAGATCAAGGCTCTTTCTGAGACACTCTATGCTCTGGATTCAAACAAGGCTTCAACCTCAGAGTTGGTCATTGACCCTCAGGCTCTGGTGCCAGGCTCTCAGACGAGCTCCAAAGACGATCTTTCCGCTGCACCGTGAGAAGATGATGTTATTAGCACAGCACTCTATCGTCGGCTCCTTTGTTCTTTTTAAATTTGATGTGCAGTATTTATCCCGTTCCGTTTCACTTTTTTTTGTTTTTGTGCTTCCAGCTTGTTCCAATACCTGAATGAGGAGGCTCTGTTCTCCAGACCCACCTACGCTGCTCTCCTGGCTGTGCTGGACAACTATAACAGGATGACTGGACAGACAGAGGACTTCAGTCCTCAGCAGCTGGTTGAGCAGGACGTCTTCCTCAAAGAGACCATGTCCAACACTGAGCTGGGCAGAGAGCTGTTTGCTTTTCTCTTCACAAAAGGTAACTATGACCACATGTATTAGTGGTTGAGGATGACTAACGTAGAGGTCTGGTATTGCAGTAAGAGCTCTAGTAGACAGAAATTTAAAGTCTGACACTCTGGGTCCCCCAAAATTTAGGGCAACATGAAGAAATGTAATATTAATGCATCTTGTCACTCTTCTTATTCTTTATCTTACTTGGGGAAATCATGCTCTTAGTTTTAAAACTACAGTTCCCATGTTGCTTTGACAGATGCAAACAAGATGTATGATTTTGCCATGGAAACAGTGACTAAGCTGTGGGCTACAATTTGAGAAAATTATTTTTGCCTCAATTTATTTACATTACGTAATATTGGCACCATTAAAGGTATATATACCTAATTAGCTATTAGCAGTTACTGTTTGCAGTGTACACATAGATGTGAAGACAACCATCACTGGATCATTGGATGCTGAAGAAAACTTAGAAATGTGATGATTCTTAAGAGAGTTCTCCAGTTGTAAGGAGTGTCTTTTTTCTATAATTTCTAAGAGGATGTATGAACATGTATCCACAATGGACATAAAATATACTTCAATCCTCAGAAAGTTTAAATAACACTGAATATAAAAACATTTTTACCATTGCTGTGTGTTTAGATTCGACTGAGTTAAGACTCAGAGAAGAAGTGACTCAAATTGCTGAAATCTAGCAGGGTCTTTAAAGTGCTCATATTATGAACAAATCACTTTTTCTGGGATTTGTGGTGTTATTTTGTGTCTCTGGTGCTTCTACACGCATACAAAAAACTATCCATGCTGTTTTGAGTGAGATACGGGTTTCTGAATGTGTCCTGCCTTCAGTCTCCGGGTGAGCTGTTCAAAATCTGCACGGCTTTCTAAATAACTTGCCGAGACGAGGTGGCTAACTGTAGCACAGAGCTGGCATTCTTGCTCGTTCTCAATGGCAAAACACTGCTACAACACACACTAGTTCACCATAATCTACAAAAAAACTACCTACATGTCCCTGTTCTGCAGGTATTCCACAAGTATGCCCTCGTTTTGAAGAAGTCTCCCAGCTAATCCTGCCTTGTACTGACCAAAGTAGGAGAAAGAGTTATCTAGCTGATGTGATCTTACGTAGCTACAGCGCATGTGCAACCCTCAACAAAGATAGTATCAAAGTGAGATGTCTCACTTTGTGGTTAAAACAGAGACCCAAACACACAGAGTGAAAACAGGATATGCAGCAACCAAAATATGGTGTTTTTTGAAAATGAAACCATAGAAACCTATTCTGGTACAACCTCTAAATACAATTATGAACCTGAAAATGAGCATAACATGGGCGCTTTAAAGTACCTTGTTTACCTTTTACCACAAGCAGTATTGTTGCCTCATGTCTCTTTCTATGTCGCTTCCTCACAGATTGTTTAAAGTGTGTGTTATTCTGTATTTTAAGGCATCTATGCATCAGAGGAAGAGTTCATTCAGGACCTGAAGATGATGTGGTTTGGTCTGTACTCCCGCAGCAACAAGATGGACTCCAGTGGCTTTGAACACATCTTTGCAGGTTCGGACAGAACAGATTTCTTACAAACACCACAGATGGTTTGCTTTGTGATTATTAAGAAACCCATTCCGTATTAGGAGAAGTCAAGGGAGGAAAGGTGTCTGGTTTCCACAACTGGATTCGCTTTTATCTTCTCGAAAAAAAAGGACAGCTGAACTACTACAGCCACAGCTTCAATGGGCCTGTAAGCATCCATAATATCGCAATATGATGATTTAAACTGTGACATGTTTAGCACTCCCTTAATTTTCTTTCTTTGCTTCTTCACCTGCTCTCAGTGGGCTACCTACCCTGATGTCATGGGGATGCAGTTCATGTGGGAGGGCTACTACAAGCAGGTCGGTTCTGCAATCATTGGCTGCAGCCCTGAATTTGACTTTGCCTTATACAGCCTCTGCTACATCACTCGCCCTGGAAAACAGTAAGTACATGTCATATGATGTTTTCTTGCTTGTAAATCCTTGCTCATAAATTTTCTGATTTAAATTTTGTTATCATCTCCCATCCGCAGGTGTCATCTGAGCCTAGGAGGGAAGAAGCTCATGATCCAAACGTACACATGGGATAACTCTTTCTATGGTGATGGGAAGAAGTACATTGGATCTGCCTTCCCTGCAACCCCTTAGAACTGAAGCTGCCATCTGCTAAATAATAACCAACTCACAGAGAAGTGTGCTTGGGTTGCATTACACTCATGAATTGAATAATAATAACAGGAGCACTTCTCTTAGTGAGAGGTATTCATACATTTAATTAAACTTGTCAGTTTCAAAGTTTAAAAAAACATGTGGCGATATAAAAAAACCTGCTTATTTTCATTCCCAAAATGTTTCTATACAGCAGGAATAAAAGGAAAAAGAATATATCTCTGCATATTGCTTCTTTCAGAAGTGGCCCACTCTGACACATGCATATCCACTTGCATAAATAAAACAGTAAACCAGACAGTCAATTAATCTGCAGTGTAACCTCTCATCAGTCTTACAGACCAAGAGAATGTGGTGTTCTCCCAAGGGCATGATCAAACTGTGCCTAATGGGGCAAGATATGGGCGTTTACACACCCCGAGAGGCACAATACTGACACCAACCCTTTAGTAGTGAGAGCATGTGTGCATCTGACACAATTGCTTATTGTCCTATAAAACAGCAAAACAAAAAACAAAATGCAGTCTTTTGCAGTATGAACTATAGAAACAAAAAGACATTAACAGATCATGTTCTGCTTGACCTGCTTCAAACAGTAGCCACCAGCTAAACCTGTTCTTATCAGCTGTCCATAAAGCTGTGTGTGTGCGTGTGTGTGTGTGTGTGTGTGTGTGTGTGTGTGTGTGTGTGTGTGTGTGTGTGTGTGTGTGTGTGTGTGTGGGGTGTGTGTGTGTGTGTGTGTGTGTGTCCAGCTGGGATGGGGGTTGATTTTACTCTTTCACTCATCTAGGGTGACTAACAGGATAAATCCTGGTCTGCCGACGGAACAGGGGACACACTTGCAGCCCTGTTTGAAGAAAGTATTACAGGAGATGGATCTGCCACGGATCCCATTGTCCACCAGTCTGTGTGCATTCATGCAAAACAAGAGCACAAGACCAGTCAATTTGCAGGAAAACTGCAGCCTTCAGCAATTCATCTGTCTTAGGCCTCACATGCAGTCAAAATGTTGCAGCAACAATAAAGTTAGCCCAGGGAAGAATTTCTCTATCTCTCTATATCTGTCAGAGCATATTACATTTTCTGAGCTGTTGACTCTAGAAATTAGAAGAGTAAATCTTCTATCTTTTCACACTGCCTTCTTTTTAAAGCCCCGGTTGAATCAAATTAAACCACAGTGGGGCAAAGAAAAAAAGATTCAATTGTTTCTTTTGTCACTCACACAACTTCATAATCGAATTATAGCTGGCCACCCGCCAGCGTGTCCTCGCATCTCCCCAAATGGGCTTCTCCTGGCAGATCTCGTGAGCCACCTGACTTTTGTTTTGTAATTATATTATCCCGCTCTCCCTTTAGCGTGTTGTGGCTAATGGCTGCGCGGGCTAGCCCAGCTGCACATGCAGAAACAAAGCTGCTTATGGGGCCAGACAATGGACCCGTGGAAAAGGGACGCCCGAAGGCGGTCAGCCAATGAGCACGCACAACAGGGGGCCAACCGAGGGTTTAGGGAAGGGTTAAGGGGGTTTAGGGGTTCAGGCAGAGGGGGGATCTGTTTTACCCAGTAGTGGGGTCCATCAATAAGATGGTTAGTTGGAGGACACATGGTCAACATCAACCCTGCCTCCCCAGGGTCGATGCTGGGCTGGAGGGAGGTTCAAGTTCTGGCTTAGATGCCGGCCATTTCTAAAGTTGATTGGGGACCATGAAATACAGAACAACATTCATTCTCTGGAGTTTTTTGTGTCCTTTCCGAACAATTTGATGACCATATTGTCATTTGAAGTGGATTCAGACGTATGCAGAGTGAGAGATACAATCTTGATCCACTAAACTGACCTTCTCAAAGCTGCTGATATGTTAGAGGAAAAGGGATTTTTATTGCTGCATATGCAATCCACTTCCATAAACATGAACTATACAAACACACATACACACACACCAACACACACACACACACACACACACACACACACACACACACTACTACACACCAACATGCACATAATCCTCATGCTGTGACGTTGGCATCTCTCAGAGGACTTCCAGTATGACAGATGGACAAAGCCCATTTTCCCCCACTGTCACAAACAGATACACTGGGGATTCATGGTAAGGTCATGTTTGTGTGTCTACTGGAGTGAAGTTGTATCTGTCCGTCATATTTTTTATTATAATCAACTCAATTCCCATCTCATGAACATACCTCGAAAAGGTGAGGCACTGTGCTCTGAGCAATGTGAACATGCTGAGCGAGCTGAGCAGCCAGTGGAGAATAGATGAGCATCTGAGCCAGAGAAGGCCTGAGTTTAAGAGAAGGCCATCTGGAGCAGGACTTCATCATGTGCGGTCAGCACTGAGAGACCTGGGGACATTATGGCACACATACACTTTTACCCTTGGGCACCACTTGTGGAACATAAAGACTGGGTGAGATACAGTAAGTGGGTCAAACTGAAAAGAAAAATGATGAAGGAACAAGAGCAGTTTTGTCCTGACAAATATATTTAACAAGTTGGGATACAACTCATACCCCTAAAACAAAATGAAATACAAATTCTAATGTATGTTACTAACATAAACACTGTTAGGAGTGTGTGCAATGGGGACACAAGGCCTCAGCTATCATATTCCCCTGCTAGTCCCACTCTGGGGATGCAAGAGTCCCGGCTCTGCTATTCCCATTTCAGGCTGCAGGTGTGGAATAGGAAAAGCAAAGACCCACGGGGATGAGCAGTGGGGAAGGTAGTCGGACTGGGAATGAATGGGGAATGAGAAGCGCATAGTTTGGTTGTGCAGATTACCTTGTAACATACCTCGAGCCTTTCTGTTAGAGCATGTGGGACTCGGTTTCAAAATCATGCAAATTATCTGCTTCTCTGTTCCCCAATCAGTGATGATGAGGGTCAACACGATATCCTGTTGTTGTTCACGTCTTTGTCACAGAACATTAGTGTGGTTCAGGGGTAGATTGTTACCAAAATGTTATACATATATATACAGTATATATATATATAATCACTATATATATACGGTATATATATCTACATATATACACTACCGGTCAAAGTTTGGGGTCACTTACAAATTTCCATGCCATTTCATCATAGACATAATACCAGCTTATCTGAGTGGGTGGCGGATCTTTAATACAATATCTACATGCCCATTTATCAGCAACCATTTATCCAATGTTTCAGAGGCACATTCTGTACTAATCTGGTATCATTTTAAAAAACTAACTGAGAAAACACTGGGAATCCTTTTGCAATTAGTAAGCACATAATGTAATTTGAAAAACTGCTGACGGGTTAAAAAAAACAATGCAAACTGACCTCAGCTTTGGTATTCTGTCTATAATGGAGGCAATGGAAATTTCTAAGTGACCCCAAACTTTTGACCGGTGTGTATTCTTATAGATACATATATATGTATATATACAGTATATTGTTTTACCACTGACCTTTTGGTTGTGGCTTAAGAGGTAAATTTAGAAGGACGTAGGATTATTTTACTCAAAAGCATCAAGTAGGGATGTCCAGACACAATAATCTTCAATTCTATACATCATGTCCCTTTTGAGTCACTTCATAAGTGTAGGATTTTTTTTTCTTGGTCAGAGCAAAGCCTCAGATGCAATTTGTGTTTTTGTGAGTGACTAATTTGTCATTTGAGTTGATGATTCGCTTGATATGTGCAAGTTTAAAGTTTGATTTGATGATCAAGTTTTTTGAGAATCCTTTTAAAGCCTTTGACAAGTAAACTTCTGATAGTCTGCATATGTAAAATATAAAGATGATTTTACCACCATTTAAAAAAAAAAAATTAAATTTTCAGAACAAACTTATAGGATAATCAAAGAAAATCAAAAAACTTACATCATGCATCATACAGCCTTTGGCCTGTTGAAAAATACCAGAGGTGAAATGTAACAAAGTACTACACTTAAGTATTTTGAGGCACTTGTACTTGAAGGGGAATTGTGTTGTTTGCAGACATCAAAGTCTGTTTACGGGTCTTTTATTATTTATTATTAGTATTTATTGGTGCATATATGAAACAAAGTTGTATAAAGCTTTTTGGGGGGCTGCAGAGCGAGCTGGGTGAAGTCTGATAAATTGCCTCAAGTGATGTCACTTGAGTCAGCGTTGGTTGGTGCTGAAGACTACAAGTTTGACACGGTTAAGAAATCTGGGGTTTTGGAGTTAGAAAGAAGTGATCTTACCTCTGTGGCATGCTCCTCATCTATGCTTGAGGCTATATTAGCCGCTACTAGCATAATAAACAAATCTCTCACTGATGTGTCAGCGGTTGAGTTGCATCGTAGGTATTGTAGGCGCCAGGTTTTGACAAGGAAGAAGAATGTGTGAAATATACTTCTGCTTCTGCTAAATCATGCTAATTTTTTTTTAAACTGTCTATTATAGTCTGGCAATATTTTTTACACTTTTTATTGCACTGTAAACTTCTACTCCACTATTTTTCAGAGATAAATATTACACTTTTACCTCAACCAGATTTGGCCGCTATAGTGTTAAAAAATAATCGTATTCTAAAGGGTTCATTGTAGATCCAAAAAATGGTTATTCTATGGCATCACTCCGAAGAGGAGTTGTTCCAGTTAGCATCTTTATTTTTCTGTGTGTTATATAGCCTATTACTTTGCAGATTCAGACATACAGACCTTAAGATCAGTAGCCCATATAAAATATGATGAGACAGTATATAGTTTAAAGCTGTAAAAAACCTCCCCTTGAACAACTGCAACTTTTAAATGCAGCATAAAAATATCAATGATCAATAAAAATCATCCATTACAACATAACAGTATAAAAGCGAGTAATACGTATAGGCTAATTTTACTTTTGATAGGCTGCTTAAAGTAGACAATTGCTGATGGTGCTTTTACTTAATGCATAACCTTTTTATTCACCTTTTATATTTAAAATTGTACTCAAGTAAAGGATGTGAGTACTTGCTAGAAGTCCTAATAGAACATTGAATGTGGATTATGGTTTAAGGTGCAGAAGGGAGGGACCTATATGCTGCAGAGAGAGGAGGCCATTAAGAGTGTCAGAGATGCTGTAATTGCACACCTTATGTGACCAATACCCCGTCTGGTCAGAGCTGCCTCCTGGGTAAAATGAACTTGTTCAAAAGCCTGTCTCCGCAGTGCTGAGGGATGGATGGCTGGATGAGGGGATGGAGCAAACACCTGCTCACACGCAACTTCAAGCTGTCACATACAGTTAGGCTCAGCCGACTGAGCGCGTCTCTCCTCCGTTCAATGCAAACGACTGCGGATTTGGCGGCCGCCCTCGTAAAGCAACAAAGGCCTGGGCCTCTCCTGCTGTCTGGAAAGTTTCAGTGAGCTTATGCACATCTCCCTGACCCTCCACACACACACACACACACCACACACACACACACACACACACACACACACACACACACACACACACACGCGCGCGCGCGCGCGCAAGTCGACGAGTAGAGCTCCAGGGGGCTCGAGCCACGGGCCGGCCACGCGCGAGCTCAAGCGCGTCAACAGGAATTGGATGGGAGAGATGGGAGGAGCTTTAACGTGGAGGTTAAAACCCAGAGCCCCCGCAGAGTGACCCACACTGAGACACTTCACCACTGTTTGACAGTGGACTGAAAGGCCAGACTGTGAAGACAAATACCATCGATCAAACTTCCTGAGGAGGTCCCGGGACAAATCAGCACTGGTAGGCTATGTTTATCAATTTGCCTATTTAAGCAATTTAGCCTGGAAGAGTGTGTAGGACTCGTTTAGTGTGTAGGCTATTCGCAAGGTTTTTTCCAACTAAAACACCAATTCAAGGAGTAATACATAGTCTACGTCTAATAGAAAAATAGGCTATATAACCTAAAGGCTTATTCTTATAGTCTACTTCAATCGACATTTACCAAATAGCAGCTCAACAGGCACTGTGCGAGGCATTAATATTTCTGCGTTTGGAAATGTCGGATTTCAATTCAATCTGAGTCGCCTGTCACTGATCTGGGACGTCGATCTTTCATTTAATCCCATGGTCGTCGCTTCATCCGCGGAGAAAATCCTGCGATGGCCCAGATAAGTCCTGTCAGTGACTTTATCTTGCCGGGGCATTACCAGTTGACAAGTTGAACGGGATTACCCTGAGAGAGGGGGAGAAAAGGAATAAAAATAGATAATGCATTTATACAAATTCAAATAGCCATCACTTAACACAAAGTTATTGTTTAGGTTAAGTCTTCACTGTGTCGGTCAATCAGTTAGCACACCTGTGGCGGAGGAGTGCGCGACAAGGGGGAACTGTTCAATGCTAAAACATTTTGAGGACTGCTGACAGTCAGGGTTTACAAAATAGTTATTAGTCTACTATTGGTCAGCATGTGAATTAAAACGTATGCTCACTGGCTCCAGGCATGTTACATCCTTTACAGGACTGTAGCCTTTTGAAATGCCAAAGTCCCCCCTGAAGCATCTCTTAAATTCCTTAGAAAAGATGTGACCAGTCACCAAAAAGAAGAATTCTTAATGTTCCTATTATTTAGATCTGAAATAAACTTTTATTCCGTTAACTGTTAAATTGTGTTTACTGTAAATTTTAATATGACATGAAGGCCTAGAAATACAGAATCCTACATGTTCCATTGTCCTCAAAGTAATCACATTTAGGCTGTCTTAAAATACTAAAATATATAAAACCTACAAAATACCCACTGTGTAAGGTTTTCATTGTAGTATTTGAATATTGTGTTTGTTGCTAAAACAAAAACTTGACCTCAGCATCTTTACAGCTGTAGCTACAGTCCTGATCCTTTGCCTTGTAATAATTCATGATCACTAACACGCGTGGGAAGAAAAACTACATGTATTCAGTAAACTGATTCATGCACAGCTACCTGAATATTACCAATCCTTTAGCCTGGTATAAACCTGAAATTCTGATAGTTGACTACCTAATCAAAGTCTCATTACGTACTGGCAAGAGCATGACACCATGAAGGTGGAAAAAGTATTCAGATACTTTATTTAAGTAAAAGCATGGATGCAATACTTACATATGGTTATTTGGTAGTAGCTGGTTGAGTTTAACACATTTTATAAACTTCTCATTTTGTATTTAAAATATAAGTATACAAAGTAACTAGTAGGAGAGTAAAAGAACAATATATTCCTCTGTTAAGTAGTGGAGTAGCATTAAATAGAAATACTTAGCCTAAGCAAAAGTACAAATACCTCAAAGTTGTACTTGAGTGCAGTATTGACTTTCACATTACTTGCAGAAAATTGTTACTTTTGAACACTGACATTATTCTGCTGCGGTTGCTCGTGTAGCGATGATTGAAAACAATTTTTTTAGCAAGTGTTTGACAAAGATGTTTTCTTGTTCCTAGAGTACTATGATGATTAAGCCATATGTGAGACAAGGCGAGGGAGAGGAGGTCGTCAGCCCTCTGCAGTGGATGGACGGAGACATGAGCTCACCTGATGGAGATGCATCAGTCTCATCACACCACTACAGAGCAGGTGGAGTAAACCAACAGGACAGGGACATGGGGAGTGAGGATGCACAGGAAGACGAGGAGGAGGAAGAGGAAGAGGAGGGACAAGAGGATGAAAACGAGTCCAAACGACGAGGGCCCAAGAAAAAGCGAATGACAAAGGCCCGGCAAGAGCGATTCCGTGTGAGGCGTGTAAAGGCTAATGCCAGGGAGCGTTCACGTATGCACGGTTTAAATGATGCACTGGAAAACCTGCGCACCATCATGCCATGTCACTCCAAAACACAGAAACTGTCCAAGATCGAGACATTACGGCTGGCCCGCAACTACATCTGTGCTCTGTCAGAGGCCCTGGAGGGGGGCCTTTCCACAGAGAGCAGGGCCTTCATGGAGACACTGTGTAAGGGCCTCTCACAGCCCACCAGCAATCTGGTGGCTGGTTGCTTGCAGCTTGGACCAGTTTCTGGTGCTGGGATGAGGCCTGAGGACAGACACAGAGTGCTGGCAGCACCTGCTCCTCTCAGTGGCATGGTAAGCTATTCCTCCCCGGGCCTGCCAAGTCCACCATATGGCACTTTTGACTCTGCTCACCTGCTTCACCTGAGGGCGATGAAAGGAGGAGTGTACGAGAATCACTCGCCAAATGAGTATAATGGCGGCGGTGTGGGCACCCCTCCATACGACGGCCCCCCTACACCACCTCTGAGCATCAGCAGTAACCTAGTGCCCAAACAGGAGCCTTCACCCCACTACCGACCCCCACACCACTACTCCCCCTCCCCTGTGGACCAGGGCCTGTATCAGACTCAGACCAGCTATGACGTACACTTAGAAGGGCCATACGACTCCTACCATCCACAGCACATGCCCCCCCGACAGATAACCTCCGTCTACAGAGACTAAGATGGATCAGGAGGGTCAATTCTGATTCAGCTATCAATAAACCAGACTGATCGTCTTCACTCTTCAATCCTTCATGAACACTGACTGACACTGAAGGACCAGTCTCTCTGCTCCCAGAGAAACTGTAGAATAAAAATGGGTTGTTTACATGTGTGGTGCACTGCTAAACATTGTTAAAATTAGAAAATGCTTAAACCAATATATTTTCTTAAAACACTGATTACCAAATAATTTAAGGACCTAGGGGTCCTAACAGGAAATGTTGCTTTGGCTATTTTGAACAGATGTCCTGTTACTCTGATGTAATCACTTCTAATTTAGCTTTGGTAACATCAGATATTCTACATAAATTTAAAGTATTTTTTATTTATTCTCTAATTTAATACAGTGTATATGGACTTTGTTCTGATGTGGATGTGTGTATCTGGTTTTCCTTTTGTACATATTTGTGGGAAGGCTTCTTTTTGTTTGCTACTTAGACTGATAGTTCAACTCTTATATTACTTTTGTGTCCTTCTCTTTTGTTGTTTATTACTGTATTTCGTGTTTTGCACTCAAATCATATTTCAGAGTTAGCTTTCATAGAACTATGTAGCTGATCTTTACAACCTTTTGTCTACAGAAGGTACATGAAAACACTGATCAAGGTAAAGAACCAAAAACGTCATTCTCAGGTTAATATTATCAAAATGAATATGTAATTTCCAATAAACTTGCATAGGATACCATATCATTTTCTTTAGCTTTTTTCACTTTTGTTGTCTTTGGAAAATTTGATGTTATTAAAATATAAAAAAATCAATTAGTCTGTGGATTTTGTGTGTTTTGAAAGACAGCCGGATAGATGGATAGATATTCTTCCTTTTTTTGTCTCATGACACAATTAATTCAGCATCACCATCAGTAGAGCGAGGGATCCTGTTTAGCTGTGACTTCATTTCTCATTTTTCTCCCCACATCTCTGTGGTTTAGCTTCACTAATCCTTTGGATGTCTTTTAATGAAAGGCGGGATGTGCGAGGCAGGATTGTAAGATAAAGATTTATGATTAACATGGCTGCCTGGACATGCAGAGTTTCTTCTTCACTGACACTGTGACGGCATAATCCTGTCCTGACATTCTCTCAGGCCCCAATTTAACACTCACATGTTTGTATGCATAACGTTGACCTTTCGTACATTCAGGAACATACATATTTGTAATATCTGTATCAAGATGTACAGGGTTACCTGACTTTGATTTTTTTTAAAGAGAAGCAGGAGTGAATGTGATGATTAAAAAGAAATGGAGAAACATTAAATTAAAACAGGTGGAAGTAAGCACAAAAGAACAACTGACTGAGTAGAATAATATCAGCCTGAAATGCACTGTCAAAGTGAAGAAGACAATGTAAAAAAATAACAACTATCTGATCAAAGAACAGCCACTTCTGTTGATTCATGGTGCAGGCTGGTCAGTGTGAGGGCCACCCACTGAGAGGTCAGCTAGAGGGGGTCACAAGGGCAATGTGGGTCATGGCTCACTGGTGGGAATGGTCTGAAAGAGTCATGGTCGCCAGTTGAATCATCTTTTTGCTGGTCTACTCCTCTTTCTCTTTGTTTGACCGCCACTTTCTATTTAGAACAGTGTGTGTTTCGTAAGTATGATGTTGGGGGTTATATTATGGATGAAATGCTTATAATCCTGATAAACACGCTGATGAACATCCCATGCTTGACCTGCGCTGGGAGAAATATATCACTTTGTTTTCACAAGGATTAGTATAAGCCTATGTGTGTGTGTGCGTGTGTGTGTGTGTGTGTAAGGTCAAGCTCACTGAAACCTTCCAGTGTTTGTAGTGCATTTGCACTACTATCCAGGGAAACCAGGGACTAACGTTGAAGGGGCAGGATGAACAAAACATCTCTCTACTTTTAGAAGGCACAGACTATCCTCAGACAGGACATCTGACACCGTATATGTAGGATATTCCTTCTATATTCACATGCTAGATGATAGACCATTGATAGACCAATGTTTTAGGGGAGAAAAAGATTTGTCATTTGCAAAAAGGCCACTTCTTCACCCAAGACGACAAAGGGCTGAGTTTGGCCTTTGTGACCTTTGACCCCTCTGACTGTGATTCTAGATGACCTAAATGAGCCCATGACTGAAGCAGAGATGTTTTATGTGCTACTACTATCTCAGACACTTCTGTAAAAGACATTTTTAAGCTCAACTTTCAGGATTAAAGGAACATTTTGATAGTGTCTGATTTCACGGGTCAGCAATTTTTTTAGTAGTTTCCTGGTAATGTTGTACTAATCAAAAAAGTATATAATAATAAATAATAATACAATTCCAAATAATTTATTGCAAATGTAACCAAGTCTTTAAGTCAGTGCACAAGTCAGTTGAGTATACCCATATGTTACATTTGTCTACAGCCATGCATCAATTCAACATGTATTGAAAATAAAGTTTCCAATAATAAATTAGTATTTACTTGGGTTTAAATAGAGCAGTTCTATCAAAGAAATTCTTATGTTTCGTATAATATTTAATTGCTTAACTCTGGTAAGGTTCTAGAAAATTATTGGGAATTAGAAACCCGTGAAACAAAGCATTACTACATTTTTGTTTATATTGCAGCTTTCTACCGCCTAAATATTATCTGAAAGTCAACTAAATTTTATATATACGTATATATACAGTATACACTACTGGTCAAAAGTTTGGGCTCACTTAGAAATTTCCATTGCACTCCATTGTAGCCAGAATACCAGCTGGGATCAGTTGGATTGTTTTTTTAACCAGGGCAGCAGTTTTCAGATTATATTATGTGCTTACATTATTGCAAAAGGGTTCTCCAGTGTTTTTCTAGTTAATTTTTCAAAATTGTATCAGATTAGTAAACAGAACGTGCCTTTGGAACATTGGATGAATGGGTGCTGACAATGGGCAATGTAGATATTACATTAAAGATCAGCCACCCACTCAGATCAGCTGGTATTATGTCTACAATGGAGTGGAATGGAAATTTTTAAGTGACCCCAAACTTACACACACACTACCTACACACACACTACCTAATATACTGTATATATATATATATATATATATATATATATATATATATATATACATACATACTGTATATATATATATATATATATATATATATTAGAACAGTGTGTGTTTCGTAAGTATGATGCTGGGGGTTATATATATATATATATATATATATATATATATATATATATATATTATATATTATATATATATATATATATATATTAGGTAGTGTGTGTATATAGTAGATAGTGTGTGTGTATATAGTAGATATGTGCAGTGTATGCTTGTCATCCTGTGTGCATGGTTGTGTTATTTGGGATGAAACAGTATTAAGCAGCTGATCGGAGCTCAGTGTCTGAATGGTTGCATTAACTCACTAATCCAGAGGGGAGAGGGGCAGTCTGGGCAGCAGCTCATCATCTCTTCTGCGGCACAACAGCATGCAGCTATTGTGCACTTGGTACCCAACAAAGCATGATGGTGCTAAAGACTCACTCAGGCACCGATAAACGTCTTAATTCGATTTAAATTTAAATGAAGTTCAGAAAAAAGTAGTATCCTGTTCTGTCTATGCTCACGAGGAGTGCTTTCGGCCTTTGGCTATCGTGACATACATTTGTTAGAACTAACACTTAAATGAGAAGAATAGAAATGCACTGCCACCAAGTGGTGAACGTTGTATTGCTGAAACAAAATCACGAGTTGGATGAGAGATGAGTAGTTGGCCGCTAGGTGTCCCCAGTAGACAACCTGCTGTAACTGTGACGTCTGACTGAGGCCTTCACTGCTTGGCCGTTCTGCCCTTGAGTGATTGAAGATCAGTCATCTGATAGACACACCAAACAGCCTTGTTAGTGTACAAATGTAACATTTTACAGTAATTTTGCACAAGGTAGAAACTGAATAAAACCTAAAACATTTGTTGAGATCTCATCTTTTAAACACAGTGTGCCGGCAAAGTAAGGAGTGGGAATAAAATTAACCTATTTACATGTAAACGAGTTGATGGAGTGTGTTTGGATCAGAATAATCAGGCTAATGAAGGTACCTGGGGACTTGGCTCTATCAGAAATTTACATGCTGTCCTCTATCCAGCGAGCAAACGTATCAAATTCTATAATTATTTACCATGAAAGGACATGAAAAAGGATTAATCAAGAAAATCTGAATGATTAAATCTTCAAAGGCAGCGCTGAAAAACAAGGTTATTGCTTGATCAATTTCAGTTTTGATTTTGTTTGTTAATGCCTCTATGGATATTGAGACAAATGGGTGGGTCTAGAATCAACCACAAATGTTGAACTCCCCATAATGTAAAATAATAAAAATTGGTACAGTGGGACCACGGTTTGCAAAAGAAAAAAAAAAACTGGCAATGCAGTTTAATCAATACTGTATTCAAGTGTACATTTAAATTACTTGTACTTTGCTTCTACTTTATACTTCTACTTCCCTAAATTTCAGAATGAAATGTTTTTACACTTTTCACTATTTCCTGACAGCTATAGTTACTAATTGATCTGCAGAATATTTATCATACAAAACATATGAACATGTTCTGAAGTAGCCCAGCAGTATATAAAGTAAAGCTGAACATTAATCGTGCTTACATGTTTACACATCAGTAATAATTTCTAAATACTACACTTTACTTTTGGTACTTTTAAGTACATTTAGCTGATAATACTTTAATGTTGATTAATCTCTATTCTCTTACAGAAATGTATTTGTTTCATTTTCTTCTTTGACCTTCTGAGGAAAGAAATCCCTTGCCTCAATGTACAAGGTGTCGTATTACTTACGAGTAGTACTTATGGACTATTAATTATGTGAGACAAATGATTACTTTAATTATCTGGGTGAAAAAGTGGTTTCGTCGGCCCAAACAGCTACTTATGTCAAGAAGAATGGAGACGTTTGTAAACCTTAATGAGCCATTTGTAGAGCAGAGGAAGAGGAACCAAATCTCCTGCTTTTCTCTGCCGGATGTAATGGTGAGCGTTCTTGCAAAAACGTTATGGCAGAGAGGGAGAGAGAGTGTTTTATAGAGAGAAGCGCGACCCCGAGGGCGAAAGGAATCACTGTGTTTGGGTGTGTGTGTGTGTGAGTGGTGTGTGTGTGTGTGTGTGTGTGTGTGTGTGTGTGTTTGTGTGTGTGTGTTTGTGTTTGTGTTTGTGTGTGTGTGTAATTGTGTGTGTGTGTGTGTGTGTTTGTGTATGGTGGTGTGTGTGTGTGTGTGTGTGTTGTTGTGTGTGTGTGTGTGTGTGTGTGTATGTGTGTATCTGTAACTGTATCCCCCTGGTGAAATGTGCTTACTGCTCCAGTTTGCTGTCCTTCCCCACTGTCCCTTAACCTAACCCCTATGTGGCATGTTGCCAGAAGGTTTTTGTGTGTGCATATGTGTGTGTCCATATTATGCAAATTAAATAAAAGTGAGGGTGTCTGCCTCAAATTGAACCGGAATATGAGTTAACATCTTGCGCAGCAGTGTCACAACCTGCCAAATCTGACAAGGACAGTGCTGTTCCTACTTTTACTGCTGACAATAAACACTTGGGTTTTTAACTAACCTATCTCATTTACACAGGAGCACTTCACACACTGTCATTCAACTTTTGAGATAGCTTTGATAGCCTGTGCGTAACACCTCATTTATCTACTATTTTCTTAAGGGTAAGTTGTAAAATGCACAAGACAGAGAGTATAGCTTCTTCACAGGTCTTATCGCATACCAGAATTAGGCTGACATTTACTCAACATTGCGCCATGTGTCAGTCTCACCTCAGGCCTCGTCTCATGCGTCTCCATCTAATACTTTCCTATCTCCGAGAAACTACACTTGCAAGCACATTTATGATATCCAATCTGAATTTACACTTACTGGCAGCGGAGTGAAATCGACATGCTAGCATACAGGAGCCCAACAGTATCATGTTTGTAAATGTGTGACCATGTATGTCTCAGACCCATCCACATTTTTATTTTATCATCCCAGCACTTCACTTTGGGTGTTTCATGAGATGAGAAATTAAACTGCGTAATAAGCAACTGAGAGACTGAGAGTGTTTTGGAATGACAGTGGATCAGATTGACTCTCCCCACTCTCATCTCTGTCATTTCCAGCCTCAGCAGGACGCTATTTTTAGTAAAAACACTATGATAAACCAACTGTATACTGCCTGCCCAGGAACCAAACCACAGACAAACAAAGTTAGTGACTAGCTGGTCAACATAGTTGAGCAGTTCACAGCTAAAGCGGCAATGTTACCAGAGGAGACGCTAATGTTGCTCAGTAAAAACACGCTTTCCACAATAACTTTATAAGGTGATAATACAAGTGGATCCCCAATTTGACAAAAAATGTCAAAGAAATAATATTTATGCTATTATACTAACATTTCTGGATAATCAATTCGGAAACATATAATATGGATAAAATAAGCTGACAGGGATGTCCGTTTACTGGTTAATCAAGCAAATTTGGTATTTGTTACACTGATACAAAAATCAAACAAAAATCCTAAAATGGGTTTTCTGCCACAGTACAGTACAGCAAGTTGACAAATGTATATTCTAGTCTAGTCTCAGTCAGGGTGTATAGGGTGTTATAATATCATATTGAAAAGGTTGGTGAACTGTGAGAACGTCACTTTTTTTATCAGTGACAAAGTCTGATGTTGTATTTTTTAAATAAATCAGAGTGTTGCCTATAGTTTCCAAACAAAGTGTCTAACATGCTTTTGCATTGTTGTATTTCTAGAGCACCTTAATAACTGAAGTTCTGTTACTTTAAGCCATATGCATTCCCTTGAAAATGGTTCCCCCTGCACCTTTGTATGAAACACCACCTTTTATCCACTTAACCTTGTGAACTTGCTGTCACATTTTCAGAATCAAAACACCAAAAGACAAGTAATTGCATGTAGTTGCAGTTAATTATTTGATCTAGCTATCAACTCACAAATGTCTATGTAATCAAAAAGGTGCATGAGATTCTTCTTCCATCAGATATACAGTAGTATTTGAGCCATGGTTTGGATAGTTGTGTGACACACTTTGTTTATTATTTATTAGAGCACAACATAGGCTATCTGAGAAATAAAATGTTTGGACAGAGCCATTTATGTGGGAACCCATTTCCAAATTTAACATATTCACCTGTAAACCATCTGTTTCATCTGCCAATCACATTTCCCTTCTTCGCGATGTCAACATTTTCTTCCTCTCCTTCACGTCGCTCAAGTTTCAACAGCTTGCCACACACCTCCTCCATAACACAAAACTCTGCCATCCGTTGCTGGGTCCCCCTCCTCCGTCCTGCCCCTCCTTTTCCTTACACTCTCTCTTTCTGCTTGTATCTCGCTCCTTCCACAGTTGTCCTCACATATTAGGTTCCCTCGTCATAAGAGGCAGAATTAGCCTCTGGAATCTTGTGCACTTTTCCTTCACTCCCAGGAAAAAGGTGAAAAAACATGCAGAGAAAAACCCAGAGAGGGATGAAAAGGAACTCAAAAAGAGAAAGAAATTGAGAGGAAGATGAAGAAACTGAACATCAAGCTGCCTGCTGTTTGATGCAGCCATACTGTGGGCATGTGTCTGCCTGTGCCGAGCATTTCCCTCTCCACTCACCAGCTGACTGGTGTAGGGTCTTTGCTCATGTCGCTTAGTGCTACTTTATTTATCTTTTCACAGTAATGTGAGCGTGAACTTTTATTTATTCCACTCAGAGAGGACTTCTGTCTGTATTACTTCATGCTGGCTGACACACTGACCTTTGGATTCTCTACTGGACAAAGGATTTGTATCACTTCAACCCTAGTGAAGAACAGAGGCGACCAATGTGGGGCTCAGGTAAGATCATCACCGAATACTGAGCAATGCAACACCACCCACAACTCTGCGCATTCCTCCTTTGATCACCATAAAATGAACTGAGAGGTACACAAGCCAGGATCGCTCATTATTGCAATAATCAGAGCAGATATAAAGAGCGGGATTATAGTCTTCAATGAGGCTTTGAAGGTCTCTCTCTTTGATGAAAGTTAGTGCAGTCTCTAACAAACGTCAGCACTCACCATCAGACAAGAGTTTGGACTTAGACCTGGTCTGCCCCCTGACTTTTTACATACATTGTCGGTATGATGCAGGGAAGGAAAGATGGAAGAAGGGAGAGGGAAGAAGAGAAAATTAAAAAAAGAGAGTGACTTTAAACTTAAATAAACAGGGCACTGTCTGTGCATGTCATGACATTCCTGACCAAAATGTTCCTTCATTAGCATCACAGCAGTATGGATGAGTTTGGCAGATGCAGGAGAAATAGTGAGCATAATGTGCAAGATACAGTTTTATAAGCTCAGGATTCAAATGAGGGCCAGATCAGTTGTGTGCACATCCACAAAACCTGTGGGATAGATGCTGGAAATCAATGCAAAAAAGGAATGGATTTTTTTAGTTGCAGTTGGTTGAAAATGTTGCTCATAACATTAAAGGGAGTTGTGATTCCAGTGTGGGGGTGCTGCTTCTATTTCACAATTCAAATAATTGTCCAGTGTCAGCTTAATCTGCCACAACAGAAAAAAGGATACAGTGGTGTGTTTATTGCATGATGATTGGTTTACACATGGGAGTTGTTCACCACCATTGCCATCAATGCAGTCAGCTTCTCCAGGTTAGGATTCCATCAGTTATCGTTGTTCTGGAGGTTTTTAAAAGTTATCAGAAGCGGTCCACTCCTTTCCAAAGCAATCGGACCAGGTAAAAACCTGGTAAAAAAACCCCTGAATAAAGCAGTTTCACGTTCACAAATTTCTCAGACGCTGTTTGACTGAAACAGGATAGGGAGGGGTCATATCATATTGGGGGGTCTGGGTGCCCTCCACCAGGAAAGTTTTGAGCTCCAGAGACTTCCTTTCCTGCATAACGTCAGGATTATTAGTACTTTTCTTAAAAGATTAACCTTGTTGATTCACTCCCTGTAAACAGGACTTATGTTGAAACAATTTCAGGACAGATCAAAGAAAATCTTAATTCATGATCTACTTACAGTACCAGCTCTTCCTGGAGCTTTAAACCACTCTTATCGTCTTTTTCAGTAGATGGAGTTGACTTAGGGGTCATGTGCC